>NC_053024.1:434347725-434667511 GCF_003073215.2 Triticum urartu | reverse complement strand
ATAAGGTTCAAGATAGTGAGACATCCATGTTGGTCTCCAAGAAAGCTGATAAAAACTATCTTGACGACAGTGAGGGAACCCAAAATTCCTGTCTTGATGTAGTGTTCGAGTTACTGGCCACTACTACTGGCACAAGCTCTTTGAACTCGCTGCCTGAATCAGTTCATCTTCTTGAGTCTCAACTTCAAGTTGAAAGACATCGATCAGATGTGCTGCGACAGGAAGCTGAAGGACTGAAGAAGTCCCTGCAGAATTCAGATGCATATTTTCTGGTGCAACAGCAAGCACTGGAGGATTTAAGCGCCAAACAAGAGAAAGTTAATAAGCTTGCTAAGCATCTTGCCAGCATTATGGGTACCCAGGATATTGTTTCTTGAGATCTTCTAGAGTGGTTTCAGTTCTGGATTTGTTTTGCTGCGGCGTTTATTTGCGTTGGTCGCGAACTTTGACAACCAGTGTATATGATATGCTGCTTTGTTCCCTATATTTGCACTGGTGGCGAACTTTGATGCCCAGTGGATGTAATATGTGTAATAGCCGTGATAGCCTAGCGTTAGTTGCTTGCTTATTTATTTCCTTGTTGTCTTGTTTATTTGTTTGCTTGTAGTCATTGCAGTTCTTTTTCCGCGGTTAGCTAGTGGCTGCAATAACCTATTTTTTAAAACTAGGCCACAATAACCATGGGCTAATATTTACTGTAGTGACACTGGGCCTCCTACGGGCCGTAGAAACAGTGGGCCTTCTACGGGCCATAGAAACAATGGGCCTTCTACGGACCGTAGAAACAATGGGCCTTCTGCGGGCCGTATTATCAATGGGCCTTATACAGGCCGTATAATCGATTGGCCAAACATGGGCCAAACAGATCACATTATGGCCGTAAACGGGCTAGAGTTGGAATCGTCCATTCATGGGCCGACCATAAAGGGCCATCGTTAATAGGCCGTATTTGATGATGCTATGAAATCGGCCCAACGTATTAATGGACCATAAACGGGCCGACTGTAACCACGGGCTGAATTTGGCCCACAAGCAGAAAATGACAGTAACGGGCCGTAAGTAAACGAATGCTGGAAATGAGCCCAAGAATAAATGGGCTCTGAGAAGGTCGAAAGATAACATGGGCTAGAAACGGCCCAACGGAATAACGGGCCGTTAATGGGTATAAAGTGATACATTGTTCATGACGGGCCAGTTTCACCACGGGACGTTAATCGGTGTAAAGTGATACACTGTTCATTACGGCCCAGTTTCTCCATGAGCTGTTAGTAGGCCAAGAGTTACATAGGGCCTCATATGGGCCGAAAGACGTCATGGGCCATACATGGGCCAGAAGTGAAAACGGGATGGAATCATATTGGATGGCCCAGATGACGCTACTGGGCCTAATTCGTATAGGGTGTAACGGGCCTTGGGTTAGCGGGCTGTAAATGGGCTATATTCGAACAGGCCATTAACAAGCTTTCCATGGGCCGGCCCGCCAGCTTTTGACCAAGTCAAATGGGCTGGCATTTTCACAGGAATGGGCCTCTGTTGGGCCGTGCCACGTGTCGACGTATCATAGGCGCCTTCCGTCCAATGAGTGGTTGACATCTGTCCCAACGATGAGCCGACACGTGTTTCCTCCAGCCAATGATGATTTTACACGTGGAAAATCCCCATTGGTCAGGGCTATTAACGGGTTATCGGATACAAAACCCAACCCGATAGCTTAACGGCGTTCCGTTACGGTGGATGCCACGTGTCGGTCACCCTTGACGAAAGCACTTCTGTGACGCGCGATTTACCGTCATGGAAGTGGACACTTCCGTGATGATAATTTTGGTAATGTCATGGAACACTTCTACGACAGCACAAGTATGACTATCTTGATTCTGTCATAAATTTGTCATGGATGTACATGCATGACAAAAAAGCGACCTACTGTGACAAACACGTATCATCACAGAAGTGTATTTTTTTAGTGCCACAACACACCGAAACCCCTTCCATCGCTAGCGCACGCTTCCCGCCTGAAACGATCACCGTCTCTCCAGAATGTCAATGCCCCATTCACAGGACTTAACTGCAGGTGCAATTGGTGTGTCACTGACATGCGGGCCAGATACCCATTGGGCCCACATGTCAGTAACCCAAACGCATTTGCAGTTAAGTCACTGAAGCAGCGTCCACATTCACTCCCGACGAACCTACTCCGGCGTCAGTTGTCCATCTGTCTGCCGCGGCTCATTGCCATTTGCCCACTATATTAACTTGAGCCCCAGCTCCCAACCATAGCCAAAGACCCACACTTATTCTCCTCTGGTCCCTTCCTTCTGTCGACACCACTTCAACCATGGCCTCCTGGCACTCTGAAGCTCTCTTGGACGTACTGTCGCAGGAGCAGACGAGGGACATCGGCGACTCCGCTCCGGGCGCGCTCCAAAGCTCTCTTCGACGTATTGTCGCAGGAGCAAATGAAGGAGATCACCGCCCCCCCCCCCGACTGCCCTCCGCCGCCACGACCATGAAGCCGGCGTGCGTGCGCGGGCGCAGCCGGCAACGAGGAAGAGTAGTACACGGTAGGTCGCTGCCGCTCTGGTCCCGGGAAGGCCACCGCTACTCCACTCTGTCGACGCCAAGCTTGGTGGGGTAAACATCGGCGGCCGATTAGCCGCTTGACGGCGACGTGGAGGCGGAAATCTTTAGAACCTTGTGCTCCGGAGGAGGAGGTTATCGAGGAGGATGAGGAGGAGGCAAAGGCAATGGCCAGCTTTCTCGGGTTCATGGCCGGACATGGTGGTCGGGCGCCGGCGATCGTTTAGATTAGGTTTACAGTAGGTTTTAGTACGGTTTGTGCGAAATATGTAATGAATTTCGTCCAGTTTGTAGGAAAAGTTTTCGAAATGTAATGAATTTCATCTGGTTAATTTGAAATTTGCTTTGTTTGCACGAATTTCGTCCGGTTAGTTCATATAGTTGTCGAAAGGTATGCGGGCAGCATCGGATGGCATCCATCAGTGTCCTCGAACAGATGCCGGTGTAAATTTATGGGCCAGCGATGGAGATGCCCTAACTATCATGCTATAATTGCTAACAATCCTCCATTATTTGGCAGGGAACAGTTATCCCTCGATCAAAATCAGATCCGCGGTGTTTCGCACTCCTCCCGCGTAAGAGTGTAAACTCTTGCTTACATAAAAATGGAGTAAGTGGACGACACTGTAGCACGTCATATCACTCGAACTAGCCCGCCTAACAAGCGGGAAAGCACCACCCTCGTCATTTTGTTCTGTATTTCTATCGATCGATCGCGCGAAAATGTTGCGCTTTGCAAGTTCTAAAGGAAAAGGCGGCACACTTACGACTCGTACGCGTCGCAACCCCGACAGTCCGGCTCGCACGCCGCTCACCAGAGGGGATACGCGTTGTCTTGCAATTTGACTGACATGTGGGACCGTAATTGAATAAACCGTCGATAGTCGAAATCTAATCACTCGGCGGGCATCGGATGAGAAGAGAGAAACGGGGGAGGGAGAAGAGATCGCCCGCCCGCCGCGCACGGACTCCAAGAAATATATGGTGATAATGTGAGATGGGCCATGCTGGAGTCCGGACCGCTTCCGGAGCCCGCTCTCACCGCCCTGGCCCCTCAAGACGCCAGCTGCCCGCCGCATGCATGCATAGCAAGTAGTACTCCTTATGTGGAGAAGAGATCGCCCGCCCGCCACGCACGGACTCCAAGAAATATATGGTGATAATGTGAGATGGGCCATGCTGGAGTCCGGACCGCTTCCGGAGCCCGCTCTCACCGCCCTGGCCCCTCAAGACGCCAGCTGCCCGCCGCATGCATGCATAGCAAGTAGTACTCCTTATGTGGAGAAGAGATCGCCCGCCCGCCACGCACGGACTCCAAGAAATATATGGTGATAATGTGAGATGGGCCATGCTGGAGTCCGGACCGCTTCCGGAGCCCGCTCTCACCGCCCTGGCCCCTCAAGACGCCAGCTGCCCGCCGCATGCATGCATAGCAAGTAGTACTCCTTATGTGGAGGAGAGAGAGGCATTGACAAAGTCAAGGAGTGGGCTCTGCAAGAGCCCATCTCTACACGTGCTCCTAGGTATAAAAAGTAATTCTAAAAAAGGCATAAAAACAATTGTGTCTTAAAAAAGAAAGGTAAAAAACATTTGAGAGGAAATGGATAGAGAGGAAGTGAGAAAAAGCTGTAACCTGGGCATTACATGAGGAAGGAGGGAGTGGTGCACATGCCAAGTTCACTGGGCTGCCGTGTTTCACACTCCTCTATCGTATAAGTGGAGACAATAGCTTTCATCAAAAATAAACAATGAATACTCATTGCTCATCCTCTATATCGGAAAGAATACTTTCATTCACCGACATGTGGGACGTCGACCATCCTGGTCCACCTGCCATGCACAAAATTATCCTAGTCTACCCCGGTCGTATCACAGGCCCAACCTTTCCCACCGTAAGTTGTTCGGACGAAGGAACCATCATGACTTCGTTGAATTCCGCTTCTTCAAGAAAACTTACTGTACCCGCAATACTGCTACCACACGCGAAGACTGGACGGCACTATAGCACGTCATATCACTTAAACCCACTAGGCCAAACTAGCCCGCCTAGGTCATCTATTTTGGAACGGAGGGAGTATGTCTCTGCACTGCTATGATTTTGTGTTGCACGTTCTCTGTACTTTTTCTACGATTTTCCTACCCTATGAACCAAATGAGGCCTGAATGTATGTCGACTATTGTCTGATCAATCGCTAAGCCTACAATTTTAGGAGCTAGGGCTATTGGTCGATCAACGAGGGATAAGTATAAGCGTACCACGAGCTCATCAGCCCCAACGTTTCTCTTCAGTGAGTGTTTTGCTAGTACTATAGCTCACACAGTGGCTAGCCTAGTAACACCAAGAATCATCAAACAAGCCCTGCTGATATGATAAACAGTTCAAACTTACATCTAAGCATGCCATATATTACATCAAAAGCTGGTGAGGATACATCTGTTTCCATAACTCAGAGAGGGTTCGCATGATTCATCGCATGATTCACTATCAAACAAAAGTAGCAAGATCCGCCCACACAAGACAATGCACTAGCCCTAAGATGGTTTGATAACATGCATCGTTCTGGTAATTAAACACAGGGCAATGCAAACTAACCTGAAGGATTAGCGCGACCAACTATTTCTTGTCATCGATCTCTCGGGCAACGACCACAACACGGACAGCGGCATGGGAATCAATTTCTGGGGCGATGTCCATAGGACTGACCTGACATCGGAATCGATCTCTGGGGCGATGTCCACAGGATGGACAGCGGCATCGGAATCGATCTCCGAGGCGATGCCAACAGGACGGGCCATGACATCGGAATCATCAAGGACGTCCACCGGCACCTGCACAACCCTAACATATTAGCAAGCACATTGCAAATAATCAAAAACCACAACTATGGTAATAAGCCATTATTTTTTACCTTGTGCAGCTCATCGGGGGATCTCATCCCTCCGGGGGCCATCTCCTCGTCCTCTATGGGGGCCATCACCTTGCCAGGGGAATACTGCTTCTCAACGGCGACTATCTCCTCAAACTCGGTCTTGAGCCTCACATAGCTGGCAATCAGAGTTCCTGGGGTAGGCATGGTGGGGCCCTTGCTGTTCTTCCAACTTTCTTTGAGGAGTTCGTCCGCTAACATCCTCAACTCTTTGGCCAGTGCTTGTTTCTTGGAGTTCTTCGTCTCCACGGGTTGGCCCGCCAACATGGTCAGCTCGTTGGTCGGTGCTCTCTTCCTGGAGATTGCTGTCTCCAGTGGGTTGTCCGCCGGCAACTCTTTGCCTAGTGCTCCAGGATCCATTAATTAACTGACAAACAAAAAGCAATCGAAAGGAAACCACAATCGCAATGAAAACGGGAAAAGAATAGGATGTTAGAATCGGTCGGTGCTTCACAAAAAGAAGATTCTTGGAATGAAAATATAGCAGCATAACTGATTCGCCCAACTTTCCTTTGTCGATATAGAATAAAAATGGCAGAGTGAGTAGCCTGGAGTGAGGTTTTCTTCAAGAAAGGGAAGAAAGGGCTTGAACGAGCGTTCCAGTGAAATGATGGTTGCTTCGTCCAGTTCAACTTGGAGGCCACCTTACCACTGCTGGTAAAGGTGTGGGTTTTGTGATATGACGGGTCATGACGGCCACACCGGGGTGACAGGTGAGTCTCGACTGTAGCACCTCGCTGTGATTTGGTGGATGGCACGCGGGCCCGGATGCTTTGAAATTTCCAGCATGTAGATAGAGCGGCTAGTCATATAGGAGTGCTCAATATTGTGCACCGCGACCAAGGCGGAGAGGAAAACGAGAGAACTACGTAATTAATGCATGAGTTTAATTAGGGTAGTTTTGTAAAGTACGAGATACATTCCTCCAATCGCAAAATGCCTTGGTTCATGAGATTTGAGATTTGAGCCCTATAAACCGGAAGGGAGGGAGTACTGCACACGGTGTAGTCTAGTCACTTGTTGAAATCTCTAGAAAGGCAAATACTCCTTTCCGGTTTACAAGGCTATACTACTCCCTCCGTCTAGGTGTGTAATTCATCTTACGAAAACCAAATAGTCCCAAAACACTTAGGCGCAGTGCATTAACTTCTACCTTGTTTCTTGACATATCAACCAATAAGAGATGAGAGGTGTGCATGCTTTTAATGACTTGCAATGGCTAGTTCATTGCATGCAATGCTACTAATTAGCAAATAAACATTGGTGACCCCACGAGGAAACGGTGCTAAGCGCGTGGACCTATGCAGAATGAGTATCAACCAATGGATAATGGAGTCTAATTGTTAAACAATAGCAATTTTGTCTCATGCAAGGGCCTGGCTAGTACTCCAAGGAACCGCACCACGCGAGCGTTCGCAACTGCCATGTTCGGGTTGCGCTTGGCTCTTCGCCTCTTCGAGAAGACGAACAATGATGTTACTCCTACTTCTATAGTATCGAATCCATTGCTGCATCTCCGTCCACCTCGTGCGGGAGGGATAGCGTGTAGCGAAAGCTTCTACTTACTGCTCCTGCCTTTGAGTCTATGACAGGTGGGCCCAACAGGTGGTTGGCCCTCCTGTCATGCAGCCAAAGGCAGGTGCAGTTAAGGCACCGGAGCTCAATCCGCGAGGGAGAGGGCGTTGTAGTAATCAAATTTCTTGATCTTGTACGAGCTGACGCGACACATCAAAGCACTGCACTCGATATAAGTCTTTTTACACATTTCAAATGGGCTACTTCATATGTAGGAGTAGACATATTCTGCTTCGTCTGTAGTCACTTGTTGCAATCTCTAAAAAGACTTATATTTGGAAACGGAGGGAGTACAACGCATGCACGCATGCCGTGACTTTCCTTTTGATACTTGCATGTGTTGATTTGATGCACCTTGCCAAATTTTGACTATAAATTTAACTAACCAAATTTTCATGCATGTCACAAAAAATTACGGGGCTGTTTGGATTGTGACTATGTTTGTATTATGTTGCCACATTATTTTTCCCACACTTGCCAAACCTGAGTTGCTCAAATTGTTAGACACACTTTGGCTTGCCTAAGGGAATCTTGCCACAATTTTTGTGTCTATGACATGTGGGGTTCACTGCTAATAAAAAAAATTCTTGTCTTAGGTGTGTCTAATAAAAAGGACTTATATTTAGGAATGGAGGGAGTAGAAAATATAAATAATAATGCATGTTGGGGCAACCCACATTTCCGCTAATTTTAGCCGTGGGCTTGTTCACAATTTTTACGAGGGGGTGGTTGTTCATTTAATGGAGGGACTTGTAGTACCAGACTTGAACGATACAAAGTGCGACCTGGCACACCGTAACACCACTTGGAACAAGCGGGTAGCTATCTCAAAAAGCAATCAACAACTAAAAAACCCGCGACCTGGCATGTAGTAGTACACAATTTTAAACGATTGTTTTGATGGAGTGAAAAAGGAAAACTACCCCACTACGTATATATAGGTCGGAGCCTCCACGCTTGCTTGCTAGGGTTGCTCTATTCACACACTCTCATCCTCTCCAGATCTGAACAAGATAGGGGTAGTAACACTGTCTTTCTCCCTTCAAAAAACACTGGCTGTCTATCCTCACCGCTGGTTACAGATCTAGATGTATCCCCCTCCGCCGGTGAAGGGGAGGAGGGGCAGCGTTTAGGCTGTTGTCGACAGCGAGGGAGGAGACCCACTGCCGGCCACACCATTATCTCTGGCCGAGTGCCGGCACGGGAGGTCCTCTGATCCCTTCGTTGTTGCCTGTGGGCGGATCCAGCCTCCCGCCGCCCACCTATCCACATCCCGACGAGCTTCAGGTGTATCTTCGTTCGAAACCGCCTTAGCTCTACTTCCCCAGCTCGCTATGTCGCTGCATGTGCATCATTTTCTACCTCTCAGCCCCTCTCGATCGGATGGTCCAACGTCACATTTTTTTCTTCTATTGTTAGAGGTAAAGCTACTTCATGGAGTCGAATCTTGTATCCTCCGTCCGAAAATATTTGTCATTGAAATGGATGTATCTAGATGTATTTTAGTTCTAGACACATCCGTTTTGATGAAAAGTAATTCTGGACGGAGGGATTACTTGGTTCAAACAAGAAATAAAGTGGGGGTGGGGGAATTTAGTATGTACATCGGACTTGGTACAAACAGGAAGGAAAGGGGGTGAATGTAGTACAGACTGGTCATCCAACCAGTCTCTTGGTCAAAAATGGAAATATAGGGGTAACGCTGTACACAGTGGTATGACCAGGACTAGATTTGCTATCCACACATAGGAGTAGGTGGCTAGAGTGAACAAAAATGGGACCAACCCAGATATGTGTCTTGGATGTTTGTTTCTCGGGGCAACAAACTATGAATCACCACTTTATGCCCCTGTTTACATACATGGTGCTGGATTGCTAGTGCACCCACTGTTCCATGCCCTTATACCAAATATTTAGGCTCCATTCGGAATAAAGGGGCAGAAAACATAGGTCTTGATGAAAATAGAGGAATAGGAAAGGAATGTAGGTATAAAACTACGGAACAACAAACCAGAGGAAACTCTCAAGAGAATGTGTTCGGATGGACTACGAAATGTACAAATTTGTTTTTTTAGAGTAGCATGCTTGGCAGTATGAGATGCTATTTGTTTATTCAACTGCACAGTGACTACTCTTGTCCTCACCTCACGTACTACACATAAGTTGATTTTTTTATTCCGGCAACACAGCACAGCAACCTCTCTAACGCATGGCAGCGAGCACCTGCCTTGGGCTTCCACCAAAAAAATGAGCAGCGCGTGGATGTTTCTAATCCCATGGAATCAGTATACCATAGCAGCTTTCCTATGAAACACTATTCACCTTTCCTATGTTCCGAACGGTTGGAAGGGAAAGAATACCGTAGGAATTGTGTTCCTACGAAAATCCTGCACCAAACCTGTGAACCGAACGCAGCCTTAGCTGTTCTTAATCTAATGTCCCTGGTAAAAATGAAGCCATGCCACTGTTATAAGCCATGACAAGTTTAACCAAATGTTTTTGCCTGTAATTGTTTGAGAATCTGACTGTTTCTTCTGTGCCTTTTTGTGCAAACAGGGATATCCAATTCACCTGGTTGCTATTGTGACCTTTTGGTGCACTGCACAAAACTCTTCTTAAAAGAAGTGACTTTTGTGCTGTTTAACTGGAATGTCAGAATGGAACAGTTGGTTCATTTTTGGTGGAACTGCACAAAGGGAGATCTATGTTCCAATCCTCATCATCCATATTGGCGCCATAACCTTCCTTTAGGTAAGAATGATATTTAATGCATGTGTTCATCTCTATTTTCCGACTGCGATGAGAAAATAATGTTGTTTTTTACTAGTACACTTGTACTCCCTCACTGACAAAACCAATTCTAAATTAGAAGGCCAATCATGTACTTGGTTTCACCAACTGGTGAGGAGAAAGAGAAATAGAGCATGAAGAGGAAGAAGAAGAAGAATAATAAATAGTGCCAAGGCGATCTTGCTGAAGCCAGAGGCCTCAGTCGAGGCCATTAAAGGGCTCCGGCAATGACTACCTTACATGTGAGATGATCCTCCAGGGAGCCCTTCCATTTCTGTTGTCTCACTTAATTAATTAGGAGTACTTAAGTACCACTAATTTATTACTGCCTAATTTTCCTATTGGAGTTAAACAAATCTTTAGTAGGAACCTATGCTGAATCATGTACGTGTGTATGTTTGTCTATGAAGGTGAATCATGTGGTGGAGCAGGGATGGAATATTATTAGTATCATGACATAATAGTGCTATTGTTTTGCATGTCAATTTATTGCCATTGGTTCAATGAGGCAATGTTTTGCGTATTGTCCATCATGAATTTGATGCTACTGTTTGAGTAATATGCTAATGTCTTCCTATCCTTTCTCACTAAGCTAATGAAGGTTTCACCTTGTTCCTACTTGTGCAAACAGGGATCATGTTGTGCCAATCATACATTTTAGTGGAACTACACAAGACAATACAATGAACTGTATCCCAGCCAGTGCTTTAACTCTGCTGGAAGTTCTTGATAATCTTTCGATATGATCTCAACACTGGTAAACAAGAGCGATTTCAACCATACATTTGAAGTGCACAAAAATATATACTATTGTGTGATTCCAGTGAGTGCCTTATCATATCTTATGGGACTACATGAATAAGCTTTTTTTTCTCAGGTTGGTACGGTCCTAAGGCCTTCATCCATATTAGTTTGTTGTCATCTCTATTTGTATCGCGCTACTGTCATGAGAAACTCCTTTATCTTTGCATGTTAAAGTTTTGCAACCTATGATAAATGGCAATGCTTTGAGTGTTGAGTTGAGGTAATTGGCACTGATTAAATAAACTAATACCTCTCTTTAAGCAAGAATACTATGTTGCTAACTTTACCCATTAAGATAATGAGGGTTCTTCTATTTGTTAGTGTATGTTTCATCAACTAGTCCCACTATTACAGTAATCTCACTCTCTCAATATATGTGCCAACAGGGATGCTCGATTTTGGTGGAACTGCACAAAAACTTTGGGTGCTTCATTGCCTCGACAGCTTCCGTCCTTTCCTGTCAGTTGCTAATCTCAGCTTGCTTTCTTCCTTTGCTGTCAGTCGCTTGGCTTATCTCGGTTTCCAGTCAAAGGAAATAGTAATTGATATGCTACCTCACATAGGTTGGTATTGGTCTTTATCCTGATTATTGTGACTGTCATATGTATTGGTAATTTGGTATTGTGCTACTTTTTGCCGATTTCATAAAGGAGTAATTTGGAGCCTGAACTCGCAGGCAAATCATTACATCGGGTGATTTTAGTAGAACTGCACAAAATGATCAGATGGACAGGTACTTATGCTACTGCTATGTACTCTAAAGTTCACTCAGACAAGCATCGATGTTGACAAGAAGTGCCTATATTCATTCGAGTATCAACTGGTGTCAACCAATTGTCAAACTCCAAGTATTCGCAGAGTGAACGCCAAAAATATTGCTTGGTGCATAGCCCAGAAAAACGCAGTCCAGTCTTTGGTCCCAACTTGTGCCTTTTGGTTATCGGCACATATGGTAGCGAACTATATGGCATGGAGTCTATAGATTCCAAACAAGTTGGCTGACGCGTATATTCATCTGGCACTTAATCAGTATGCACGCCAAGGATGCTCCATTTCAGTTGAACTGCACAAAAAATTTGCGTGGTTCATTTTCTCAACCGCCTCCTTTCTCGCCTGCAATGTAGAATTTTGGCGAGATACAGGACCAAGATGAGCCAATAAACTAGTTGGTTGAAAGTAGTGGCCAAGTTGCTCAAACCTCCCTCGGCACGAGGCCACTATTTGAGGATAAACCTACAAGCAAAGTTCAAATTGTCTATGCTGCCTCTTATGTACTCGAAAGTTTACTCGTACAACAACTAATTTTAGCAAGAAGTACCTCCGATTGAACACCATTTACCAGTCTGTACCCTAGGTAATTAAAGTTCGTCCATGGATCATATTGGCTGTGATCTCAATCATTTGGATGCATAAACATACTGAACATGTGTATATCTGAACCATTTTGTGAATTATGTATGAATATTGTCGTGTGATCTATCAATCATTTGGATGCATAGATATGATGAGCTTGTGTATATATGAATCTTTTGAGTTGTTGATAGTGAATGTTGGCTATGGATATGAACGTGTCCTATGAACCTGAGTTTGATATGAATGTTTACCTTTTCTGTTGTATTTGTGTGTGAACTTGTTAGTATGCCTACTGTGGGGTATAAAACACAGGTCTCTTATAAAAGTAATGTTGTGTCCAATTTATGTTTTCCCTTCTAACCACATTATATATATTTATATTATTACTATTATCGTATATTTTATAGAGACTTATATATACATTATAAAAACATCCCACGTGTTATTAACTTATAAAAGTAAATGTTTAACAGAAGTTGGCAAGGAAAATCCTGGTTGTTTTTGACTCACAGGCAAGGAAAATCCTGGTGATTGCGTACAAAAGCTTGCGAAGATTTTAAGGACCAATTTAATAATAACACGCTCATTTTTATTTTGAGCAATAACTCGCTAATTTCTTAATTATATATATATAATGTGCCTCTCTGGTTTATTATTTGATATTAATTGCTCCTTCTAACATAGCATTATATATATAACGAGCCCACCTAATACGTGTATTTCAAGGAAGTACAAATGGGTTGGGATTTCTTATAAAATATAAATGGGCCTGATTGACGCGAAATTATTTTTTCACCCAGCCCAACAAATGGACTGTACATTCTAGAAAACATGGGTTAAATATATGCCACATTTTTGTAGGCTGACATGTGGGCCAATAGGTCGAAGCCTACGCAGGGCATTGTCAACTTGGTCAACAAATGATTGTGTCATCCAAAGCCATTGGATTTATATCCAACGGCCGGCATGCACCATCAATCTCTCGTCTTCTTCCTCCAGCGTCGCCGGGACCGCCTGGTCCGGCCTCCAGTGGCTAGCGGCTCTGCTTAGCATGCATCGCTGCGAAGCGCTACCCCACCGCCGGCCAGGCTATACCTCCACCCGTCGACACCTCCTGTTATTCTCCACAGACTATAGCCCCACGCCGCAACAGAACCACTTATAACCCTTCCCCTCCTCTCAATCTGCGACTCCACTGCCGCGTTTTCCCATCTCCGAGTCGTTCCCGTCCGGGGCCTTGCCGTTGTCCACTGCCTCGCTGCGTTCGGTGTGGCGTGGTCAACAAACGAGAGTCATCGGAAGAGGACTGTATGTGGAGAGCCTGACGGCTGGGACCCACGAGGTCCATGGTCACACGCAAGGAAAGTTCCTCCTTATTAAGCTGAAAAAAAATGTTTCCTCCACCTGACAGCTGGGACCCACCGGCTGTATCTTCGCACGGAAGGAACTGCCTCCTTGTTTTGCGAAAAAATTATTCATCCCGTTGACAGCTGGGACCCGTCAGATTTGGTGACTGACTTGTGGGCCTACTAAGCGGACGTGTACGCACGCCTTTGTCAACTTAATCAACAAATGATTCTAGTAGGTGGACTGTTGGATGTTAATCCAACAGCCGTGCTCCTTCTTCAACCTCTATTATTGCTCCTGTCTCCCGTGGCTGCACCGTGGCTGTGCTGCCACGCACCCGAACTAGTGAAGTTTCCCACTCCTCTCCATCTGCGACTCCACTGCCCCGTCTTCCCCATCTCCGAGTCGTTCCAGTTTGGGTGTTCTCGGCACGGTGTGGTCAACGTGGTCAACAACCGAGATTCATCGGAAGATGACTGTACGTGAGAGGCTGACAGTGGGGACACACCACGCCCATGGACGCATGCATGCAACGGAATGCGGGGAGGTCAACATGGTCAAGGAACGACTTCCATCGGAAGTATACTGTACGTGGAGAATCTCAGCTGGGTCCACGGCCGCAGCAAGTAACTGCCTCCTGATTACGCGGAAAATAATGATTCCTCCAACTGACAGCAGGGACCCACTGGACGGGCCACCGTATTTTGCGAAAAAAGCGTTTGCCCCCTGACTGCCGGGACCCACCTGACGGGCCACCGTATTTCACAAAAAAAAATGTTCCCCCCGCTGTCAGCTCGGACCCATCGGAAGTGCCTCCTTATTACGCACAAAAATATGAATACTCCCCTGGCTAGCTGGGACCAACCTTGGTGGGAGGCTGACTTGTGGGCCTACTAAGTTGACGGGGACGAAGGGCTTTGTCAACTTAGTCAATATGAACGATTCTAGCTCAAGTGACCGTACGATGTCCATCCAACGGCCGTAGTGCTTCTTCAACCTCTGGTCTTCTTGCTCCAGCCGCCCAAAGCAGCGTCGGTCGTGCCGCATGCTCCTGCCTCCCGTGGCCGGCTGTGCTGCCGCGGAGGCCTCACCGCCCCCTACTATTCCCACCAATGGCCAGGCCCTGCGGCGAGGGCAGCCTCACACCGCAGCCGAACCAGTGAACCCTCGTACTCCTCTCCGCGCGGGCTTACACTGCCACGTCTTCCCCGGCTCCGCGCCGTCCCCTTCCTAGGCCTCGCCATCGTCCACCGCCGTGGTGCTCTCCGCACGGCGTGGTCAACGTGGTCAAGGAACGACTTCCATCGGAAGAGTACTGTACGTGGAGAGGCTGACAGCTGGGTCCACGACCACAACCCAGTTTTTTTGTGATTTGCCAAGTAAGTTACTTTGTCAGGCCTATTGGACTGCAAATCTTTCAAGACGAGGAGAGCTTTCATTCGGCTGGCCGAGAAAATGACCCATTAGTAATGAGAAATGGGATGTACATTTTTAAAACACATCAAACTGGCAATTAGTTCCAAATATCTTTTTTTCATATTGAGATTTTAAATTTCATTAATTTTTATGCGTGGAGAATTTGTTGGATTTTATATCGATATACATTTATTTTAAAAATCAGTCTGAATGTGAGTCAAAATTTTGGGATTAAAAACAGTTCGGACCGCACCAAAATATGCAAAATTTCATATAATTTTTTAACTGTGGCCACAATATGGGCTGTAATGCTAACAAAAAGAATATGGGCTCCAAAAAAAACCTTAATAATTAGCAAATGGGCTGTAAATTATTAGAAATAATGGCAGATGGGTTGTATGCTGTTTTCCACAGATTTGGGGCTTTCCTAAAAAAAGGTTGACGCATAAGCAGTGACTGTTGAATGGCCATCCAACGGCCGTCGTGCTTCTTCAATCTCTGCTTTTCCTGCTCCAGCCGCTCAATCAAGCGCCGGCGGGACTGCCTGCTCCCTCCTCCCCGCGGCCGGCTCTGCTGTCGCGCAGGCCTCACCGCCCCACCGTACTCCCATCGCTGGCCTAGCCATCCCTCTACTCACCCACACCTGCTGTTATTCTCCAGCGATGGCAGACGAACCAGTAAACCCTCGTAAAGTCGTACTCCCCTCCGCGTGGGAAACAACTGTCGAGTCTTCCCTGCCTCCGTGTCGTTCCCTTCCTAGGCCTCGCCGTCGTCCACCGCCCTGGTGCTCTCGGCGCGGCTTGGTCAACGTGATCAACGACCGACTTGCATCTGAAGTGGACTGTATGTGGAGAGGCCGACAACTGGGTCCACGGCCGCACGCAAGGAAATGCCTCCTTATTACGCGCAAAATAATGATTCCTCCACCTGACATCAGGGACCCACCGAAAGGGCCTCTGTATTTCGCAAAAAAACGTTACCGCCGCTGACAGCTCGGACCCACCAGCTATATCTTCACACGCAAGGAAGTGCCTCCTTATTACGCAAAAAAAATGAATACTCCCCCTGTTAGCTGGGACCCAGTATAGTGGCAGGCTGACTTGTGGGCCTACTAAGTTGATGGGGACGGAGGGCTTTGTCAACTTAGTCAATATGCACGATTCTAGCTCCAGTGACCGTACGATGTCCATCCAACGGCTGTAGTGCTTCTTCAACCTCTGGTCTTCTTGCTCCAACCACCCAAACCAGCGTCGGTCGTGCCTCGTGCTCCTGCCTCCCGTGGCTGGCTGCGATGCGGCGGAGGCCTCACCGCCCCCTACTACTCCCACCGCTGGCCAGGCCATCCCTCTACTCACCCACACCCACTATTATTCTGCGGTGACGACAGCCTCACACCGCGGCGAACCAGTGAACCCTTGTACTCCTCTACGCGTGGGCATCCACTACCGCATTTTCCCCCGCTCCGCGTTGTCCCGTTCCTAGGCCTCGCCGTCGTCCATCGCCCTGGTGCTCTCGGCGTGGCGTGGTCAACATGGTCAAGGAACGGCTTCCATCGGACGTGGACTGTACGTGGAGAGGCTGACAGCTGGGTCCACAGTTGCAGCAAGGAAGTGCCTCCTTATTACGTGCAAATAAATATTCCTCCACCTGACAACGGGGACCCACCGGGCGGGCCACCGTATTTCGCGAAAAAAACATTTGCCCCTGACTGCTGGGACCCACCAGCTACATCTTCGCACGCAAGGAAGTGCGTCCGGGCAAAAAAACGATTCGCCCCCCTGACTGTTGGGACCCACCAGCTACATCTTCGCAGGCAATGAAGTGCCTGACAGTCAGGACCCACCTGGTCGAACCTTACGTAGCATTGTCATTCTGGTCGCGAACGTGTACGTACATATATACTGGTGGATGTAGAGGCGCGCACGTGTCATAGTAGAGGCGCGCACGTAGCATGTACACGTACGTACAATGGCCAGGGTGCAAGAAAGAAAATACGCCCACGTATGTGTACATACGGGCGGGGTCTCGAATGCCTACTCGCGCATACGTACGGCCAGGGCTCGTGTACATGACTAGGTCAGAACGGAGAAACAGCGTCGTCATCGTGTTCATGGGGAGGCAACGGAATGCGTCGTGTTCATGGGGAGGCAACGGAATGCGTCATGTTCATCGGGAGGCAATGGAACGCGTGGGAGCCAACCGACTGGGTCGGAACGGAATGCATGGCCGTGTTCATCAGGAGGGCTTGGACGGAACAGGCGATGGAAACGAGGCCTGGCGTACCGCACAACGGAGGAAACGGACCTCCTACGTCCGGAAGGGGGTCCTGTTGATTGGGAGGGGTGTGGCGTACCGCAAAACGGAGGAAACGGACCTCCTACGGTCGAAACGGGGGTCCTGTTAATCGGGAGGGGTGGGGCGTACCGCAAAACGGACGAAACGAACCTCCTATGGTCAAAACGGGGGTCATGTTGATCGGGAGGGGTGTGGCGTACCGCAAAACGGACGAAACGGACCTCCTACGGTCGAAACGGGGGTCCTGTTCATCGGGAGGGGTGTGGCGTACCACAAAACGGGACTCCACGCGATACTGTTCATCTCCACCGTCGACCTCCTCCAGCCTCCACGGGCTACCGTCGACCTCCTCCAGCCTCCACGGGCTCCTGTTCATCCAGCCTCCACCGCGCGCTACTCCACCGACTACTGTTGAACCACCCCTCCACGGGCACCCCTCCACCGTCTACTGTTCATCCAGCCCTCCACACCACGGGGTCCTGTTCAACCACCCCTCCACGGGCACCCCTCCACCGTCTACTGTTCATCCAGCCCTCCACACCACGGGGTCCTGTTCATCCGGAGGCAACGCCACCGCTCACTGTTCATCCACCCCCCCTCCCGCAGCGCTCACTGTTCATCCCAGAGGCAGCATCGATTGGCTTCAGTTAGCAGCAGTAGTGAAGGAATCGCTCGATCGGGTTCAGTTAACAGCCATCGATCGATCGCTCGGGTTCAGTAACGCGTAGCCTGCAGTGCAACCGCTCGGGTTCAGTTAGAGCCCAACGCCTCGCTCGGGTTCAGTTAGAGCCAACGCCTCGCACACACGCGCGTACGTGTATGAGAGAAATGCGCATCGCTCGGCCCCCGACCTCCCACCGTAACCGGGAACTCCCCGAAATTTTCCTCGCCCTCGCTTCTACCACGGTTTTTTCCGTCATGGACAGCCCAAAGAATGTCATGCAGCTGCGTCTCCGGTCCGCCCAGGACGAAAATCCCATTTTCTGTCATGATTTTTTGCCATAGAAGTAGGAGCCCACCACATCTATGATGATACTGGGTTTTGTCACAATTATCGTCATAGAAGTGTCATATGTATGACAGGAAAAAAATTCGTTCGGCCCAAAATGCCACGGATGTGTCTTTTTTTTGTAGTGCAAGTTGGCCAGGCGCGCCTCCTCCAAGGCCCGGGCCTCGTGGGTTTCTCCGACAATAGGAGTGTGAAGTGCATCCATATTGCGGCGGCGAAGATCTTCCCTCTGCTGCGAATAGAGGGGTTCAGGGCGGTACTCTTCGTGGACGCGCGACTGATCGCTGATGCCATCGCCACCGTCATCGCGGGGGAAGCCAGGAGGACTGCATGGTCCATTGACCATCAAGACTTCCGCCACGAGGTCACTAATGTCGCACTCAGATGCAGTCTTGATGGAGCCAGTCGAACAGGTCGTAGAGAGTTTCATCGGGCTCGATCACCGCGATTTGTGGGATGGACGATTGGCGGGCCACCGCGTGCCTCACCCACCGCTGGAGTCATGACCGACCGGATCGCTTCCGCCGGCGAGCAGCAGGGAGCGAGGACGCCGTAGGAGCTGACTGATACTGAGTTGACGGCTGTCGAAGAAGGACGCCGCGGACGCACGCGCGGAAGTGCGTCACCCCGTGGATGGGGAGCGCATCGGCGTCGAGTGGAGCCTCATGGAGCCAAGCAGAGCCGTCGGTGGTGAAGACGAGCATGCCAAGACGGATCTCACGGCCCTCAGCCAATCCTCCGCCAGAAGCCATGATGATGGGAATTGGAAAAATCGCAACTTCTCCAACAAACTGCTAAGACACCGGCCCCAAGGTGGGCGCCAACTGTCGTGGGTCTAAGACTAACAGTAGAATGCGGGGTAGGTATAAGGAGGCAAGATCCTAGCTAGGGAGTAGTTGTACACACGAGTTTATGAGTTCAGGCCCTTCACGGAGGAAGTAACAGCCCTACGTCTCAGTGCCTAGAGGTGGTCGACTGGATTGTGTATATGTGTGTGCTTACAAAGGATGCGAACCCTTGTCCCAGAGGAGGGGAGTGGCTTATATAGAGTGCGCCAGGACCCCAGCTCTCCTCCGTTACACAAGATTCAATGTACATTAAGAGTGGAACGTTACTGGTGACGCTAGCAATTAAGTGATATAAATGATAATTAAGTCTATGAGTAAATGCCCGACCGTTGTTCTATAGAGTGGCTTTAGGTCTTCTGTACGTCGAGTGGTTATCGAGACGGTCGAGTGTCATTGATTTTTCCGAGTGGAATGTCTCTGGTCGAGTGGATGATGGTACCCTTTGAATGTTTCTGGCTTTAGGGCGATGACCTTGGGGAGGGCGTCCAGGTCAGGCCTATGAGCCTACTCTAGGTACATAGCTTCATCACCTGCCCCCCTGGGCGTGCCCCTGACACTCACGGCCCCCCCGTAAGGCGGTGATTGCACTTCTTTGGCCGCAAGAAAGCTAATTTTCGGGGAAAAATCGGAGCGAAGGTTTCAATCCAATCGGAGTTACGGATCTCCGGATATATAAGAAACGGTGAAAGGGCAGAATTCCAGAACGCAGAAAACAGATCCAATCTCGGAGGGGCTCTCGCCCCTACCATGCCATGGAGGCCATGGACCAGAGGAGAAACCCTTCTCCCATCTAGGGAGAAGGTCAAGGAAGAAGAAGAAGAAGAAGGGGGGATCTCTCCCCCTCGCTTCCGGTGGCGCCGGAACGCCGCCGGGGGCCATCATCATCACCGCAATCTACACCAACACCTCCGCCATCTTCACCAACATCTCCATCACCTTCCCCCCCTCTATCCAGCGGTTCACTCTCCCGGGACCCGCTTTACCCTCTACTTGAACATGGTGCTTTATGCTTCATATTATTATCCAATGATGTGTTGCCACCCTATGATGTCTGAGTAGATTTTCGTTGTCCTATCGGTGGTTGATGAATTGCTATGATTGATTTAATTTGCTTGTGGTTATGTTGTTGTCCTTTGGTGCCCATCATATGAGCGCGCGCGTGGATCATAGCATAGGGTTAGTTGTATGTTGAGAGGACTATGTATTGGAGGGCAAGAGTGACAGAAACTTCAACCTAGCATAGAAATTGATGCATACGGGATTGAAGGGGGACCAATATATCTTAATGCTATGGTTGGGTTTTATCTCAATGAACGTTAGTAGTTGCGGATGCTTGCTAATAGTTCCAATCATAAGTGCATAGAATTCCAAGTCGGAGATGACATGCTAGCAGTGGCCTCTCCCACATAAAACTTGCTATCGGTCTAGTAACATAGTCAATTGCTTACGGACAAATTCGCAACTCCTACCACCACTTTTCCACACTCGCTATACTAACTTTATTGCTTCTTTACCTAAACAGCCCCTACTTTTTATTTACATGCACTTTATATTCTTGCAAACCGATCCAAAAACACCTACAAAGTACTTCTAGTTTTATACTTGTTCTAGGTAAAGCAAACGTTAAGCGTGCGTAGAGTTGTATCGATGGTCAATAGAACTTGAGAGAATATTTGTTCCACCTTTAGCTCCTTGTTGGGTTCGACACTCTTACTTATCGAAAGAGGCTACAATTGATCCCCTATACTTGTGGGTTATCAAGACCTTTTTCTGGCGCCGTTGCCGGGGAGTCATAGCGTGGGGTGAATATTCTCGTGTGTGCTTGTTTGCTTTATCACTAAGTAATTTTTATTTGCTGTTCTAAGTTGTTTTCTATCTTTAGTTATGGGTAGGAAACGCAAAATACCAAAAAAATTAGTTGTACCTGCTACACCAATGGTTGAAGAACCACTCAAAATCTATCACACTCCTAAAGCTTTTTACTTGGATCATCTTCGACCCCTTTGTGCTCGTGCTGAAACCCCAACTAGCTTATCGAGGGAAAATCTTTAGATGAGCATGCTTGTTATGTGCGACACCGCTTATCTCAAAAAGGGGAACATTTACTGGATCAAATTCACCGTTTGTAGTGCTATGCTTGGAATTTATGTGAAATATATGATGTTACTTGTTGTTCTAAAAACCCTAAGAAACACCTTCCTTACCAATGTGAGTTTAGGGATAATGGAATCGTGTCTTCGTATGCTAAGGGTGTTTATAATTACTATGATTTTCAACAAATTGAAGAATTTGTTGCTTTTAAGGGTGCTTATGAAATTGCTTCTTTGATTGAAAAGTATGATGCTACTCTTTACAAATCTGAAAATTTTGCCATACTTAAATATTGTTATGATAATTATGCCTCTAATGCCTATGTTAAACCATATATTGAGGACTCCGCCGCTGTCCGAGAAGAGACTAATATTTTGCAGGAATCTATGGAAGAAGAAATTAATGACATTATGAGCTCATTGGATGAAAAAGATGAGGAGGAGAGCGAAGAACAAAAGGAGGAAGAGCGGATTGATCACCCGTGTCCACCTTCTAATGGGAGTAACTCTTCAACTCATACATTGTTTAATGTCCCTTCGTGCTTACCGAAGGATGATTGCTATGATGACTGTTATGATCCCGTTGATTCTCTTGAAATATCCCTTTTTGATGATACTTGCTATGCTTGTGTCCAAGATGCCAATATGAATTATGCTTATAGAGATGAACTTGCTATAGTTCCTTATGTTAAACATGAAATTGTTGCTATTGCACCCACGCATGATAGTCCTATTATCTTTTTGAATTCTCCCAACTACACTATATCGGAGAAGTTTACCCTTATTAAGGATTATATTGATGGGTTGCCTTTTACCGTTGCACATGATGATTTTGATAGATATAATATGCATGTGCTTGCTGCTCCTACTTGCAATTATTATGAGAGAGGAACTACATCTTCGCCTATTTATGTTTCCAACACGAAAAAATTGCAAGAAACTGCTTATACTATGTATTGGCCTTTACTTTATGTGCATGAATTGTTCTTTTATGACATGCCGATGCATAGGAAGAGAGTTAGACTTCGTCGTTACATGATATATGTTACTTTGTGCTCACTACTAAATTACAAATCTTATCTATACTAATTGGAGGCACCATATGAGACTCCACGTTAATCCTTAATAAGTAAACAAATTGACCGTCTGATCTGCTGATTAATTATCTACAGCCGTATGATGTGTCTCAAGAGTCCTTGGTTATTGTCCCATGTCCACCTCTTTAGAAAAATGTAAAAAAATTCGTTTGATGTATCTCAAGAGTCCTTGGTTATTGTCCCACGTGCACTTCTTTAGGAAAAGGTAAAAATCTTTCCTTGCAGATTTCTTCCTCCACTGACGCACACAATCACAGAGCCCTAGCGCTCCTCCTCCTCCTCCTCCTCCTCATCTGGTCCTCTTCCTCTCTCCCATCTAAAGTGAGCCAACCAGCTATTCCCAATATCTTTCCTCTATGACCATTGAATCTCAATGATATAAGTCCCCAACCACGATCCAATCTATGTGGGTTTGGGATGAGGTCCTCCAATCACTCAGCTTCTAGGCCCCGATGAGTTGTAATTCATGTTGGTTGATGCAGCGGAGAAGGAGGTTCATCAAAGGTATTTGACACAGATCAGCTAGCCGCTATTGTTGGTCCCTTTTGACAGAAAACTTCTCTGGCCTAATTTCCTGTAGATCGCCCCTCCTACTGTTGTCATGCCTCCCTGTACAGTCTAGCCTAATTTCCTGTAGATCGCCCCTCCTACTGTCGTCATGCCTCCCTGTACAGTCCAGCCTCTCCCAATTCGACTAACCTCTCCCCATGTGACGTCGGTCTATCGCACGGCAGGCCGAAGTTGTCTTCTCCTCCTCGGCCTGCAGGATTCTGAGTTAAGCAGCAGTCCCGGAGGAACTGAGCATGGTTCTGGTGGCTTTTGATATTATCCCATTGGCCCCTTAAGATTATGTTATACTCCCTCCGTCTCAAAATTTTTGTTTTAGATTTGTCGGAATAGATCCGTATTCCGACAAATCTAAGACAAAAATTTTGGGACGGAGGGAGTAGTTCTGAAGTGACAAGGGCGAGGTGAAATAACATGCGTTCCCCAAGGTTAGGTTGCCTCTCCATGTCCCTGACTCCCTGCGCATATGAACACAGCTATTATCTGATTCCTGTGATCTAAGGAAGGATGAAGTTGATGGTTCCTACCTGACATACTGCTCTAATTATGTTTTCGTTTGATATGTATTTTGTATGAAATTACAGTATTTGATGCAATGTGTTATCTCTTCAAATTTAAGAAGCATGGAAGAATCTGAATATCACATGTTGTGGTTTGTTCATTTCGAAGCACTCTGTCGTTATATTCAGCATCTGCTAATAGTCCATGTTGCTTTCGGCATATACAGTTTGGCTTATAGTTTATAGCAACCCAAATTAAGGATTTTGTGTTCATCTCTGCTGTGCTTAATGATGGTCGGTATTTAGTTTCTCTAGCGGAAGTTTGCGATGATGTAGTACTAGGAATGATTATCCTGATGTGAGAGTGTCTTTCTTGATGGAAGCAAGATGTGATACTTTAATTAGTATTTCATGCAGAGAAGATATGTATACAATTAAGGTATATGACTTGATACTTACTGTGCTTGGAGATTAAGGTTCCACAAGACTAATTGATCTGTTAAATTGTTTTCAGTTTAGGTGTTCAAGGTGGAAACTTGATGACAACAATAATGTCTATTTCAGTTTTTTGTGTGAATAGAAGAAAGAAAATCCTCAGTTTGACCCTCATTCAAAATGAGGAATTGGAGCAACACCTATCAGGGAATTTGAATTAAACCAAAAGGAAGGTACCATATATGTATAGACTATGCTACTTCTAATTTTTGCTAAGTCCACCATGTTTTAGTTTATTCTTGGAAATATCAGGATCGCCCTCAGTTTCTATTATTTATTAAAATGAAATTGCAGACATTGTTCATAGCGTCATGACTCGGACAAACTATAGTCTGTACTGGATATTTTGTTTTTCCAATAGTACAAGTCAAACCTGCAGTAGCATAAGTATTTTTGATTACTAATGGTTCAATAATTCAGTTTTAGTATAAGTTCAAATCCGCATTCCACAGTATCTATACAAAGATACTGAGAGAAATCAATTCATCATGCAGAACTGCTATATTATCCCTCCCGTGCTCTTCACCTCCGCCATCCATGTTGCAAGCAGGACACACATACCCCAAGCCAAAATCTTACATGTTCATCAAAGCTGAACCACCGATCAGTACACATCCCAGTAAGCTAATTTAGTTGGTTTTGTGATGGGGTGAGCAACGATGCCACTTCAGGATTTCAGATCTTTCAGCTGTTCTTTTGGTTTATACCTAGCATTTACTTATTGTTTTGTGTGCTATTCTCACTGCTAGAGGGGTTGTCGAATTAATTTGTAATGTGTTTGTATCATAAATCTACTGCAGATTTTCAATCTGAGAGTTAAAACAAATAATAATTGATTATTTTCTATCTTCCCAACTTAATATGAATATTTGGTCTAATAAGTAACACACATGCTCAATCTAAAATTTTCAGCGTGAATGCCAAGCAACAAAGGTTTGTACTATTCAGAGAATAGCATTATGGTAATTGTGGGAACGGATGAAGGCAAGGTATTCCCGTCAAGAGAAGGATGACTACATATAAAGCAAGGCATGCAAGGATGATGCATTGCTTAATGCCTAATCGCCTAACTATTATTCATGTGCTCAGTTATGTTAGTATACTTATACAATAGTTAACAAACAAAAGTAGTCTAGCAACGTATCTCTGTTTAATTTTGACTCTAGACTTCTCAATTTGAGGTGTTGTTACCGAAAAGAAGAAGACTGATTTTGGTTCACTGCCATGGACGTAGTTTTTCCTTTAGTGGGTTTCATTCGTTGCTTCTCAGCATCCATTCTACTTTATAGCTGAACTCTATATGATTAAAATCTTGGAGATAAATTATAGGCATACTAATTAGGTTCCTAATAATCAACTTAGGCTCCTGCGCTGAAATAGGGCGATTGGCTCGGGTCAATGGATTGCACGGTAGGGAAACAGAGCACAGCAATGGCCACGCTTTGCAGAATACATTGTGGAGCAAATAAAATTTGTACTAACTCTTTACTGGTGCATAGGGCATGAGCAAGCTTTTAGGTCAACAATTTGACTATCCAAATATGTATCATGTGTGTTGAAAAGTATATGTTAAGAAATTCTAGTCGTATATGAATCCAGTGACATGGTTTTCGTGACATATAACACATATTTGGTTAGTCAATTCGATGACCTAGAAGATTACACATGCCTAGATAATCATTGTACATGTACCCATCCACAGAGGGAGTAATTATTAGTCAATGCAAACTAGATTATAATTTTACAAGTATTTTCCAATGATCTTTGACAGCTAAATTTACAGTGATATTTTAAAGAAAATAAAATATATTTATCTAACTATTTTGGAAGATATTGTTTATAGTAAAAATATCACTGTAAATTTTGAACTATATTATAATAACTGTTTGTGACATAAACACAAGGAACTACTTTTGAGTACCGTCTTAGAACAAACCATGTTACCTACAAAATAGGCACACGGAATTGTTGGCGCAAAATATTGGACAATATCAAGCAGCTACGTTGTAATGAATGATTCTAAATATATCAGATTAAAACTTGAAAAATAAAACAAAACATGCCTCTATCTTCTAATATTTGTTCACCAAAGAGAAAAATGTAGGAATACACATGCTGTTTAGTCCAATCCAGCCAATGTATATATATTACATATTGATCAGTGTATGAACCAAGGGTATACTTATGTAGTCCATTGGTATTTAGCAAACACTAGCCCATGCAGAAGCACGGGTTGACGACTAGTCATTGTTAATTAAAATTGGCTTTGATATACCTTGGGATCCGGGTGGATCCATTACTTGAGGACTATATGCCTAGCTTAATGGCTTTAAAGAAAGCGCTGCCAGGGAGACAACCCAGAAGTTTTAGAGAGTCATTTATTTATGTTGTGTGCTTTTATAAAGTTTAGTAACAAATAAATAAAGAGGGGGACCCAAAACTTTTTCAAAAAGGAAAGTGAAAGTGAGAGAGAAGCATTGTTGAAATGGGGGAGCTCCTTGAACTTTGTTCATGCTCACGGAAACTTTGTGAATCTTGATTACAGAAACTTTTCAAAAAAATAATAATTATCCCTTGTACAATTCCATTGTATTATAACAATAATGTGCCAAGGTTTGCCTTTAGGATGTTTTAGATGCTTGTTGGTTTGTGCGGTGCAGGACAGAAACTTTAGCTGTAGTGCGCGATTTTACATTTTTACTGGAACGTCAAAAGGTTCTGAAACTTTTTTCACTGTCTTTCTATACAAATTTTTTATTTGTCCTAATTTTGGTAGAATTTTTGGATTACCATAGGTATGGTGAATGTTCATATTATTACAGACTGTTCTGTTTTAGACAGATTCTGTTTTTGATGCATAGTTTGCTTGTTTTGATGAAACTATCAATTTATATCAGTGGATTAAGATATGGAAAAGTTATATTATAGTAGATACAATGCAAAAACAAAATATGAATTGGTTTTCAATAGTACTTAGAGTAGTGATTTGCTTTATTATACTAACGGATCTTACCGAGCTTTCTGTTGAGTTTTGTGTGGATGAAGTGTTCGAAGATCGAGGATGTCTCGATGTGAGGAGAAGAAGGAGAGGAAAGAGCTCAAGCTTGGGGATGCCCAAGGCACCCCAAGTAAATATTCAAGGAGACTCAAGTGTCTAAGCTTGGGTATGCCCCGGAAGGCATCCCATCTTTCTTCAACAAATATCGGTATGTTTTCGGATTCGTTTCGTTCATGTGATATGTGCAAATCTTGGAGCGTCTTTTGCATTTAGTTTCCACTTGTCTTTGATGAACCATGCTGGTATGAGATAGTCCATGGTTGATTTATAGAATGCTCATTGCACTTCACTTATACCTTCTGAGTATGGCTTTATAGAATGCTTCATGTGCTTCACTTATATCTTTTGAAGTTTGGATTGCATGTTTCTCTTCACATAGAAAATCGCCATTTGTAGAATGCTTTTTTGCTTCACTTATATTTGTTAGAGCATGGGCATATCTTTTGTAGAAAGTATTAAACTCTCTTGCTTCACTTATATCTATTTAGAGAGATGACATGAACCGGTCATTCACATAGTTAGTCATAAAATCCTACATAAACCTTGTAGATCACTGAATATGATATGTTTGATTCCTTGGAATAGTTTTGCGATATAAATATGGTGATATTAGAGTCATGCTAGTGGGTAGTTGTGTATTGTAGAAATACTTGTGTTGAAGTTTGTGATTCACGTAGCATGCACGTATGGTGAACCGTTATGTAACGAAGTTGGAGCATGAGGTATTTATTGATTGTCTTCCTTATGAGTGGCGGCCGGGGACGAGCAATGGTCTTTTCCTACCAATCTATCCCCCTAGGGGCATGCATAGTAGTACTTTGCTTCAAGGGCTAATAAACTTTTGCAATAAGTATGTGAGTTCTTTATGACTAATGTTGAGTCCATGGATTATACACACTCTCACCCTTCCATCATTGCTAGCCTCTTCGGTACCGTGCATTGCCCTTTCTCGCCTCGAGAGTTGGTGCAAACTTCACCGATGCATCAAAACCCCGTGATATGATACGCTCTATCACACATAAGCCTCCTTATATCTTCCTCAAAACATCCACCATACCTACCTATCATGGCACTTCCATAGCCATTCCGAGATATATTGCCATGCAACTTCCATCATCGTCATATACATGACTTGAGCATTCATTGTCATATTGCTTTGCATGATCATAAGATAGCTAGCATGATGTTTTCATGGCTTGTCTGTTTTCTGATGTCATTGCTATGCTACATCATTGCACATCCTGATACACCCCCGGAGGCATTCATATAGAGTCATATCTTTGTTCTAGATATCGAGTTGTAATATTGAGTTGTAAGTAAATAAAAGTGTGATGATCATCATTATTAGAGCATTGTCCCAGTGAGGAAAGGATGATGGAGACTATGATTCCCTCACAAGTCGGGATGAGACTCCGGATGAAAAAAGAAAAAAGAAGAAGAGAAAGGCCAAAAAAGGAAGGCCCAAAAAACAAAAAAAATAAGAGAAAAAGAGAGAAGGGACAATGTTACTATCCTTTTACCACACTTGTGGTTCAGAGTAGCACCATGTTCTTCATATAGAGAGTCTCTTGAGTTATCACTTTCATATACTAGTGGGAATTTTCATTATAGAACTTGGCTTGTATATTCCGATGATGGGCTTCCTCAAATGCCCGAGGTCTTCATGAGCAAGCAAGTTGGATGCACACCCACTTAGTTTCAGTTTGAGCTTTCATACACTTATAACTCTTAGTGCATCCGTTGCATGGCAATCCCTACTCCTCACATTGACATCAATTGATGGGAATCTCCATAGCCCGTTGATTAGCTGCATCGATGTGAGACTTTCTTCCTTTTTGTCTTCTCCACACAAACCTCCATCATCATATTCTATTCCACCCATAGTGTTATGTCCATGGCTTGCGCTCACATATTGCGTGAGGGTTGAAAAGGCTGAAGCACGTTAAAATGTATGAACCAATTGCTCGGCTTGTCATTGGGGTTGTGCATGATTTGAATGCTTTGTGTGGTGAAGATGGAGGATAGCCAGGCTATATGATTTTGTAGGGATGAGCTTTCTTTGGCCATGTTATTTTGATAAGACATAATTGCTTGGTTAGTATGCTTGAAGTATTATTGTCTTAATGTCAAATGATAGACTGTTGGTTTGAATCACTCGTGTCTAAATATTCATGCCATGATTACATTACATGATCAAGATTATGCTAGGTAGCATTCCACATCAAAAATTATCTTTTTTATCATTTACCTACTCGAGGACGAGCATGAATTAAGCTTGGGGATGCTGATACGTCTCCGTCGTATCTATAATTTTTTATTGTTTCATTCCAATATTCTACAACTTTCATATACTTTTGGCAACTTTTTATACTATTTTTTGGGACTAACATATTGATCCAGTGCCCAGTGCCAGTTCCTGTTTGTTGCATGTTTTTTTGGCAGAAAATCCATATCAAACGGAGTCCAAATGGGATAAAAACGGACGGAGAATATTTTTGGAATATATGTGAAATATGGGAAGAAAATCAACGCGAGACGGTGCCCGAGGGAGCCACGAGGCAGGGGGCGCGCCCCTGACCCTCGTGGGCCCCCCGTAAGGTGGTTGCTGCTCTTCTTTTGCCGCAAGAAAGCTAATTTTCGGGAAAAAAATCGAAGCGAAGGTTTCAATCCAATCGGAGTTACGGATCTCCGGATATATAAGAAACGGTGAAAGGGCAGAATCCCAGAACGCAGAAACAGAGAGAGACAGAGAGACAGATCCAATCTCAGAGGGGCTCTCGCACCTCCCATGCCATGGAGGCCATGGACCAGAGGGGAAACCCTTCTCCCATCTAGGGAGAAGGTCAAGGAAGAACAAGATGAAGGGGGGATCTCTCCCCCTCGCTTCCGGTGGCGCCGGAACGCTGCCGGAGGCCATCATCATCATCACCGCAATCTACACCAACACCTCCGCCATCTTCACCAACATCTCCATCACCTTCCCCCCTCTATCTACAGTGTTCCACTATCCCGCAACCCGCTGTACCCTCTACTTGAACATGGTTCTTTTTGCTTCGTATTATTATCCAATGATGTGTTGCCATCCTATGATGTCTGAGTAGATTTTCGTTGTCCTATCGGTGGTTGATGAATTGCTATGATTGATTTAATTTTCTTGTCGTTATGTTGCTGTCCTTTGGTGCCCATCATATGAGCGCGCGCGTGGATCACACCATAGGGTTAGTTGTATGTTGAGAGGACTATGTATTGGAGGGCAAGAGTGACAGAAACTTCAATCTAGCATAGAAATTAATGCATACGGGATTGAAGGGGGACCAATATATCTTAATGCTATGGTTGTGTTTTACCTTAGTGAACGTTAGTAGTTGCGGATGCTTGCTAATAGTTCCAATCATAAGTGCATAGAATTCCAAGTCAGGGATGACATGCTAGCAGTGGCCTCTCCCACATAAAACTTGTTATCGGTCTAGTAACGTAGTCAATTGCTTACGGACAAATTCGCAACTCCTACCACCACTTTTCCACACTCGCTATACTAACTTTATTGCTTCTTTACCTAAACAGCCCCTAATTTTTATTTACGTGCACTTTATATTCTTGCAAACCTATCCAAAAACACCTACAAAGTACTTCTAGTTTTATACTTGTTCTAGGTAAAGCAAACGTTAAGCGTGCGAAGAGTCGTATCGGTAGTCGATAGAACTTGAGGGAATATTTGTTCTACCTTTAGCTCCTCGTTGGGTTCGACACTCTTACTTATCAAAAGAGGCTACAATTGATCTCCTATACTTGTGGGTTATCAGTAAACCCTTTGGGTGTTAGTCACATAAAGATGTGAACTATTGGTGTGAAATCACATGACGATGTGAACTAGATTATTGACTCTAATGCAAGTGGGATACTGAAGGAAATATGCCCTAGAGGCAATAATAAAGTTTTTATTTATATTTCCTTACATCATGATAAATGTTTATTATTCATGCTAGAATTGTATTAACCAAAAACATAGTACATGTGTGAATACATAGACAAACAAAGTGTCACTAGTATGCCTCTACTTGACTAGCTCGTTAATCAAAGATGGTTAAGTTTCCTAGCCATGGACAAAGAGTTGTCATTTGACGAACGGGATCACATCATTAGAGAATGATGTGATTGACTTGGCCCATCCGTTAGCTTAGCACTTTGATCGTTTAGTTTACTGCTATTCCTTTCTCCATAACTTATACATGTTCCTATGACTATGAGATTATGCAACTCCCGAATACCGGAGGAACACTTAGTGTGCTATCAAACGTCACAACATAACTGGGTGACTATAAAGATGCTCTACAGGTGTCTCCGATGGTGTTTGTTGAGTTGGCATAGATCGAGATTAGGATTTGTCACTCCGTGTATCAGAGAGGTATCTCTGGGCCCTCTCGGTAATGCACATCACTATAAGCCTTGCAAGCAATGTGACTAATGAGTTAGTTACGGGATGTTGCATTACGGAACGAGTAAAGAGACTTGCCGGTAATGAGATTGAACTAGGTATTGAGATACCGACGATCGAATCTTGGGCATGTAACATACTGATGACAAAGGGAACAACGTATGTTGTTTGATACGTCTCCAACATATCTATAATTTTTGATTGCTGCATGCTATATTATCTACTATTTTGGACTATATTGGGCTTTATTTTACACTTTTATATTATTTTTGGGACTAACCTATTAACCGGAGGCCCAGCCTAGAATTGTTGTTTTTTTTTGCCTATTTCAGTGTTTCGGATAAACAAAATATCAAACGGAGTCCAAACGGAATAAAATCTTCGGAAACGTGATTTTCTCACCGAACGTGATCCAGGAGACTTGGACCCTACTGCAAGGGATCAAAGAGGTGGTCACGAGGGTGGGGGGCGCGCCCCCTGCCTCGTGGGCCCCTTGGTGCTCCACCGATCTACTCCCTCCTATATATACACACGTACCCCCAAACGATCAGAACAGGAGCCAAAAACCTAATTCCACCACCGCAACTTTCTGTATCCACGAGATCCCATCTTGGGGCCTGTTCCGGAGCTCCGCCGGAAGAGGGCCGTCATCACAGAGGGCTTCTACATCATCCTAGCCCCTCCGATGAAGTGTGATTAGTTTACCTCAGACCTTCGGGTCCATAGTTAGTAGCTAGATGGCTTCTTCTCTCTCTTTGAATCTCAATACAAAGTTCTCCCCCTCTCTTGTGGAGATCTATTCGATGTAATCTTCTTTTTGCGGTGTGTTTGTTGAGATCAATGAATTGTGGGTTTATGATCAAGTCTATCTATGAATAATATTTGAATCTTCTCTGAATTCTTTTATGCATGATTGGTTATCTTTGCAAGTCCCTTTGAATTATCCGTTTGGTTTGGCAACTAGATTGGTAGTTCTTGCCATGGGAGAAGTGCTTAGCTTTGGGTTCAATCTTGCGGTGTCCTTACCCAGTGACAGAAGGGGCAGCAAGGCACGTATTGTATCGTTACCTTCGAGGATAACAAGATGGGGTTTATTTCATATTGCATGAATTTATCTCTCTACATCATGTCATCTTGCTTAAAGCGTTACTCTATTTTTAACTTAATACTCTAGATGCATGCTGGATAGCGGTCGATGAGTGAAGTAATAGTAGTAGATGCAGAATCATTTCGATCTACTTGTCACGGACGTGATGCCTATATACATGATCATGCCTAGATATTCTCATAATTATGCATAGTTCTATCAATTGCTCAACAGTAATTTGTTCACCCACCGTAGAATACTTGTGCTCTTGAGAGAAGCCACTAGTGAAACCTATGGCCCCCGGGTCTATTCTCATCATATCAATCTCCATCACTTTTATATTGTTTTGCTATTTACTTTGCTTTTACTTTTTACTTTGCATCTTTATATCAAAAATACCAAAAATATTATATCTATCAGATCTCACTCTCGTAAGTGACCGTGAAGGTCTTGACAACCCCTAATCACGTTGGTTGCGAGTAGCTATCGCTTTGTGTCGGTACGAGGGACTTGAGCGTGGGCTCCTACTGGATTGATACCTTGGTTCTCAAAAACTGAGGGAAATATTTACGCTACTCTGCTGCATCATCCCTTCCTCTTTGGGGAAAACCAACACAAGCTCAAGACGTAGCATGAAGGATTTGTGGCGCCGTTGCCGGGGAGTCTACGCAAAAAGTCAATATACCAAGTACCCATCACAATCCCTATCTCTCGCATTACTTTATTTGCCATTTGCCTCTCGTTTTCCTCTCCCCCACTTCACCCTTGCCGTTTTATTCGCCCTCTCTCTTTCCCAATTTGCCTCTTTTGCCTGTTTCTTGTTTGCTCGTATGGTTGGAATAGTTGTTTATTTATTACTAAACAGAGAACCTAAAGATCTATGGATCCTCATCCGCTTGCTAATCTTTTTAAGAGATCCAATTATGATGAACCAATTGCTAGTGAGTTTTGTGCACTAGATTATCTTTATGAGGTTTTGCTTGAAATTCGTGAATCTGAAAAGTGTGATGAATTACTTTATGAAGTGATTCATGATAGATCTTTGAATAAAAAGCATGATTGCAATGATTTTACTATAAATTCTCTTGATGTCAATTGTGCTAATAATATGCAAAACCCTAAGCTTGGGGATGCTAGTTTTGCTATGTCTACTACTTGTTGCAATGATCATGATTGGGGTGATTCTTCTTATGATATTGAAAATTTATTTAAGCCCCATGATGAATATGAGATTGATAATAGTGTTTGCAATATTATTGAAAGTGGGTTTGGAAGAGTGTCAACTTTAGATCCCACATATTTGGAGAATGTTCAATCTTATGAATTTTTTGATAAAAGTGGGTTTGAAGAGGTCATGACTTTAGTTAATGTTAATCCCACTATTTTGGAAGAGTGTCAACTTTGCATGCATGTCGATCGTGTTGAAAATATTTTATGTGATAGCTATTTTGTTGAATTTGCTTATGATCCCACATGCAATTATTATGAGAGAGGAAAATATGGTGTTAGAAATTTTCATGTTACTAAATTACCTCTCGTTATGTTGAGATTGCTATTGTTTCTTTCCGCTTCCTTGCATATGCTAGTTTTTGCTTGCCTTGATAATTTGTTTGCCTATAAGATGCCTATGCATAGGAAGTATGTTAGACTTAGATGTGTTTGTCACGTGTTTTATGATGCTCTCTCTGTGCTTCAATTCTTGTCTTTCATGTGAGCATCATTGAAATATTATGCCTAGCTATAAGGCTTTAAAGAAAAGCGCTTGTTGGGAGACAACCCAATATTTATCCTTGCTGTTATTTAATAAATAAATTATTTAGCCTCTGTTTAGGTTGTGTTTTTTGTGTTTAATTAGTGTTTGTGCCAAGTAGAACCGTTGGGAAGACTTGGGGAAAGTCTTGTTGAACTTGCCGTAAAAAACAGAAACTTTAGCGCTCACGAGAACTGCTGCCATTTTTATTTGAAGAGTGATATTTAGTTAATTCTTTTTGAAGATGATTAATAGATAAATTTCTCACGTCCAGCCATTTATTTTAGAATTTTTGGGGTTCCAGATCTTGCGCTAGCTACAGATTACTACAGACTGTTCTGTTTTTGACAGATTCTGTTTTTCGTGTGTTGTTTGCTTATTTTGATGAATCTATGGCTAGTAAAATAGTTTATAATACATAGAGAAGTTGTCATACAGTAGGTTTAACACCAATATAAATAAATAATGAGTTCATTACAGTACCTTGAAGTGGTATTTTGTTTTCTTTCGCTAACGGAGCTCACGAGTTTTCTATTTTGAGTTTTGTGTTGTGAAGTTTTCAAGTTTTGGGTGAATTATTTTGATGGATCATGGAACAAGGAGTGGAAAGAGCCTAAGCTTGGGGATGCCCATGGCACCCCCAATATAAGGACACCAAAAAGTTAAAGCTTGTGGATGCCCCGGAAGGCATCCCCTCTTTTCGTCCACTTCCATCGGTAATTTACTTGGAGCTATATTTTTATTCACCAACATGATATGTGTTTTGCTTGGAGCATCTTGTATTATTTGTGTCTTTGTTTGCTAGTATACCAAAATCATCCTTGTTGTACATACCTTTTGAGAGAGCCATACATGAATTAAAATTTGATAGAATACTCTATGTGATTCACTTATATCTTTTGAGCTAGATAATTTTGCTCTATGTGCTTCACTTATATCTTTTGATCTAGATAATTTTGCTCTATGTGCTTCACTTATATCCTTTGAGCTAGATAATTTTGATCTATGTGCTTCACTTAGATCTTTTAGAGCACGGTGGTGGATTCGTTTTAAAGAAACTATGGATCTCTCATGCTTCACTTAAATTATTTTGAGAGCCTCTTAATAGCATGGTAATTTGCCTAATAATAATATGCTTGGTATTCTAGATTTGTGAAAATTTCTTTTGAGTGTGTTGAATACTAAGAAAAGATTGAAGCATGATAATTGTTTTGAGATATGGAGGTGATAATATTAAAGTCATGCTAGTTGAGTAGTTGTGAATTTAAAGAATACTTGTGTTGAAGTTTGTGATTCCCGTAGCATGCACGTATGGTGAACCGTTATGTGATGAAGTTGGAGCATGATTTATTTATTGATTGTCTTCCTTGTGAGTGGCGGTCAGGGATGAACGATGGTCTTTTCCTACAAATCTATCCCCCTAGGAGCATGCGCGTAATACTTTGCTTTGATAACTTCTAAATTTTTGCAATAAGTATATGAGTTCTTTATGACTAATGTTGAGTCCATGGATCATACGCACTCCCACCCTTCCACCCTTGCTAGCCTCTCTAATACCACGCAACTTTTGCCGGTATCATACACCTACATATACCTTCCTCAAAACAGCCACCATACCTACCTATTATGGCATTTCCATAGCCATTCCGAGATATATTGCCATGCAACTTTCCACCATCTAGTTCATGATGACACATCCATCATTGTCATATTGCTTAGCATGATCATGTAGTTGACATAGTATTTGTGGCAAAGCCACCATTCATATTTCTTTCATACTTGTCACTCGTGATTCATTGCATATTCCGGTACACCGCCGGAGGCATTCATATAGAGTCATACTTTGTTTTAGTATCGAGTTGTAATCATTGAGTTGTAAATAAATAGAAGTGTGATGATCATCATTCAATAGAGCATTGTCCCAAAAAAAAGAGAAAGGCCAAAGAAAAAAAGAAGGCCCAAAAAAGGGGCAATGCTACTATCCTTTTTTCCACACTTGTGCTTCAAAGTAGCACCATGTTCTTCATATAGCAAGCCTCATATATTGTGCTTCAAAGTAGCACCATATTCTTCATATAGAGAGTCTCACATGTGGTCACTTTCATATACTAGTGGGAATTTTATGTTATAGAACTTGTCTTGTATATTCCAATGATGGGCTTCCTCAAATTGCCCTAGGTCTTCGTGAGCAAGCAAGTTGGATGCACACCCACTAGTTTCTTTTGTTGAGCTTTCATACATTTATAGCTCTAGTGCATCCGTTGCATGGCAATCCCTACTCACTCACATTGATATCTATTGATGGGCATCTCCATAGCCCATTGATACGCCTAGTTGATGTGAGACTATCTTCTCCTTTTTTGTCTTCTCCACAACCACCATTCTATTCCACCTATAGTGCTATATCCATGGCTCACGCTCATGTATTGCGTGAAGATTGAAAAAGTTTTGAAAAAGTTAGAGTATGAAACAATTGCTTGGCTTGTCATCGGGGTTGTGCATGATTTAAATACTTTGTGTGGGGAATATGGAGCATAGCCAGACTATATGATTTTGTAGGGATAACTTTCTTTGGCCATGTTATTTTGAGAAGACATAATTGCTTTGTTAGTATGCTTGAAGTATTATTATTTTCTATGTCAATATAAACTTTTGTCTTGAATCTTTCTAATCTGAATATTCATACCACAATTAAGAAGATTTGCATTGAAATTATGCCAAGTAGCACTCCACATCAAAAGCTCTCTTTTTATCATTTACCTACTCGAGGACGAGCAAGAATTAAGCTTGGGGATGCCTGATACGTCTCCAACGTATCTATAATTTTTTATTGCTCCATGCTATATTATCTACTGTTTTGGACTATATTGGGATTTATTTTCCACTTTTATATTATTTTTGGGACTAACCTATTAACCGGAGGCCCAGCCCAGAATTGCTGTTTTTTTGCCTATTTCAGTGTTTCGGATAAACAGAATATCAAACGGAGTCCAAACAGAATAAAATCTTCGGAAACGTGATTTTCTCACCGAACGTGACCCAGGAGACTCGGACCCTACTGCAAGGGATCAATGAGGTGGTCACGAGGGTGGGGGGCGCCCCCCTAGGGCGCGCCCCCTGCCTCGTGGGCCCCTCAGTGCTCCACCGACGTACTCCTTCCTCCTATATATACACACGTACCCCCAAACGATCAGAACAGGAGCCAAAAACCTAATTCCACCGCCGCAACTTTCTGTATCCACGAGATCCCGTCTTGGGGCCTGTTCCGGAGCTCCGCTGGAAGAGGGCCGTCATCACGGAGGGCTTCTACATCATCCTAGCCCCTCCGATGAAGTGTGAGTAGTTTACCTCAGACCTTCGGGTCCATAGTTAGTAGCTAGATGGCTTCTTCTCTCTCTTTGAATCTCAATACAAAGTTCTCCCCCTCTCTTGTGGAGATCTATTTGATGTAATCTTCTTTTTGCGGTGTGTTTATTGAGACCGATGAATTGTGGGTTTATGATCAAGTCTATCTATGAATAATATTTGAATCTTCTTTGAATTCTTTTATGCATGATTGGTTATCTTTGCAAGTCTCTTCGAATTATCCGTTTGGTTTGGCCAACTAGATTGGTAGTTCTTGCCATGGGAGAAGTGCTTAGCTTTGGGTTCGATCTTGCGGTGTTCTTACCCAATGACAGAAGGGGCAGAAAGGCACGTATTGTATCGTTGCCATTGAGGATAACAAGATGGGTTTTATTTCATATTGCATGAATTTATCTCTCTACATCATGTCATCTTGCTTAAAGCGTTACTCTATTTTTAACTTAATACTCTAGATGCATGCTGGATAGCGGTCGATGAGTGGAGTAATAGTAGTAGATGCATAATCGTTTCGATCTACTTGTCACGGACGTGATGCCTATATACATGATCATGCCTAGATATTCTCATAATTATGCACGATTCTATCAGTTGCTCAACAGTAATTTGTTCACCCACCGTAGAATACTTGTGCTCTTGAGAGAAGCCACTAGTGAAACCTATGTCCCCGAGGTCTATTCTCATCATATCAATCTCCATCACTTTTATATTGTTTTGCTATTTACTTTGCTTTTACTTTTTACTTTGCATCTTTATATCAAAAATACCAAAAATATTATATCTATCAGATCTCACTCTCATAAGTGACTGTGAAGGGCATGACAACCCCTAATCGCGTTGGTTGCGAGTAGCTATCGCTTTGTGCAGGTACGAGGGACTTGAGCGTGGGCTCCTACTAGATTGATACCTTGGTTCTCAAAAACTGAGGGAAATACTTACGCTACTCTGCTGCATCATCCCTTCCTCTTCGGGGAAAACCAACGCAAGCTCAAGACGTAGCATTGCTATGCGGTTTGACTGATAAAGATCTTCATATAATATGTAGGAACCAATATGAGCATCTAGGTTCCGCTATTGGTTATTTACCGGAGATGAGTCATGGTGATGTCTACATAGTTCTCGAACCCATAGGGTCCGCATGCTTAACGTTCGGTGACGATCGGTATTATGAGTTTATGTGTTTCGATGTACCGAAGGTAGTTCGGAGTCCCGGATATGAGCACGGATATGACGAGGAGTCTCAGAATGGTCGAGACATAAAGATCGATATATAGGAAGCCTATGTTTGGACATCGGAATGGTTCCGGATGAGTTCGGGCATTTACCGAAGTACCAGGAGGTTACCGGAACCCCCGAGGAGTATATGGGCCTTATTGGGCCTTAGTGGAATAGAGGAGAGGAAAGCCAAGGTGGAGGGCGCGCCCCCCTAGCCCAATCTGAATTGGGTGGGGGGCCGGCCCCCTTCCTTCCTTCTCTCTTCCCCTTCCTTCTCTCCTACTCCTACTAGGGAAGGGGGGATCCTACTCCCGGTGGGAGTAGGAGTCCCCCTAGGGTGCGCCATAGAGAGGGCCGGCCCTCCCCTCCTCCACTCCTTTATATATGGGGGAGGGGGGCACCCCATAGACACACAAGTTGATTTCTTAGCCGTGTGCGGTGCCCCCTCCACAGATTTCCACCTCAGTCATATCGTTGTAGAGCTTAGGCGAAACCCTGCGTTGGTAACTTCATCATCACCGTCATCATGCCATCGTGCTGACGAAGCTCTCCCTCGACACTCAGCTGGATCTAGAGTTCATGGGACGTCACCAAGCTGAACATGTGCAGATCGCAGCGGTTCCGTACCTTCGATGCTAGGATCGGTCGGATCATGAAGATGTACGACTACATCAACTGCGTTGTCATAACGCTTCCGCTTACGATCTACAATGGTACGTGGACAACACTCTCCCCTCTCGTTGCTGTCGGATTTCGGGTTCCAGCAGACCCTTGAGGTTCGAACACTGGGGTGCGTGCGGAGATTTCGCCTCCCGCCTTCCTGCACCCCTCCGCCGCGCTAGGATCAAAGCTATGAAAAGAACAACACAAGGGACACAGGGTTTATACTGGTTCGGGCCACCGCTGTGGTGTAATACCCTACTCCAGTGTGTGGTGTGGTGGATTGCCTCTTGGGCTGATGATGGTGAACAGTACAAGGAAGAACAGCCTCGCGAGGGTCTGTTCTTGGCTGGGGCAATGAACTGCTGGGAGGAGTTCAGCCACCTTTCTCTATCTCACTCTCTCTTTGCTTACCACCTCTCTACTTGTCGAGCCCTTGGAGGAGACTCAGCCGAACCCCTTGCTACGTGGGTGGCCGGTCCTATTTATAGTGGCCCTGGTCCTCTCCCCAAATATTGAGCGGGAAGGGAGCCAACAATGGCGGGCTAATTTGAAAGGGGGCAACAAGTATCAACTATCCTGACAAAAGTAGTCTTCGCCTGCGCAAAGCTCTGGTGATGACGCCGTCTTGGGCTCCATGGTGACCTCCATCTCGTAGTCCTCCTGGTCTTGGTCTCGTTGCACCGAAATGGCAACCTTTGCCTGATGCCTCGGTACTTCGCGGCTGCGCTTGCCCCCTTTGCACCAAAGAGGAAAGGAGGACGCTGCGCGGGCTGGCACCCGCCTGGCACCCTGAGTCGTCATGGCTTGCGTCACGGGCACCTCGCGAGGTACCCCGCCTTGATCTCTCCGCCTCCTCGTGAGCCAGCCTGATGAGGCCGTGCCTGAGGAAGCTCCGTGTCGTCCGCCCCGCGAGGCTTGGCCCCTCGCGAGGGTCTTGAGTTTGTGTTGGTGAAGATGGGCCGTGCTGGGCCCACCCTTTGAGCCACGCCGCAGGCCGCAGGCAGGCAAGTCTGGGGACCCCCGTTCCCAGAACGCTGACAGTAGCCCCCGGGCCCAAGGCACGCCTGGACTTGGCCGTGCAAGGAGGCGGAAGGGCAAGAGCGAAGCGCCGCGGGCCCTAACAGCCTGCGGCCTTGGGCGCCGCGTGGCGGATGATTGGACGTGGGCGTCTCCACTTCCCCACGGCGCCTCGGCAACTGCACGGATTGGACAAGTCCCTGCATGCAAAGCGGGTCATAATTACGTGTGATCATGGGGGCTGTTGGATGGCCATCGCCAGCCATAAGTATGGACCGGTGCGCGCCCTTCCAGTTCATCCCCCCTTGCTTCTCCTTTTTCTTCATGGCCCCGTCGAGGAGGTTCTCAGCCGCCGAGAAGGGGAAGGCTTGCCGGGTTGAGCCCGCCTCCCCCACCCAAGCGCGGCCGAGGGCGCCCTCGCAAGCATCCTGTGGCCACCACGGTGGCTCCCCGCGGCCGTGGAGGCGATCTTCAGCACGGCGACGGGCGGATTGCTACAGCCGGGGGGCGCGCTCCGGCTGCACGTCCCCCCAGGACGCACGTTCATGCTGCTGAAGTGCTGCCGGAGTTCATCGTGTGGTCGGCGGAGCCGGCTAGCACCCGGCTTCCGCTTCCTCGCTTCCTCCTCAGCGAGCTCCCGGCCGGCGCCCCGGGCGGCCTCTGGCTCCAGGCCGACGGCTGCTGCAGCCGGGCCTCATGGGTCTCTCTGGAGGTCTCCACGGCCGGGAGCCTGTCCCTAGCCCGCGGTTGGCAGAAGTTTGCCCGCGCGCGTGGCCTGAGCCGTCGGTGCACCCTACACTTCAAGTTCGACGGCGACGCCACCCTCTACGTGAGGGTGTTTGAGGAAGATGGTCGCTGCGTAGGGTGTTGCCCCGAGGGTGATGACCGCGGCTGGGAACCTTGCTCCGGTGATGATGGAGAGAGCAGCGCTCGCACGGCTGGCGGCGTTCGGGGTTCCCCAAGCTTCTCTGGTTCTTCTTCAGGCGGCGACTCCTCTAGCGGTGGCCGTGATTAGCCTCCACGTCGTCGTGTCTGCTTGGGGGGTGGCAACGTGTCCGCCCGCCGCCGCGCCCTGGTGAAGCGTGAGAGGGAGTCCGCCTGAGCTCCGGAGGCAGCTCGGGCCTTCCCTGCAGGCCGGTGTGAGGCGAGCCGCGCCTGATTTGTTCTTCCTTTTCCCTTTTTCCTGCGTAACAAAGACAATAGTGTGGAGCCCCGCGGGGGCATGTTTGGGTTATTGCTTGTTAATCATCATTTTGCTTTCGTTACCGTACCTTCCGGCTATGTGCCCTAGCGTGGATAGTTCCCGGCCCCGGCCGTGGGGGGGCGACCGACCCAGGCCCTTTGTTGTGTCGCGGTGCCCATGGGGCACGGACTGGAGGGGTGCTCCTGTAAGGGGCCCAGGTCGCGAACTCTTTGAGTGACTAGGATAGGAACACTCGCGAGGGCGCTCGGCTCTCCCCCTCGCGAGGCCTTGCACAAGAGAAACCGAGGCAGAAGAGCGAAAAGCCAAAGAACCGCAAGCCAAAGACGACAACAACTTCAATAAAACTCCAAACGAAGAGGAACAAGCCAACTGCGGAAAGCAAATGAAAAGCCGCGTCCGGCACCTAGTCTAGTCTTCGACGTCTTCTCACCAGCGCGGAGCTAAGTGCTGCCACTGGGCGTGGGAGGGAGCCCCAGGGCCCGAGGCCGGCGCTCCTGAGACTCCGGGGCGTGTACAGCCCCAACTCATTATTACGTGAGAGTGTCATGGGCGGCGAGCTTCACAGGCGTTGGCTTTCTTCACAGGCTCCGGGCCTTTTCCAAAACGCGATGGCTTCACAGGCACTCGCCTTGTTTCACAGGCTCCGGGCCTTTTCCAAAACGTGATAGCTTCACAGGCACTCGCCTTGCTTCATAGGCTCCAGGCCTTTTCCAAAATGCGATAGCTTCACAGGCACTCGCCTTGCTTCACAGGCTCCGGGCCTTTTCCAAAATGCGACAGCTTCACAGGCACTCGCCTTGCCTCACAGGCTCCGGGCCTTTTCCAAAACGCGACAGCTTCACAGGCACTCGCATTGCTTCACAGGCTCCGGGCCTTTTCCAAAACACGATAGCTTCACAGGCACTGGCCTTGCTTCACAGGCTCCGGGCCTTTTCCAAAACGCGACAGCTTCACAGGCACTCGCCTTGCTTCACAGGCTCCGGGCCTTTTCGGGGGTAGAACCTCCGGAGGTGCTGGATGTTCCATGCATTCTGGACCGGCACTCCCTCTTGAGTCTCCAAGCGCGCGGAGCCGGGCCTGGAAACATGAACAACCTTGAACGGGCCCTCCCACATGGGAGAGAGCTTGTGCAATCCCTCCCTGGAGAGAACCCGCCTGAGCACGAGGTCTCCTACCTCAAGAGTCCTGGGGCGGATGTTGCGGCAGTGATATTGCCGCAGTGCTTGTTGGTACCTCGCCGCTCGCAGCGCGGCTTCCCGGCGATGCTCCTCCCCCAGCACGAGGTCCGTCCCCCGCATGGCATCCTGCTGTGCCTCGTCGAACGCCAGGACCCGCGCGGAGCGATGTCTGATCTTGTGAGGGAGGACTGCTTCTGCTCCGTAGACCAGGAAGAACGGGGTCTCTCCAGTCGGCTTGGTCGTGGTGGTGCGGATGGACCACAACACGGACTGCAGTTCGTCGTACCAACCTCTGCCGCAAGCCTCCAGCTTCTTCTTGAACGTCCTGGTCTTGAGGCCCCTCAGGACCTCCGCGTTTGCTCGCTCAGCTTGGCCGTTGCTTCGGGGGTGCGCCACTGAAGCGTAGCATATCTGCGTTCCAAGGTTAGCACAGTATGTTTTGAAGAGGTTACTAGTGAACTGCGAACCGTTGTCCGTGATGATGCGATTCGGCACCCCAAACCGGCTCACGATGCCCTTGATGAACTTGACTGCAGAACCCGCAGGAATGGTGCGGACAGCCTCCATTTCAGCCCACTTGGTGAACTTGTCCACGGCAACATAAAGGTAGCGGTAGCCCCCTGGCGCCCGAGGAAACGGACCCAAGATGTCGAGCCCCCAGACTGCGAATGGCCACGAAAGGGGGATAGTCTGCAAGCCCCCTGCCGGCTGATGGATCTGCTTGGCGTGGAACTGGCAGGCCTCACAAGCCTTCACTAGTTCAACGGCGTCATTGAGCGCGGTGGGCCAGTAAAACCCACTGCGGAACGCCTTGCCAACGAGGGTCCGTGATGACGAATGATGTCCGCAGTCTCCGTCGTGTATATCTTCCAGTAGTTCCTTCCCTTGCTCCCTGGAGATGCAGCGCAGGGATACATCATTTGGTCGCTTCCGGTAGAGCTCTCCATCTTTGATGCGGTATGCCGTGGCCTGGCGCGCCACTCGCTCTGCTTCCTCCTCCTTCTCCGGCAGGGTCCCTTGCGTTAGGTAGCTCCGGAGCTCCGTGATCCAACATCCCTCCTGAGGTTCCATCGTTAGGAGCAGGCATGCTCCTGAGGCCGGGCCACAAGCCGGAGCTCCTGAGGCAGGTGGCTGAGGGAGCTCCTCCCTGGGCTGAGCCGTGTTTGATAATGACGGTAAGGCTGAAGGCTTGAAGAGCCGCTCCTCGAAAACGCCAGGCTCCTGAGGTAACCGCCTGGACGCGCGTTTGGCGATGTCATCGGCTTCCTGATTGGTGCCACGGGGCACATGCTGCAACTCCAACCCCCAGAACTGCTTCTCCATCCTGTGGACCTCTGCAAGGTAGGCCTCCATGTGCTCATCCTTCGGCTTGTACACCTTGTTGGAGAAATTAACAAGGAGCTGCGAATCGCCCTTGATGGTGAGGCGTTTCACCCCCAGGGCAGCTGCGGCCTTCATGCTCGCTATTAAACCTTCATACTCCGGTATGTTGTTGGAGACCTTTTCGCCTTGCTGGAAACAAAGCTGCACGGCGTAATAGAGCTTGTCCTGGGTGGGCGATATAAGCACCGCCCCAGCCCCTGCGCCATGTCTGGAGAACGCCTCATCGAAGTACATGACCCAGCCTTCTGGCGCCTCGTTTCCCGGGGACAGGGACCGATCCTCGTCGGCCTTGAGGCCTGGCGCCTCTGTCCATTCTGCCACAAAATCTGCCAACGCTGCTCCCTTGATGACTCTGGTCGTGCTGAATTCGAGCTGAAAAGCTTGCAGCTCTATGTTCCACTCAGCGACCCTCCCAGCTGAATTGGGGCTCCTGAGCACCCTCTCCAGGGGGTATGACGAGACGACCTTGATGGGGTGACCCTGAAAATAGTGTCGCAGTTTGCGCGAAGCCACCAGTAGCACGAGGAGGAGTTTTTGAGGCATGGGGTACCGTGCTCTTGCATCCCGCAGCACTGTGCTGACGAAGTACACTAGGTGCTCAACGAGGTGGAGTGCGTCAGTGCCGGTGGCTCCCTTCGGAGACCGTGGCGCCTCTTGAGGCAATGGGGCCTCCTGAGACTGGCCATCTGGAAGAGGGGCCTCTTCCGCCTCTGGTGCGCCCCTCTGCGGCGGCTGATCCTCCTCAGCCGTGATGGCGGTTTCTGTGGGCCTTCCTTGTCCCTATTCTGCCTTATCCCGGGCTGCTGCCGTGGTTTTGATCCGGCGCTCCTCTCTGACTGCTACCAAGGCTGCGCTGGCGGAGTAGGGAGTGGCGGCGAGGTAGAGCACCAGGGGCTCCTGAGGGCGCGGGGCCACCATGACCGGTGGGCTGGTCAGGTATCTCTTGAGATCCTGGAACGCCTTGTCGGCCTCTTCAGTCCACTGGAAGGGCCCCTTTTTCTCCATTAGCTGGAAGAAGGGCAGGGCTCGTTCCCCCAACTTGGAGATGAAGCGCCCTAGCGCGATCACGCACCCCATGAGCTTCTGCATTTCTCTGAGGGTCTTTGGCGAGCTCATGTCTTCCATCGCCTTGACCTTCTCCGGGTTAGCCTCGATGCCTCGGTGGGACACGAGGAAACCCAAGAGCTGGCCCGAGGGGACTCCGAACACACACTTCTCTGGGTTGAGCCGTAGGTTCACTGTGTTGAGGCTCGCGAAGGTTTCCTCCAGGTCTTGTATCAAGGTCCTAGCCTCCCGAGATTTTACCACGATGTCATCGACGTAAGCTTCAACATTCTTCCCGAGCTGCGGGCCCAAGGTGATATGCATCAGCCACTGAAAGGTCGCCCCTGCGTTACGCAGCCCGAATGGCACGCAGGTGTAGCAGTACACCCCGCACGGGGTTAGGAAGGCTGTCTTCTCGACGTCTTCCACCGCCATCTTGATCTGGTGATACCCAAAGAAGGCATCCAAGAAGCACAGCAGGTCGCATTCCGCAGTGGAATCAACGATCTGGTCGATGTGGGGGAGCGGGAACGGGTCTTGCGGGCACGCTTTGTTGAGGTTGGTGAAGTCGACACACATGCGTTCCTTCCCTCCCTTCGTCGGCACAACGACAGGGTTGGCCAACCAATCTGGGTATCGGACCTCGCGAATGACCCCAGCGGCCTCTAATTTGCGGGTCTCTTGGACGATGAAGGCCTGCTTTTCTGTGGACTGCCGCCTGGCCTTCTGCTTCACAGGGCGCACGTTGGGGCACACGTTGAGGTGATGCTCGATTACGCTCCTGGGGATCCCTGCCAACTGGTCCGGCTCCCAAGCGAATACCTTCTTGTTTGCGCGCAAGAACGCGACCAGGGCCTCCTCCTGCTCGGGTTTGAGATGGGCGCCTATGGTGAAAGTGGCGTTGGTGGACCCGTCCTCGTCGACGGGTACCTGCTTGGTTTCTGCCTTGTCTTGGGTGAGCAACTGCTTCTTCTTGGCGGGCGCAGCCCCCTTGGGCTCGGGGGCCCCCAAGTCGGCAGGCTGTGCCGACGCTGCTGTCCTGAAGATGATCTTGAGCACCCGCAGAGCGTCACCGGTATCCCCGTGCACGGTGAAGACACCGCTGCTCCCAGGCATCTTCATGAGGTTGTACGCCGGGTGCGTCGCGGCCATGAACTGGGCCAGCGCTGGGTAGCCGAGGATGGCGTTGTAGGGGAGGCCGATGGGGGCGATGTCGAAGTCGACCAGCTCCGTGCGGAAGTTGTCGTAGGTGCCGAAGGTCACTGGGAGCCGGATCTGCCCCAAGGAGCTGGACGACCTGCCCCCAACGCCTAAGAAGGGCTGGCTGGGCTGCAATCGTTCCAGGGGTATGCAGAGGAGGTTGAAGGCCTCGACTGAGAGCACGCTGAGGCCCGCCCCGCCATCGATAAGAGTTCTGGTGACGGCCACCTGGCAGATGGTGGGGGTGCATAGCATGGGGAACGCGCCCGAGCCGGCCGAGTTGGAGGGGTGGTCCTCCGGGCTGAAGCTCAGGCCGGTCTCGGGCGCCGCCCGACCCAGGGGAGCCCCTTGCCGTGTGGAAGCGGCGCTGACCTGGTGGATGAACGGCTTGACGTGGTAACTTGTAGGCGGCGCCTGCGAGCCGCCCAAGAGGGCCGCGACGACTGGGGTGTTGGTGCAGCGCGATAGGCGGGGAAGAGGTTGCGGGACTCCGTGGGCGCACGGAGCACGCGGGACGAAGAACCAGCTGGGGTGAGCGAGTGAGCTGCGGTGCGGCCGTCTTGCCGCACGGACAGATGCCGGGACGATGCTTGCCGCTCGTCCCCCGCTGGGCCGGTGGCGGCGTTGACGGCAGGCGACGGGGAACAGCGAGGAAGCCCGCCAACAGGGGCTGTCTGGGTGACGTGGGAAGCGAGGGCAGCCCGACGCTCCGCGCGGGCCCGACATGCGTCAGACATGGGCGCGATGGTCGGAGGAGAACGGAGCAGTGCAAGACGAATTCCGGCGCACCCCTACCTAGCGCGCCAAATGTCGGATTTCGGGTTCCGGCAGACCCTTGAGGTTCGAACACTGGGGTGCGCACGGAGATTTTGCCTCCCGCCTTCCTGCACCCCTCCGCCGCGCTAGGATCAAAGCTATGAAAAGAACAACACAAGGGACACAGGGTTTATACTGGTTTGGGCCACCGCTGTGGTGTAATACCCTACTCCAGTGTGTGGTGTGGTGGATTGCCTCTTGGGCTGATGATGGTGAATAGTACAAGGAAGAACAGCCTCGCGAGGGTCTGTTCTTGGCTGGGGCGATGAACTGCTGGGAGGAGTTCAGCCACCTTTCTCTATCTCACTCTCTCTCTCTCTGCTTACCACCTCTCTACTTGTCAAGCCCTTGGAGGAGACTCAGCCGAACCCCTTGCTACGTGGGTGGCCGGTCCTATTTATAGTGGCCCTGGTCCTCTCCCCAAATATTGAGCTGGAAGGGAGCCAACAATGGCGGGCTAATTTGAAAGGGGACAACAGGTATCAACTATCGTGACAAAAGTAGTCTTTGCCTGCGCAAAGCTCTGGTGATGACGCCGTCTTGGGCTCCATGGTGACCTCCGTCTCATAGTCCTCCTGGTCTTGGTCTCGTTGCACCGAAATGGCAACCTTTGCCTGATGCCTCGGTACTCCGCGACTGTGCTTGCCCCCTTTGCACCAAAGAGGAAAGGAGGATGCTGCGCGGGCTGGCACCCGCCTGGCACCCGCCTGGCACCTTGAGTCGTCATGGCTTGCGTCACGGGCACCTCGTGAGGTACCCCGCCTTGATCTCTCCGCCTCCTCGTGAGCCAGCCTGATGAGGCCGTGCCTGAGGAAGCTCCGTGTCGTCCGCCCCGCGAGGCTTGGCCCCTCGCGAGGGTCTTGAGTTTGTGTTGGTGAAGATGGGCCGTGCTGGGCCCCCCCTTTGAGCCACGCCGCAGGCCGCAGGCAGGCAAGTCTGGGGACCCCCATTCCCAGAACGCTGACAGTTGCTATGCATCACCTAGATGGATCTTGCGTGTGCATAGAAGAACATCTTGAAATTACCGTGTTCCCCAACGGATACCCCATTGTCACCATGAGTATTCAATTGCAAGACATATATCAAGTGTTCTCAAATCCATAAAAGTATTCAATCTGATATAACGAAATCTCAAAGGGAAAACTCAATTCATTACAACAAGATAGAGAGAGGAAAATACAATATGATCTGACTATATTAACAAAGCTCGCGATACATCAAGATTGTAATATCTCAAGGACACGAGAGAGAGAGGGAGAGAGAGAGAGAGATTAAACACATAGCTACTGGTACAAACCCTTAGCCCCGAGGATGGACTACTCCCTGCTCATCGTGGTGGCCGCCGGGATGATGAAGATGGCCACCGGAGATGATTCCTCCCCAGCAGGGTGCTGGAACGGGGTCTAGATTGGTTTTCGGTGGCAGAACTTCTGATCTAGGTTAACCCCAATGGTTTTTGGAATATTTGGAAATTTATAGGGCGAAGAGAGGGTGCGGGAGGCCACCGAGGTGAGCACCCAACCCACCTGGGCGCGCCTGGGCCCCCAGGCGTGCCCTGGTGGGTTGTGCCCCCCTCAGGGCACTCCCCAGGCGCTGCTCTGGCCCATTGGTGGTCTTCTGGTCCATAAAAAATCCACAAAAACTTTCGCGGTGTTTGGACTCCATTTGATATTGATTTCCTGCGATGTAAAAAACAAGCAAAAAACAGCAACTGGCACTGGGCACTGGGTCAATATGTTAGTCCCAAAAAATGATGTAAAGTTGCTATAAAATGATTGTAGAACACCCAAGAATGATAATATAACAACATGAATACTTCATAAATTATAGATACGTTGGAGACGTATCAGCATCCCTAAGCTTAATTCCTACTTGTCCTCGAGTAGGTAAATGATAAAAGAAATAATTTATGAAGTGTGAATGGTAGCAAAGTGCACAAGTTTGATCAATAACAATTTCAATCACTTTTCCTAGCATCATGACAACAATTCTTTTATCATAAAATTTTCGCATGTTAAAGTAGCAACCAGTTCACATGTTAAGGTTCAAACAACGAAATCTCTTGAAACTCAACAACCTATGTTCTCAGTCACCAAGCAATTGCATTTCAACTTATTCAACATAGTTTAAGTAAGAACTCCAGATACTCAACCATCATATAGTCTTCTATGATTGCTAACACTCACCGCGTACACATGATCAAAACGTTTCAACCGGACACATAGAAAGATAGGGGCTTATTGTTTTGCCTCCCAACGTATTCACCTCAAGGGTGATGTCAACAATAATAACTCATGCTACCCATATCCAACTGGATATATGTGCCTATATCTTTCCTCACCACGTGATGCTTGCCAAAAGAGAAAATAAAAAGGAATAGAGAGAAATACTTTGACTCTTTGCATAAAAGTAAAAGATAGGCCCTTCATAGAGGGAAGCAGAGGATGTCATGCGCTTATTTTTTTGTATGCTCAACCCCTTAGTGCAAAAGAACGTCACGTTATATTGCCCCTTGTGATGGCAACCTTTATTATGCAGTCTGTCGCTTTTATTCTTCACCATCACAAGTTCGTACAACGCTCAATTTTCTCTTACACTAAATGATCTCACACTTTTAGAAGAAATTTTTATTGCCTTATTGCACCGATGACAACATACTTGAAGGATCTTGCTCAATCCTTAGGTAGGTATGGTGGACTCTTGAAGATAAGATTTGGGTTTAAGGGTTTTTGGATGCACAAGTAGTATCTCTACTTGGTGCGAAATTTTTGGCTAGCAAAGATGGGGGGCAAGCACCACATGTTGAAGGATCTATGACAATATAACTTCTATGTGAATACGAACAAACATAAATCATTACGTTGTCTTCCTTGTCCAACGTCAACAATAATATTTTGATGGGGGCTCATAATCACAAAAGATTTCCAGCATAGTGTATTTGCATGTGAAAGTTCTCTTCCTTATAATAATTATTCATGAATTGCTTGTATGACCAATATTGTGATTATCAAGCCTCAAAAGATTTCTTTTTCTAAACCCAATGTGAAGCTACCACTAGGCATGATATGATTTCAACTTCATGACATTCAATTTATTCAATAATTTACTCATAGGATATAAGTGAAGCACAAGACTAAATGACAAGCTACTCCAAAAAGATAAGATCATGAGCATAATACTTATTTCTCTAAAATTAATTTAAGTGAAGCAAGAGCGGATTTCTTCAAAAATACTAAAGCACACCATGCTCAAAAAGATATAAGTGAAGCACTAGAGCAATTCCATAGAAAAGAGCTTCATTGACGGGATGTGAATGCCGCTTACCTAGCCTCCCTGGCAATTATTTGAGGACTCTATTTTATTTAAAAACTTTCATATCTAAGTATTTTATTAAAAAAATCAAACAAAATAAAATGACATTCTAAGAATAGCACAACTCATGTGAAGAAGCAAAAACTTAGGCTCAACCCATACTAACCGATAATTGTTGAAGAAGAAAGGTGGGATGCCTACCGGGGCATCCCCAAGCTTAGATGCTTGAGACTTATTGAGATATTATTGGTATGCCTTGGGCATCCCCAAGATTGAGCTTTTGTGTCTCCTTAATTCTTCTCGTATCACGGTTTCCTAAATCTCAAAAGCTTCATCCACACAAAACTCAACAAGGACTCATGACATAAGTTAGTATAAACCAATGCAAAAACCTTATCAATCTCTAGTGTAGAAAATCACTAAAATTATTATTTAACATTTCACACTAAATGCCTCTGCATATTTAATACTCCTATCCTCAAATAGAACCATTAAACAAGCAAACATATGCAAACATAACAGCAATCTGCCAAAATAGTATAGTCTGTAATGCAAGAGTATCAATACTTACTTAACTCCAAAGATTATTAAAACTTACCACATTGTAGAAAATTTATCATATATCATTTCGCAAAAAGTTTCAACATTTTATCACATTCTGATTTTTCTAGGGAATTTTTGCAACATCGATAAACTTTCTGTTTTCAAACAGCAACATGTAGGCTTGCAAAATAAGCATAGTAAAGGCTATAAATGCCACTTTTATTGAAATAAAAGATGCAAAACATTATTCTAAATAACAGAAAGAAAATCGTAACAAAATAAATTGATGCTCCAAGCAAAACTCATACCATGTGACGAATGAAAACATATCTCCAAGTGAGGTTATCGATAATGTTGGAGACGAAAGAGGGGATGCCTTCTGGGGCATCCCCAAGGTTAGTTGCTTAGATCTTCCTTGAATATTACCATGGGGTGCCTTGGGAATCCCCAATCTTAGGGTATTTTCACTCCTTATTCTCCTCATATTGACATCTCACCCAAAACTTAAAAACTTCAATCACACAAAACTTAACGGAAGTTTGTGAGATAGGTTAGTTTGATAAAGAGCAAACCATTTCACTTTTGATACTGTAAATGACAAGATTCATAATTGTTTCCACACAATGCTTACTCTATCATATCATTTCTACAATTTATATTGAGCAATATAAGCCATAGAAACTAGAAAACAAGCAAACTATGCATTGAAAACATAATCTGTCAAAAACAGAACAATCTGTAGTAATCTGTACTCCAACCATACTTATGCTAGTCCAAAAATTCTGAAAAAATAGTAAAACCTGGGTATTTTTCTATTAATCTTCTACAAAAAGAATCATCATTTTATCACGCTTCTGTTAAAAATGAGAATTGTTTTCCCGAGCTCAAAAGTTTCTGTTTTTCAGCAAGATCAAATCAACTATCACCGTAAGCCATCCCAAAGGTATTACTTGGCACTTTATTGAAACAAAAGCAATAAAACATGATTACTACAGTAGCCTAATCATGCGAACACACAAAAACAGTAGGTAAAAGTGTTGGGTTGTCTCCCAACAAGCGCTTTTCTTTAATGCCTTTTAGCTAGGCATGATGATTTGAATGATGCTCGCATAAAAGATAGGAATTGAAACATAACAAGAGCATCATGTAACATATGGCAAGCACATTTAAGCCTAACCCAGTTCCTATGCATAGGAATTTTGTGAGCAAACAACTTATGGGAGCAAGAATCAACTAGCATAGGAAGGCAAAACAAGCAAAACTTCAAGATTTTCAACACATGGAGAGAAAACTTGATATTATTGAAATATATATGAGCATATCTTCCCCTCTCATAATAATTTTTAGTAGCATCATGAATGAATTCAACAATATAACTATCACATAAGGCACTCTTTTCATGATGCATAAGCATAGAAATTTTATTACTCTCCACATAAGCAAATTTATTCTCATGAATAGTAGCGGGAGCAAACTCAACAAAATAACTATCATGTGATTGAAAATTAAAATCATGATGACAAGTTTCATGGTTATCATTGTTCTTTATAGAATACATGTCATTACCATAATCATCATAAATAGCAACTTTGTTCTCATCATAATCAATTGAAACCTCTTCCAAAATAGTGGATTCACCAGTAAATAAAGTCATGACCTCTCTGAATCCACTTTCATCATTATAATCATCATAAATAGAAGGCATGCAATCATTATAACAAATTTGCACATCAAATCTTGGGGGACTAAAAATATCATATTCATGAAATATAGCATCCCCAAGCTTATGGCTTTGCATATCGTTAGCATCATGGATATTCAAAGAGTTCATACCAACAATATTGCGATCATGCTCATCATTCAAATATATTTTTCAAACATTTAATAGAATTCTTCCTCTATCAATTGAGCACAATTTTCCTTTCCATCATTTTCATGAAAAACATTATAATGATGAACAATATGATGCAACCTCAATTCCATTTTTGTAGTTTTATTTTTAAAAACCAAACTAGTGATAAAACAAGAAACTAAAAGATTCAGTTGCAAGATTTAAAGATGTAGCGACCTGACCTCAGACGGTCAAGTCTCCGTTCTTAAGTGTCATCCCTGGATCGGTATTGCTGACACACACAGTACTCGAGGATTTATTGCAGAGTCTCAATCACAAACTTATTACATCGGGAGTCCCAAAAGAGTACTTATTACAATAATATGGCTGAAGGCCATTTCAATAAGATAATTGTGGAAGCTTCGAAGATAAATGAGTCCATCCAACTCAACGGCAAAACTGAGTGCACGACAATGACCTAGCGCACCTCTGAAAATTCTGCAACATGATACGTTGCAGCCGTGTAGGTCTGCAAATGGAATATGCTGGCAAGATAACACTATCGAGCAATGAACAGAAATAACAGCTATCACTACATGCATATATGGATGGTGTAGGCTCTATGGTTATCATTTGCATAAAGCTAGTTTTTTCCTACAACAAAGGAATATATTTTATTTAACTGCATAGTTGGTTGAAATCATTGAGAAGGTAACCCCAACTCAATCCCAAAATTTAAAATTATTGACCAAACTTAGTAACTCAATCTCAAACCAAACCACGTCTACTAGTGATACCTCTTGAGCACTGCGTTGGTTTTCCCCAAAGAGGAAGGGATGATGCAGCAAAGTAGCATAAGTATTTCCCTCAGTTTTTGAGAACCAAGGTATCAATCCAGTAGGAGGCTACGCACGAGTCCCTCGTACCTGCACAAAACAAATAAATCCTCGCAACCAATGCGAATAGGGGTTTTCAATCCCTACACAGACACTTACGAGAGTGAGATCCGATAGATATGATAAGATAATATTTTTGGTATTTTTGTGATAAAGATGCAAAGTAAAATAAAGGCAAAGTAAAAAAGCAAAGGAAATAACTAAGTAGTGGGAGATTAATATGATAAAGATAGACCCGGGGGCCATAGGTTTCACTAGTGGCTTCTCTCGAGAGCATAAGTATTCTACGGTGGGTGAACAAATTACTGTTGAGCAATTGACAGAATTGAGCATAGTTATGAGAATATCTAGGCATGATCATGTATATAGGCATCACGTCCGAGACAAGTAGACCGACTCCTGCCTGCATCTACTACTATTACTCCACTCATCGACCGCTATCCAGCATGCATCTAGAGTATTAAGTTCAAAATAGAGTAACGCCTAAACCAAGATGACATGATGTAGAGGGATAAACTCATGCAATATGATGAAAACCCCATCTTGTTATCCTCGATGGCAACAATACAATACGTGCCTTGCTGCCCCTACTGTCACTGGGAAAGGACACCGCAAGATTGAACCCAAAGCTAAGCACTTCTCCCATTGCAAGAAAGATCAATCTAGTAAGCCAAACCAAACTGATAATTCAAAGAGACTTGCAAAGATAACCAATCATACATAAAAGAAGTCAGAGAAGATTCAAATATTGTTCATAGATAGACTTGATCATAAACCCACAATTCATCGCTCTCAACAAACACACCGCAAAAAGAAGATTACATCGAATAGTTCTCCACGAGAGAGGGGCAGAACATTGTATTGAGATCCAAAAAGAGAGAAGAAGCCATGTAGCTAATAACTATAGACCCGTAGGTCTGAGGTAAACTACTCACACTTCATCGGAGGGGCTATGGTGTTGATGTAGGAGCCCTCTGTGACCGATGCCCCCTCCGGCGGAGCTCCAGAACATGCCCCAAGATGGGATCTCGTGGATACAGAAAGTTGCGGCGGTGGAATTAGGTTTTTGGCTCCGTACCTGATCGTTTGGGGGTACGTAGGTATATATAGGAGGAAGGAGTACATCGATGGAGCAACAGGGGGCCCACGAGGGTGGAGGGCGCGCTTGGGGGGGGGGGGGTAGGCGCGCCCCCTACCTCGTGGCCTCCTCTTTTGTGTCTTGATGTAGGGTCCAAGTCTCCTAGGTCTTGTTCGTTGAGAAAATCACGTTCCCGAAGGTTTCATTCCGTTTGGACTCCGTTTGATATTCCTTTTCTTCGGAACCCTAAAACAGGCAAAAAACAGCAATTCTGGGCCGGGCCTCCGGTTAATAGGTTAGTCCCAAAAATAATATAAAAGTGGAAAATAAAGCCCAATAATATCCAAAACAGTAGATAATATAGCATGGAGCAATCAAAAATTATAGATACGTAGGAGACGTATCAACTAGCATAGCAAGCAGTATAAGCACAACGTAGTAACACCCAAGGTTTGAATATAAGACAATAGGTTCCTACCTCATCAACTACTTCCCAATACCCACATGTTATCAAATCCTACTCATGCAAAGTTTGAGGGTTGAAACTAATGCATAAAAACTTGGTAGTAAGGGGATATGATCAAAGAGTTACTTGCCTTGCTGACGATCGGAAAACCCTAGAGATTCGTAGTAGCATGCCTCGCACTCCGGAAACTCTATAGTGAACAAACAAAAACATACCTAAGCACTCAAGCATAAGATGCAAAGGTAAAACTCAAAAGAAAAGAATTAAACTTAAATTTCAAGTGAAGATCTTCGATTTGCAAAAAGAATCAATCGAATCGGAGTTACGAAACTCAAACTACGATCAAAAGAAGTTCGAATTCAAATCTTCTTGAAACCAAATTTTAAATTTCCAAAATAATGTTCATGCTGATTATTTGGATAGAGGGGAACAAGACGAAGGTTTCGGCATTGGTTTCACTAGATTTGGACAAACGAGCAAAAAGTAGCGAAGGTTTGAAAATCAGGGACTAATCTACGATAAAAGTAATTACAGATAGGTCCCCAGCCGAAAATTAAACTAAAAAGAAAAATCCTAATGAACGAACATTCGCTAAAAGAAACCAACAAACGAATTCGTTCGCTAACAGAGAAGATCGGGTGAACGTTCGCTAATTAGTGAACCCTAAAAATAAAACCGATCTAAATGAATAAACCAAAAAAAACCGGGCGGGCGGTTCGGTTTTATACCGGCTCGGGGTGGTTCGGGGCGGAAAAACCGGCGGCGGCGGCATCGTGCTCCGGCGAGCGGGGTCGGTGGTGGCAGGCGGCGTCAGTGGCGGGGAGTGGCGAGAGGCGGCAACGCGATGCATGCGGTAGCGTCGGCAGCGCAGGCCATGGCGCGCGGCAGCGCAGGCGGCGGCGTGCGGCTGCGGCGGTGGTGGCAGGCGGTGGCGTCGGCTGGTGGGGGAGAGAGGGGCCGGCCTCGGGTATTTAAAGGGGGAGAAGGGTGGCGGCTTGGGGAGGGCACAAGGATGAGGCGGCGGTGGAGAGGAGTTCGGTCCGGACTCGGCCAGCGGTGGCGAGGCAGACTCTCGTGCGGGGAAGGCGGCGGCTCGGCTCGGCTGGGCCTTCGGCCCGGTTGGTCGAAGTTTTTTTTAAATAATTCCGCCGAATGGAAAAATCCAAAAATAAAATAAATGAAAATCCTAAAATCCCCAAAACAATTTTCACAGTCCTCTACTAATATTTAGGACAACATGAACATTTTTCCGGGGTATAATGCAATTTTTCCCTAATTTACTCGAATAAAACTCAAATAAAAAGCAAATAAAATATATTTTTATTTAAAATTAAATTTCTGTTATTTCCTTTGTTTTGAAGAAGTCATATTATGTTCTCTCATTTATTTCTTTTGTTTTTTTGAAATAATCGGATAAATAATTTCAAATAAAAATCACTTTGATCCAATTTACCAATTTAGAAAAATTCAAAAATGGATCTTATGAAAAACCTCCAACTCTCTCAAATGGTCCTTGAGTTGCTTAAGGCCTCTAGGATCAAAATGTCCCAAAAAAACAAATTAAAAATGCAAAGAGCATGGATGCATAGGATGACCTAATGTTTATAACATCTAAATTGAAAATTGGGATGTTACAAACCAACCCCCCTTAAGATGAATCTCGCCCTCGAGATTCAGGTTGGCTAGCAAATAGGTGTGGGTGGTCTTTCCGTAGGTCTTCTTCTCGCTCCCAGGTGGCTTCCTCCTCGGTATGGTGGCTCCACTAAACTTTGCAAAATTTGATGACCTTGCTGCATGTAATTCGGCTGGCAAACTCGAGGATCTTGAAGGGTTTCTCTTCCTAGGTTAGGTCACTCTCCAATTGAATTGCTTCCGGGGGTACTGTATCTCTCATAGGAACATCGGCCATCTCTGCATGGCACTTCTTCAAATGGGAAACGTGAAACACATCATGAACTCCTGACAAACCTTCGGATAACTCCAACTTGTAGGCCACTTCTCCCATACGTTCCAAAACTCGGTATGGTCCTACAAATCTTGGGGCTAACTTTACTTTGACTTCAAATCGTTTAACTCCTCGAAGTGGTGACACACGGAGATATGCTCTGACTCCAATTTCGTAGGCTACCTCCTTGCGTTTAGTGTTGGCATAACTCTTCTGTCTGGACTGCGCTACCTTCAGTCTATCACGAATCAACTTAACCTTCTCTTCAAACTCTTTGATTAAATCTGGTCCGAACAACTAACAGTCTCCGACTTCATCCCACATCAATGGTGTCCTGCACCTCCTTCAATACAAGGCTTCAGAAGGGGCCATCTTCAAACTAGCCTGGTAGCTGTTCTTATATGAGAACTCTGCATAAGGCAAATTATCATCCCAACTAGATCCATAATCTAGTGCACAAGATCTCAATAGGTCGTCCAGAATCTGATTGACTCTCTCGGTCTGTCCATCTATCTGCGGATAAAAGGTTGTACTAAACTCTAGCCTGGTACCCAAAGCCTCGTGTAATTGATTCCAAAACTTTGAGGTAAATTGTGTTCCTCTATCAGATACGATGGTCCTTGGAACTCCATGCAGACATACGATCCTGGTCATATATATTTTGGCCAACTTCGCGCTCGTATACGTGGTCTTCACGGGGATAAAGTGAGCCACTTTGGTTAATCGATCCACTACTACCCAGATGGAGTCATATCCTGATCGGGTCCTGGGTAATCCGGTGATAAAATCCATGCCAAGTTTATCCCACTATGATTCGGGTATTGGCATAGGCTGTAGTAACCCTGCTGGCTTCTGGTGTTCTGCCTTAACTCTCTGACATACATCACATACGGCTACATACTCGGCAATATCCTTCTTTATACTTGTCCACCAGAAACGTTCCTTCAAATCCAAATACATCTTGGCATTTCCGGGGTGAATCAAATAGGGCGAGTCATGAGCTTCCTAAAGTGTTAACTTCCTGATCTTGGCATCATTGGGCACATATATACGATCCTCAAACCATAAAGTTTCGTGTTCATCCTCATGAAAACCTTTGGCTTTTCCTTTACTCATCTTTTCCTTTATCTCAGCAATCTCCTTATCAGTCTTCTGAGCTTCTCAAATCTTTCCCAATAACGTGGACTGAACTTCCAAAGCTGCAACAAAACCTCTCGGAACTATCTCCATCTGTAGTTCTCTGAGATCATCTGTTAACTCTTGCGGTAAACCTCCGGTTACTAGAGTATTTACATAACTCTTGGGGCTCAACGCGTCTGCTACAACATTCGCCTTTCCTGGATGATAGTGCAGCTTCATATCATAATCCTTTATGAGCTACAACCATCTCCTTTGCCTGAGATTCAACTCCTTCTGCGTTAAAATGTACTTCAAACTCTTATGATCCGTGTATACATCACAACGGTTTCCAATAAGAAAATGTCTCCAGGTCTTGAGCGAATGCACTATGGCTGCTAACTACAAATCATGCGTGGCATAATTCAACTCATGAGGTCAAAGCTGTCATGAGGCATATGAAACAACTCCTCCATCTTGCATAAGTACACCTCCAAGTCACTACTGCAGGATGCTGCTAACGCGACACTACGATCAGAGACCCTTCGAGAAACTGTGTGCGATGCAATAATCGCAAATGGTGGTGTATGAAAACCGTCATAAAAGGTGAAAACGTTTGCGATGGAGGATGCATCAAACACGGTTCAGATTTTAGTTGTGTGTGCGATGAAGGGCATACGGTTCAGTTCAATTAACTGTTTGCAATGAGGATGAACAAAATAAACAGGCAACCAGATGAAGGCGTGTGTGATACACAGCATACAGTTTACTCGGATGAACTGATTGTGATTAGGCAACACAAAAGAAACGGGCAGCTAGATGAAGGTGTGTGCGATATACAACATACAGTTCACTCGGATGAACTATTTGTGATTAGGCAACACAAAAGAAAGGGTCAGCCAGATCAAGGTGTGTGAGATATACGACGTGCAGTTCACTTGGATGAACTCTTTGCGTTGACACAAGAGAACAGAAACGGTTCAACTTAACAAGACGTGTGTGTTGTGCGATGGTATTGCATGCCGTTCACTCGGCCCTTATCGTTAGTGTGTGACCTTTGTGGCAACCGTTCCCTCCCCAGGCACCTCTTCGTGTACCGTGGGAACCGTCCACCGACTCTTCGCCTTTCCCTCTCGATTTGGAACTGTTGTCGCACGCTAGCTCTTCCTCCCTCCTCCATTTGCCTTCACCCTTCCTTCTGCCATTGTTTGATCGTCTTCTCCATGGAGGGAACAAGCCGGAAATGACCCCATTATTCTTGCCCCGATCTGAATGATGGCGCGGTGGAGGAACTCAATGATCGGTGTGACATCATCACCTCGGCTAGCATGGCAGGTTCGTTCAAGACCATTCTTGACTCAACTAATAACATCATTACAAGGAACCAAAGGGTCCATGACCGGTTTGATCTCCCCTATGTTCTTTGTTATGACCCTGCTGACTGGCACGGGGACGAGGGAAGCCTCACCTTGTGTAAGTTGATGCCGCTTGATAATGATACGTATGATGTTAAGATGCCATTGCTTGAGGGCAAGGCTTGGGCAGCCGCAAATGGAGATTGGGTTGTTTATATTGGGTACAACTGCGAGTGGGAACTTTTGAATGTGTACACTCATCACAGGGTTCCACTTCGAAAAATCTCAGACGACTGCCCAGAGGTTGAGTACACCGGTATTCTACGTGAGTTAAAATACGATCATGCTGACTGTCGCCTACGGAAGATAGCAATTTTTCGAGTTCCCAACCGCTATTGGGGTTATAGGAATGCTTATGTTGTCGCTATCTTCAACAAGCTTGTTGCTGTCCTTCATGGTTCGACTCGATGGATATTGCTCAAAAATCAGTTTCTATACACCGATGAGTACTGTGATGCAATTCAATATGAGGGTCTTGTGTTTGCTGCCACCACTCGTGGCACTGTTTTTGCATGGAATCCTCATGATTTCGGTACATTTGTCTTCCATCGTAATTATAATTGTTTCATCCACATGCATGCGGGTTAGCTAGTTTCCCTTTACTAATTAACCTTCTTGTGTTTCCCAGATCCTGTGAACATTCCACCACCTAGACTTGAAAATTTTATTCATGAGCATGAGGACGAGCACGACCCATATACTCAGTGGCGCCTGGCAACTTATTCTGATGGATCGCCTCTTCTTGTCTGTATACGGGGCACTGCTGATGTTACTAATGAAGCAGGTGTTGTCTCGTATGGTCGCACTCTCCGGACCTATTCCAACATCCGTTGCAGGGTATTCGGGATGGATACTAGTGTACTAGCACCCACACCTTCTCCCTGGTTTAGTATTGTAAGTCTTGGAGGAAACTCGCTCTTCCTTGGACAAAACTATCCAATGATGGTGGAAGGTGATCCAGCTGCTGTTGACACAACGTTACTACCATTTATGAGAAGCAACTGTATCTATACCTCGGACATTACTATGCTTCCCTGCCACCCCAATATGGGTCCTGACATAGGCCGCTTCAGCCTCAATGATCAGTCCTGCATTGGTCTCGAGATTGACAGTAGCCGGCCCTTCCCAGAGAATCACTTCTGGTTCAAAGCAAGCATTTCCAACAACGACGAGTGGTTGAGCTGAAGTTCATTTCATCGCTTTGTTATTTGTTGTGTGAGAAAAACTTTACTAGAATGTTTTGTTGGAAATGATCTATAATCCAACGTGTATCCTCGTTGTCGTTGTGGGTTGATGAATTGTTGTATGTAATCAATGGTACATTTGCATATGCGTCCATGAACTCACGCCTGCTAGTGGTGTCCATATGAACATTGCTAGTGATTTTAGTTGCAAAAATTAGATAGTGCTAGTGATTTGTAGCTGCATATTTTGACAAATTGCAGTGTTACAAGGTTGACAAATGGCAATGTTACTAGATAAACAAATGTCAACCTTTCCAGTTTGAGAAATGGCAACATACCCAAAATGATAGATATGCAAATCTTACCCAATTGTTTGTACGTGGTTGCACACGGGTCATGCAAAACAACCGTTTGCGTTGAAGGGATGCAGAAATCCTGCTCGACACATTTTCCCTTCTCTTCCTGGGGAAGCTGTCGGTTTGCATACGGGTGTTCTAACTAAAATGTTTGCGATGAGTGTTTTATATTTAAAAACCGTTGACATTTTTTCAAAATAAAATCGCTTGATAAGTCTATACATTAAGAGAGAAAAATGCAAGTTCGTTCAAACCATATCTTTCATTCAGTCACACTGTGAATTTATATTCATATGATTGAGAATTCGAGATACAGTATTAAAACCCCAAAAAAATATTTCCGGCGGCGGCGGAGGCGGCGTGCCACACCGTCGTTGTCGTTGTTGTCCTCCGGGACGGCGTTGTTGAAGTCTTCAAGGCAGCACAAAATGTTCTTCACATGTAAATCAAACATCATGTCATCGCACGATTGACGGGTGAGGCGCGCGAGGACGCCAACTGGCGCCGCTGAGAGGTAGCGGTCGACGGCAGCGTCCCATGCCGCTGAGTGGGGGCATGCACGGGCACAGGGACATGCACGGGCGTGGCGGGTGCGGCCAAACGCACGGGGACCGGCACCGCAGTGGGTGGAGGGGCGCGCACGGGCGCGGCATGTGCAACCAAACGCACGGGGCCGGCGCCACGGTGGGTGGAGGGGCATGCACGGGCATGGGCTCGGGCGCTGGCATGTACATGAGCTCGCGTGGGTCCACGGAGACCTCGCTGATGCCCGCAGCTTCCAGCTTTGCGATAGTGCTCGGCAACCAGCCCGTCAATGCTACGGGGATGGTCGCTGGCGCGGGCGCGGGGATGGGAGCTGGGACAGGAGCGGGGGCAGCAACCGTCGCGGCCAGATCGTTCTGGGCCATGTCCATGAGGCCCCATTCCTCCTTATTTTCTATCTCCTCCAGCTCGGAGTCGACTTCACCAAACTTGAAGACTAGTGGCAGATGATCATTCTGCGCCATGATGGTGGAGGTCTGCCGGGGGAGGAATAGGAGGCGAACAGTAAGGCCGCCCATATTAAACAATGGCTCGGGCGCCATTAATGGAGAGGAAGGCGGGCGGCCATAGAAGTCAAAGGGCTTGCTTCCCAGTGAGCCTGCGCAGCGTACAGCTCGCATGCTTCCCGGTGAGCCTACACATTGGAGGATAGCTTGCACGCCACTCGGTCAGCCTGCGCACCGGATTGCGCTCACACACCTCCCATTCAGTCAAGGTCAAGCAGTTGTTCGCACGACACCTCCTACAACCATTAAAACCAAGACACATGGCGTCACGTGAATGGTTAATAGAACACACACGGTTTGAATTGTACAAACGTCTGAGATATTAAAGTGGCAGCTATTTTTTCAAAATGCCTTTGTTGGCTGTCATTATTCGAGTGCGCCTTCTCTCAAAATGGACACGAAGAATACCACATCATGTCGGGTGCCATTCCATGGTAGCATGCCAAGTTTCATGAATTTCAGACGAGTTTTGGATTTACTAGAATTTAAAAACCAGGCATCTCAATGTTTTGTCGGCAATCAACGGTGCCCTGGTGTTTGAAATTCATTCCCATTTCTTGCATGGGACCTAAGCATGCACCCAAGGACACAAATTTGATTTTTCAACCAATTTACATGCACTGGAGCATGTTCATGTAGTTCAAATTTGAATTATGCACATAAATGCGTTGAAAACTCAGTTAATGCATAAAAATATCCAAAAGAACCCCAAAAAATCACAAAAATTGACACAACACTCCTGTTGTTCTATGTTGACACGAGAAAAAATTTGGAAGCAATAAGAGGCAGTGGATATTGTTTCGTCCCCAAAGGTGGGACGTTCCCTACCGAAACCATGATGCTTGTTGTGAGAAGCTCTGGTTTGTGAGAAGCATATACCCAAACCTGTCCCAAATGGGACAAAACATTTACCATGACATGTTGATGCCGCTCCATGAAGGCATGCCAAGTTTCATGAATTTCAAACGAGTTTTGGATTTACTAGAATTTAAAAACGAGGCATCTCAATGTTTTGCCGGCAATCAACAGTGCCCTGGTGTTTGAAATTCATTCCCATTTCTTGCATGGGACCTAAGCATGCACCCGAGGACACAAATTTATTTTTTCAACCAATTTATATGCACTGGAGCATGTGCATGTAGTTAAAATTTGAATTATGCACATAAATGCATTGAAAACTCAGTTAATGCATTAAAATGTCCAAACGAACCCCGAAAAATCCCAAAAATTGACACAACACTCATGTTGTTCTATGTTGACACGAGAATTTTTTTGAAAGCAGTAAGAGGCAATGGATATCGTTTCGTCCCCAAAGGTGGGACGTTCCCTACCGAAACCATCATGCTTGTTGTGAGAAGCTATCGTTTGTGAGAAGCATATACCCGAACTTGCCACAAATGGGACAAATTTTTTAACACAACATGTTGATGCCGCTCCATGATAGCATGCCAAGTTTCATGAATTTCAGACGAGTTTTGGATTTACTAGAATTTTAAAACCAGGCATCTCAATGTTTTGCCGGCAACCAACAGTGCCCTGGTGTTTGAATTTCATTCCCATCTTGTGCATGGGACCTAGAAATTCACCCAAGGACACATATTAGATTTTTCAACCAACCTTAGTGCATTGGAGCATGTGCTTGTAGTTCAAATTTGAATTATGCACATAAAATGCCTAGAAAACCCAGTTAATGCATAAAAATGTCCAAACGAACCCCAAAAAATTCATTCCCATTTCTTCCATGGGACCTAAGCATGCACTGAAGAACACAAATTTGACTTTTCAACCAATTTGTTTGCACCAGAGCATGTGCATGTAGTTTAATTTTGAATTGTGCACCTGAAATTGCTAGAAAACCAATTTAATGTATGAAATGTCCAAACGAACCCTGAATAATTCCAATTCTTTTACGACACACATACAGTTGCATGTTCACTGCAGATAAAAGGTCTAGCAATTCAAACACCATCCATTGCCGCTGTGACCCCATTTTGTAATTCAAATCAAGTAGATCCCACACAGTTTATTTTCACCAACCGTGTGAGATGTAGTACAAACTATCTTGCAGCACCGTCGGTGTATAGTATGCCTATGGATTACGCGAGAAGGTGGGTTGGCTACAGTTCACAGCCGGCCTGTCAAGCACACTAGCCCGCTCCCCAAAAGTCCCGCCTCTGCATCCCTCACAATCTTGAAAATGTCTACCACCTGGAAGGTTTTAATGTTTGATAGCACACGATTAGTATGTGCGGACCGTGTATGATGTCTATTCCTCCCGCTCTGCTTCAGTCCCTTGATTCAAATTTTTAGTAGCCCTGGCATTTTACTCCCGGCACTGCATCCCTCGCAATCTCAAAAATATCTGCTCGCCCTCGATCCAGATTTTCAGTAGCCCCGCCTTGTTACTTCCGCCTAGTAAAATGTTTAGTTGCCGCATTATTTCCTCAAACACAACCTCCACTCACACAGACACACACAACCCTCGTAACCATTGGTAGGTCGCCGCCATCGTCGGCGCCTCCATCCTCAACCTCTATTTGTGTGTCGGGGAGCTCAAGTAGCCAATGGCCAAAAGGAGGCTTATCGCGGCCTTTTCGCCCCTACGCCGGTTCGAGGACTTCCCCGTCCTCCCCCTGACCCGGCAACCGACGAAGTCCTACCTTGGGGTCTGGCAGCGGTGGTGGGGGACGTGGGTCGCCGAGATTACAGATCGAGAGACCCACACCCACCGGTGGCTCGGTAGCTTCCACACGGCCGAGCTCGCGGCCATGGAGTACGACCACTGGCAGGTCGGCTACCACGGCGCGACGGCTAGGCTCAATTTCCCCTTCGGCACACGTCTGGTCCACCTTGTTCTGCCGAAGCCAGGGGTGGTGAGCTCGGCTATAGCGCGGGAGGACCATGAGGCGTTGGAGCATCTCGAGGCCAAGGCCGCCGATGAGGCCTACATGCAAGAACTCCGCCGGCAGCACCTGGAAACTAAATGTGTGTGATTGTCTACCTATCGTACACGGTTTATAATCATGAACTGTTTGTGATGTGCCAGGCATCGTAAAACTCCCGTGCCTAGACTCTGCCTAGAAAACTCCCGTGCTTGGAATCTTCTTGGTTTTAGGCAGAACCACAAAACTCTGATTGCGATGGCAATGCAAGCACAAACAAGTAGCAAGGATGAAGCATTTGGGATATTCGAGATATTGGAAACGGTTATACAGGGACAACTGTATGCATCAAGGCTCCCTATCCCCGACGGTTTCTGGCTCGTGTGGGAAGGACCCCCGTATCGCCCACACTCACTTGGAGACGGTTCCATATGCCATCGCGGAAAGGGGTTAAAAACCGTTTGTTTAGGACCGATGCGCACCAGTGAGTCCCAGGAGAGAAGGGTCGCAATAAACTTGGAAATCCTTGCATATATCCGGAAGAATTATCACTGGGGCTGTAACCAAACGTTTCTTCAACTCCTGGAAACTGGCCTCACATTCTTCGGTCCATTTGAATTTGGTGTCCTTCTTCAATAACTCTGTCATGGGCTTTGCATTCTTGGAAAAATTCTAAATGAATCTCCTATAATATCCCGCGAGTCCAAGGAAACTATGTATCTCTCTAACTGAGGTAGGTGCCAACAACTCAGTGACCGACTGAACCTTGGTAGGGTCTACTGCTATACCATCTCCTGATATAACATGTCCAAGAAATCCAACTTCTTTCAACCAAAACTCACATTTGCTGAACTTGGCATATAGCTGATGTTCCCTGAGCTTCTCGAGAACTAAGTGCAAATGTTCCTTGTGTTCTTCTTCATTCTTCGAGTACACTAATATGTCATCAAATGAACACCACAACAAACTTATCCAAGAACTCCATAAACACCTTATTCATCATACTCATAAAATAGGCAGGGGCGTTAGTCAATCCAAAAGACATGACCGTGTACTCATATAGCCCATACCTTGTGGTAAAAGTTGTCTTAGGTATATCCTATTCTCGGATCTTCAGCTGGTGATATCCCGATCAAAGATCAATCTTGGAGAATACCTTAGCTCCCTGCAGCTAGTCAAACAAATCGTTGATCATCGGTAGTGGGTACTTGTTCTTGATCGTCTGTTCATTCAATGCACGATAATCAACAACCATTTTCAAAGATCCATCCTTCTTCTCAACTAAGAGCACTGGGGCTCCCCACGGTGATGAACTTGGTCGGATGTAACCTTTCTCCAATAACTCCTTAATTTGCTTCTTAATTTCCTCCAGATCATTCGCGGACATTCAGTACGGTCTCTTCGATGTTGGTCCGGTGCCTGGCAACAACTCTATCAAAAATTCTATATCTCGATCTGGTGGCATGCCTGGTAGTTCCTCTAGGAATACGTCGGGATAATACTTCACAACTGGCTCTTCCTCCTGAACAACTCCTGAAAATGAATTTACTTGAGTCCTCCTTGGTGCATGCCTAGATACACACTTGATCCTTTTTCCCTCAGGGGTGGTGAGTAGTATCGACTTACTAGCACAGTCGATGTTTGCTCCATACTTTGATAACCAATCCATACCTAGTATTATATCCAATCCTTGTGACTCCAAAATTATTAGGTCAGAGGAAAAAACATGGCTTCCAATGGTTAATGGTAACCGATCACACCATGGGCTCGCCATATACTCCACTCCTGACGAGCTTACTAACATGGGTGACCTAAGGGCTAAGGTTGGCAATTTAAACTTGTCCACAAATCCCCTTGATATGTATGAATGCGATGCACTAGTGTCAAAAAGAACGAGAGCGGTAAATGACTTAATCAAAAACTTACCAATCACTGCGTCAAGCTGCTCTTCAACTTCCTCCACGTTGATGTGGTTCACCTGACCTCTGGTGAAGGGATTGGGATTCTTTCCAGAGCTTCCATTTCCATTGCCATTCTTTATCTCAGGGCATTCATTGGCGTAATGTCCAGTCCTCCCGCACTTGAAACAGGTAACGTGACTCAGATCCTTCTTGGCGGGTGTTGCTGGGTTGGAACGGCTCTGACTGCTGCTTCCTCCATTCCCATTTCCATTCTTAGGGCCACTGTGATTGTGTGAACGCCCTCCATTGTGAGTGTGGCCTCCATGGTTATGATGGTTATGTCCTCCCGAGTTCGGGATAAAACGAGGCTTCTGCTGAGCTCCAGAGTTGTACTTCCCCTGTCCATACTTCCGTTTCGGTTCCCAATCTGCTGCTCCATGCCTTCAATCATGAGATCCCTATCTACCAACTCCTGGTAATTGGTGAATGTTGCTACCATCAACTGCATACTCAACTCATCGTTCAGCCCCTTCATAAACTTCTCCTGCTTCGTGACATCTATGGCCACATCATCTAGGGCATAGCGAGCTAACTTGCTGAACAAATCCACGTGCTGCACCATGATGTCTACTACACAACCTTCTTCTTATAGACATTGTTGGGCCTCCAAGTGCAGAGGTTTGTAGGACAGTAGCAAATTGATCACCAAAACATACATCAAGTGAATCAAGACAAAAACGTCTGCCAACCCTTATGCATAGGTTCATGGGCGGAACCCGCAAGTTGATCACCAAAACATACATCAAGTGAATCAATAGAATAACCCATTGTTACCACAGGTATCCCACGCAAGACATACATCAAGTGTTCTCAAATCCTTAAAGACTCAATCCGATAAGATAACTTCAAAGGGAAAATTCAATCCATTACAAGAGAGTAGAGGGGGAGAAACATCATAAGATCCAACGATAATAGCAAAGCTCGCGATACATCAAGATCGTACCACCTCAAGAACACGAGAGAGAGAGAGATCAAACACATAGCTACTGGTACATACCCTCAGCCCCGAGGGAGAACTACTCCCTCCTCATCATGGAGAGCGTCGGGATGATGAAGATGGCCACCGGAGAGGTATTCCCCCCTCCAGCAGGGTGCCAAAACGTGTCTAGATTGGTTTTCGGTGGCTAAGGAGGCTTCTGGCGGCGGAACTCCCGATCTATTGTGCTCCTCGAAGTTTTTAGGGTATATGGGTATATATAGGAGGAAGAAGTACGTCGGTGGACCTCCGGGCTGTCCACGAGGCAGGGGGGCGCACCCAGGGGGGTGGGCACATCCCCCACCCTCGTGGGCAGCCCGGGACTCTCCTGGTCCATCTCCGATACTCCGTGGGCTTCTTCTGGTCCAAAAATAAGTTGTGTGAAGTTCCAGATCAACTGGACTCCGTTTGATTTTCCTTTTCTGCGATACTCTAAAACAAGGAAAAAACAGAAACTGGCACTGGGCTCTGGGTTAATAGGTTAGTCCCAAAAATAATATAAAAGTTTTTAATAAAGCCCATAAACATCCAAAACATATAATATAATAGCATGAACAATAAAAAATTATAGATACATTGGAGACGTATCAGCATCCCCAAGCTTAATTCCTGCTCGTCCTTGAGTAGGTAAATGATAAAAATAGAATTTTTGATGTGGAATGCTACCTAACATATTCATCATGTATTTATCTTTATTGTGGCAAGAATATTTAGATCCATAAGATTCAAGACAGAAGTTTAATATTGACATAAAAATAATAATACTTCAAGCATACTAACTAAGCAAGTATGTCTCTTCAAAATAACATGGCCAAAGAAAGTTATCCCTACAAAATCATATAGTCTGGCTATGCTCCATCTTCACCACACAACGTATTCAAATCATGCACAACCCCGATGATAAGCCAAGCAATTGTTTCATACTTTTGATGTTCTCAAACTTTTTCAATCTTCACGCAATATATGAGTGTGAGCCATGGACATAGCACTATAGGCGGAATAGAATGGTGGTTGTGGAGAAGACAAAAAGGAGAAGATAGTCTCACATCAACTAGGCGTATCAACGGGCTATGGAGATGCCCATTAATAGATATCAATGTGAGTGAGTAGGGATTGCCATGCAACGGATGCACTAGAGCTATAAATGCATGGAAGCTCAACAAAAGAAACTAAGTGGGTGTGCATCCAACTTGCTTGCTCACGAAGACCTAGGGCATTTTGAGGAAACCCATCGTTGGAATTTACAAGCCAAGTTCTATAATGAAAAATTATCACTAGTATATGAAAGTGACATCATAGGAGACTCTCTATCATGAAGATCATGGTGCTACTTCGAAGCACAAGTGTGGAAAAAGGATAGTAGCATTGACCCTTTTTATTTTCTCTTTTTTGGGGGGCCTTCCCTTTTTTTATTTGGCCTTTTTTGGGACAATGCTCTATTATTGATGATCATCATACTTCTATTTATTTACAACTCAATGATTACAACTCGATATTACAACAAAGTATGACTCTATATGAATGCCTCCGGCGGTGTACCGGGATGTGTAATGACTCATGAGTGACATGAAAGAATTATGAACGGTGGCTTTGCCACAAATACAATGTCAACTACATGATCATGCAAAGCAATATGAAAATGATGGAGCGTGTCATAGTAAACGGAACGGTGGAAAATTGCATGGCAATATATCTCGGAATGGCTATGGAAATGCCATGATAGGTAGGTATGGTGGCTGTTTTGAGGAAGGTATATGGTGGGTGTATGATACCGGCCAAAGGTGCGCGGTATTAGAGAGGCTAGCAATGGTGGAAGGGTGAGAGTGCGTATAATCCATGGACTCAACATTAGTCATAAAGAACTCACATACGTATTGCAAAAATCTATTAGTTATCGAAGCAAAGTACTACGCGCATGCTCCTAGGGGGGTAGATTGGTAGGAAAAGACCATCGCTCGTCCCCGACCGCCACTCATAAGGAGGACAATCAATAAATACATCATGCTCCGACTTCTTAACATAATGGTTCACCATACGTGCATGCTACGAGAATCACAAACTTCAACACAAGCATTTCTCAAATTCACAACTACTCAACTAGCACGACTCTAATATCACCATCTCCATATCTCAAAACAATTATCAAGTATCAAACTTCTCTTAGCATTCAATGCACTCTATATGAAAGTTTTTATTATATCCATCTTGGATGCCCATCATATTAGGACTAGTTTCATAACCAAAGAAAACTACCATGCTGTTCTAAAGGACTCTCAAAATAATATAAGTGAATCATGATAGTTCATATATTTCTTCAAAATAAAACCATCACCGTGCTCTAAAAAGATATAAGTGAAGCACTAGAGCAACAACAAACTACTCCAAAAGATATAAGTGAAGGTCAATGAGTAGTCGAATAATTATGCAACTATGTGAAGACTCTCTAACATTTAATAATTTCAGATCTTGGTATTTTATTCAAACATCAAGAAACTAAATAAAATAAAATGACACTACAAGAAAAACACATATCATGTGGTGAATAAAAATATAGCTCCAAGTAAAGTTACTGATGGAAGTAGACGAAGGAGGGGATGCCTTCCGGGGCATCCCCAAGCTTAGGCTTTTGTATGTCCTTGAATATTACCTTGGGGTGCCTTGGGCATCCCCAAGCTTAGGCTCTTTCCACTCCTTATTCTATAGTCCATCGAATCTTTACCCAAAACTTGAAAACTTCACAACACAAAACTTAACAGAAAACTCGTAAGCTCCGTTAGCGAAAGAAAATAAAACACCACTTCAAGTTACTGTAATGAACTCATTCTTTAATTATATTGGTGTAATATCTAATGTATTCCAACTCATCTATGGTTCATACCCTCCGATACTACTCATAGATTCATCAAAATAAGCAAACAACACATAGAAAACAGAATCTGTCAAAAACAGAACAGTCTGTAGTAATTTGTAACTAACGGAAACTTCTGGAACCCCAAAAATTCTAAAATAAATTGTTGGACGTGAGGAATTTATCTATTAATCATATTCAAAAATAATTAACTAAATAGCACTTTCCAAATAAAAATGGCAGCAGTTCTCGTGAGCGCTAAAGTTTCTGTTTTTACAGCAAGATTAACAAGACTTTCCCCAAGCCTTACCAACGGTTCTACTTGGCACAAACACAAAAAACACAACCAAAATATAGGATAGATGAATTATTTGTTACTAAACAGGGACAAAAGGCAAGGAACAAAAATAAAGTTGGGTTGCCTCCCAACAAGCGCTATCGTTTAACGCCCCTAGCTAGGCATGATGATTTCAATGATGCTCACATAAAAGATAAGAATTGAAACATAAAGAGAGCATCATGAAAATATGACTAGCACATTTAAGTCTAACCCACTTCCCATGCATAGGGATTTTTTGAGTGAACAACTTGTGGGAACAAGAATCAACTTGCATAGGAAGGTAAAACAAGCATAATTTCAAAACTTTAAGCACATAGAGAGGAAATTTGATATTATTGCAATTCCTACAAGCATATGTTCCTCCATCATAATGATTTTCAGTAGCATCATGAATGAATTCAACAAAATAACTATCACATAAAGCATTCTTTTCATGATCTACAATCATAGAAAATTTACTACTCTCCACATAAGCAAAATCCTTCTCATGAATAATAATGGGAGCAAACTCAACAAAATAATTATCATGTGAGGCATAATCCAATTGAAAATTAAAATCATGATGACAAGTTTCATGGATATCATTATTCTTTATAGCATACAAGTCATCACAATAATCATCATAGATAGCAACTTTGTTCTCATAATCAATCGGAACCTCTTCCGAAATAGTGGATTCATCACAAAATAAAGTCATGACCTCTCCAAATCCACTTTCATCAATATAATCATCATAAATAGGAGGCATGCTCTCATCATAATAAATTTTCTCATCAAAACTTGGGGGACAAAAAATATCATCTTCATCAAACATAGCTTCCCCATTCTTGTGGCTTTGCATATCATTAGCACCACGGATATTCAAGGAATTCATACTAACAACATTGCAATCATGCTCACCATTCAAATATTTAGTGCCAAACATTCTAATGCATTGTTCTTCTAGAACTTGAGCACAATTTTCCTTTCCATCATTCTCACGAAAGATATTAAAAAGATAAAGCGTATGAGGCAAACTCAATTCCATTTTTTAGTTTTCTTCTATAAACTAAACTAGTGCTAAAACAAGAAACAAAAAAGATTCGATTGCAAGATCTAAAGATATACCTTCAAGCACTAACCTCCCCGGCAATAGCGCCAGAAAAGAGCTTGATGTCTACTACACAACCTTCTTCTTGTAGACGTTGTTGGGCCTCCAAGTGCAGAGGTTTGTAGGACAGTAGCAAATTTCCCTCAAGTGGATGATCTAAGGTTTATCAATCCGTAGGAGGCGTAGGATGAAGATGGTCTCTCTCAAGCAACCCTACAACCAAATAACAAAGAGTCTCTTGTGTTCCCAACACACCCAATACAATGGTAAATTGTATAGGTGCACTAGTTCGGCTAAGAGATGGTGATACAAGTGGTATATGGATGGTAGATAAATGTTTTTGTAATCTGAAAAATATAAAAACAGCAAGGTAACTAATGATAAAAGTGAGCACAAACGGTATTGCAATGCGTTGAAACAAGGCCTAGGGTTCATACTTTCACTAGTGTAAGTCCTCTCAACAATAATAACATAATTGGATCATATAACTATCCCTCAACATGCAACAAAGAGTCACTCCAAAGTCACTAATAGCAGAGAACAAACGAAGAGATTATGGTAGGGTACGAAACCACCTCAAAGTTATTCTTTCCAATCAATCCGTTCGGCTATTCCTATAAGTGTCACAAACAACCCTAGAGTTCGTACTAGAATAACACCTTAAGACACAAATCAATCAAAACCCTAATGTCACCTAGATACTCCAATGTCACCTCAAGTATCCGTGGGTATGATTATACGATATGCATCACACAATCTCAGATTCATCTATTCAACCAACACATAGAACCTCAAAGATTGCCCCAAATATTCTACCGGAGAGTCAAGACAAAAACGTCTGCCAACCCTTATGCATAGGTTCATGGGCGGAACCCGCAAGTTGATCACCAAAACATACATCAAGTGAATCAATAGAATAACCCATTGTTACCACAGGTATCCCACGCAAGACATACATCAAGTGTTCTCAAATCCTTAAAGACTTAATCCGATAAGATAACTTCAAAGGGAAAACTCAATCCATTACAAGAGAGTAGAGGGGGAGAAACATCATAAGATCCAACTATAATAGCAAAGCTCGTGATACATCAAGATCGTACCACCTCAAGAACACGAGAGAGAGAGAGAGAGATCAAACACATAGCTACTGCTACATACCCTCAGCCCCGAGGGAGAACTACTCCCTCCTCATCATGGAGAGCGCCCGGATGATGAAGATGGCCACCGGAGAGGGATTCCCCCCTCCGGCAGGGCGCCGAAACAGGTCTAGATTGGTTTTCGATGGCTACAGAGGCTTATGGCGGTGGAACTCCTGATCTATTGTGCTCGTCAAATTTTTTAGGGTATATGGGTATATATAGGAGGAAGAAGTACGTCGGTGGACCTCCGGGCTGTCCACGAGGCAGGGGGCGCGCCCAGGGAGGTGGGCGTGCCCCCCAACCTCGTGGGCAGTCCGAAACTCTCCTAGTCCATCTCCGATACTCCGTGGGCTTCTTCTGGTCCAAAAATAAGTTGTGTGAAGTTCCAGATCAACTGGACTCCGTTTGATTTTCCTTTTCTGCGATACTCTAAAACAAGGAAAAAACAGAAACTGGCACTGGGCTCTACGTTAATAGGTTAGTCCCAAAAATAATATAAAAGTTTTTAATAAAGCCCATAAACATCCAAAACATATAATATAATAGCATGGAACAATCAAAAATTATAGATACATTGGAGACGTATCACCCCACAGTACGATTTCTGTGGCGTAAGTTGCAAAACTCACACTTCTCCATTCTCATAGCTCCAGTTGAGACATGTGCAGTGCAGAATGCTTGCTGAAACTGATCCGAAGTGACATTAGCCACGGGGAAAGTGGAAGTGTAGTTCTCCCACCATGAGGCTGTGGGTCCATCCAGTTGATGTGCGGCAAAGCGCACCTTCTCAGCATCTGTGCAACCTGCGGTGGTCAGCTCCCTTCCAATCATGCAGAGGCAGTCATAATCAACAATCAGCTTGGTGCTACTAGAGAACACCAGCCGATTCAACCTTAGAAAACGGGCTAGGTTGTCAACTGGTTGTGGTGGCGGTGGGTTGTTGTTGTTGTTGACTTGGTTCTGGACTAGCAACTGCATCAAGGCATTCTGCTGTTGGATCAATTGAGTGAGCTCTGGTGGGAAGACAAATCCGGGGTCACGTCTCGGAGGCATCTGATAGGTTTAGAGGGGTGAGAACAGAATAGAATGAGGTCGAAAGAGATATCACTACCCGAATGCACATGAGACAAACACATTCATTTCACACCACTCAACTCAAACAAGATCATACAATCGATCTAAGCTACTGTTACAAAAGCTCGCAGACTATTACTGTATACATGGGAGAATACTGCTGATAATATGGTGGTCGACTGGAAATTTTGATCGGTGGATGGCTCCATGATATCTGCTCTAGCTTCGTCTTCATAATCATCATCGCTATCGCGGTCGGCGTCGGTGTCATCGAGTGGCAGGCGGCATCGGCGGCGGGGAGTGGCGGGAGGCGGCGACACAGCACAGGTGGCGGCGTGCGGCTGCGGCGGTGGTGGAAGGAGGCGGCGGCTGGTGGGGAGAGAGAGGGGCCGGCCTCGGGTATTTAAAGGGGGGAGGGGTGGCGGCTTGGGGAGGGTGCAAGGACAAGGCGGTGGTGGAGAGGAGTCCGGTCCGGACTCGGCCGGCAGCGGTGAGGCGGACTCCCGCATGGGGAAGGTGGTGGCGCGGCTGGGCCTTCGGCCCGGTCGGTCGAAGTTTTTTTAAATAATTTCGCAGAATGGAAAAATCCAAAAATAAAATAAATAAAAATCCTAAAATCCCAAAAACAATTTTGGTGGCCCTCTACTAATATTTAGGACAACATGAACATTTTTCTGGGCTATAGTGCAATTTTTTAAAAAGCAATTTTCCCTAATTTACTCGAATAAAACTCAAATAAAAATCAAATAAAATATATTTTTATTTAAAATTAAATTTCCATTATTTCCTTTGTTTTGAAGAAGTCATATTATCTTATTATTTCTTTTGTTTTTTCTGAAATAATCGGAAAAATAATTTCAAATAAAAATCACTTTGATCCAATTTACCAATTTTGAAAAATTCACAAATGGATCTTATGAAAAACCTCCAACTCTCTCAAATGGTCCTTGAGTTTCTTAAGCCTCTAGGATCAAAATGTCCCAACAAAACAAATTAAAAATGCAAAGAGCATGGATGCATATGATGACCTAATGTTTGACATCCAAATTGAAAATTGGGATGTTACAAAAGATATACCTTCAAGCGCTCACCTCCCCGGCAATGGTGCCAGAAAAGAGCTTGATGTCTACTACGCAACTTTATTCTTGTGGACTCGTGTTGGGCCTCCAAGCGCAGAGTTTTGTAGGACAGTAGCAATTTTCCCTCAAGTGATGACCTGAGGTTTATCAATCCGTGGGAGGTGTAGGATGAAGATGGTCTCTCTCAAATAACTCTGCAACCAAATACAAGAAATCTCTTGTGTCCCCAACACACCCAATACAATGGCAAATTCTATAGGTGCACTAGTTCGGCAAAGAGATGGTGATAAAAGTGTAATATTGATGGTAGAAATATATTTTTATAATCTGAATAAATAAAAAACATCAAGGTAGCAAATAGTAAACGAGCACAAAAACGGTATTGCAATGCTTGAAAATGAGGCCTAGGGTCCGTACTTTCGCTAGTGATATTACTCAACAATGCTAATATAATTGGATCATATAACCGTCCCTCAAAGTGCAATGAAGAATCACTCCAAAGCTCCTATCTAGCGGAGAACATAAGTGGAATTGTTTCTAGGGTACGAAACCACCTCAAAGCTATTCTTCCCGATCAATCTATCCTAGAGTTCATACTAAAATAACACCAAGCTATTCTTTCCGATCGATCTAACCAATAGTTCATACTAGAATAACACCAAAGGAAATTCCGATTCGTAATACTCAATCCAACATAAAGAACCTCAACAAGTGCCCCAAGATTTCTACCAGAGAAACAAAGACAAGAACGTGCATCAACCCCTATGCATAGATTACCCCAATGTCACCACGGGAATCTCCGAGTTGAGTGCCAAAACATATATCAAGTGAATCAATACGATACCCCATTGTCACCATGAGTATTCAATTGCAAGACATATATCAAGTGTTCTCAAATCCATAAAAGTATTCAATCCGATAAAACAAAATCTCAAAGGGAAAACTCAATTCATCACAACAAGATAGAGAGGGGAAAACACCATATGATCCGACTGTATTAACAAAGTCCGCGATACATCAAGATCGTAACATCTCAAGGACATGAGAGAGAGAGAGAGATAAACACATAGCTACTGGTACAAACCCTCAGCCCCGAGGATGGACTACTCCCTCCTCATCGTGATGGCCGTCAGGATGATGAAGATGGCCACCGGAGATGATTCCCTCCTCCGGCACGGTGCCAGAACGGGGTCTAGATTGGTTTTCGGTGTCTATAGAGCCTTGCGGCGGCGAAACTACTGATCTAGGTTAACCCCAAGGGCTTTTGGAATATTTGGGAATTTTGTAGGGAGAAGAGGGGTGCGGGAGGCCACGGAGGTGGGCACAACCCACCTAGGCGCGCCTGGGCCCCTAGGGGCGCCCTGGTGGGTTGTGCCCCCCTCGGGGCACTCCCCAGGTGCTGCTCTGGCCCATTGGTGGTCTTCTGGTCCATAAAAAATCCACAAAAAGTTTCGCGGTGTTTGGACTCCTTTTGATATTGATTTCCTGCGATTTAAAAAAAAAGCAAAAAACAACAACTGGCACTCGGCACTGGGTCAATATGTTAGTCCCAAAAAATGATATAACGTTGCTATAAAATGATTGTAAAACACCCAAGAATGATAATATAAAAGCATGAATACTTTATAAATTATAGATACATTGGAGATGTATCAGTTTACCACATAAAAATGGTGTGTGATGGATAGCCTTTGCCACACAGTTTATTCTATGCACCATGTGTGATGCATCCAATAACACAAACGATAAAATTGTTAATATCGTGCGCAATGGCAACGCTATCACAAACGATTTAACGGGGAAGATTGTGTGTGATATGCCTGCGAACAGAAACATTTTCCTTGGAGTGGCTATGTGGGATGTATATATGAATGGAAACGTTTAGCGGGGACTAATTGTGTGGGATGTACTTATGACCGAAAACGATTTCGCATGTATAATTGTATTTTTAGCACTACTGTATGTATAACCGTATTTGATCGCTTGCCGGTCGCACATGACCTCATTTTGCCGAGCGTGTGTGCCAGGAGGGCACATCCCTGACGGTTTCTGGGTCATGTGGGAAGGACCCCACGATCGTAGTCACTCATAGGCGACAGTTCTAAATGCTGTCGCGGAAAGGGGTTAAAAACCATTTGTATAACACCTCGCTGTACTAGTGGGCATACAAGCCCGAGGGCGCGGTGTACGTCCACCACTTCTTCCGTTCCTCACTAGCTGGGATGTGGACGCTGTTGTTCAAGCCGTCCGAGAATGAGGAGCCGTATATGTTGCCCCCCATGGAGTCGAAACCTCCGAGGAGTAGGGCGGGCCTCCGAGCACGGGTGACCTTGGTCACCCAATCCGAGGAGACCCATGCCTCCTCCACCACGAGGATGACGCAGAGGAGGACACTGGGGAAGGAAACCCTTCCCTCATGGGGAAGAGGGCGGCGGCTGGGACGCAAGGCGGAAGCGTGGCCGAAAGGCTAGAAGAGGCCGCGTAAGGCTTCCACCGAGCCTTCCGGCAAGCTCGCTCTACCGGAGAAGGCTAACTTCTCCGATGAGTCAGACAAGGACCTCCTTGAGATGGGGAGGAAGAAACTGGCACCTCAGAGGTACGTTTATCGTAACCAAATCTGAACTTCAAAAACTTGCTCATCAATGAAACTCATAAAGGTTATTTTGCCAGTCCGTTGTAGGTACCCCTTAGTGGAGACACCTCGAGCAGGCTACCTCCAATGGACAACGAGATGCCTGAGCCCGCCACTGCCCCTCCAGCTCTCGAGGGGCTGGGGGAAGCATCATCTAGCCTGGCCCCCAGTCAACACGATGGGGGCTGATGACCCACAAGTATAGGGGATCAATCATAGTCCTTTCGATAAGTAAGAGTGTCGAACCGAACGAGGAGCAGAAGGAAATGACAAGTAGTTTTCAGCAAGTATTTTCTGCGAGCACTGAAATAGTCGGTAACAATTAGTTTGATAGCAAGATAATCTGTAACAATCAAGTAATGGTAATGGTAAATGAAATGCAGTAAGGTAGCCCAATCCTTTTCTGGCAAAGGACGAGCTAAAACGGTCTCTTATAATATGCAAAGCGTTCTTGAGGGTACACGAGAATTTCGTCTAGTCCCTTTCATCATGCTGGTTTGATTCGTGTTCGCTACTTTGATAATTTGATATGTGGGTGGACCGATGCTTAGGTATTGTTCTTACTCACCTCCTACTTATAATTAACCCCCGAGCAAGCATCTTCAACTATGATAAAAGTATTAAGATAAAATCTAACCATAGCATTAAACTTTTGGATCCAAATCAGTCACTTACGAAGTAGCGCATAAACTAGGGTTTAAGCTTCTGTCACTCTAGCAACCCATCATCTAATAACTACTCCACAATGCATTCCCTTAGGTCCAAATATGGTGAAGTGTCATGTAGTTGACGTTCACATTACACTACTAAGGGAATCACAACATACATATCATCAAAATATCGAACACATATCAAGTTTACATGATTACTTGCAACAAGATTTCTCCCGTGACCTCAAGAACAAAATTAACTACTCACAAATGATAATCATGCTCAAGATCATAGGGGTATTAAATAGCATAATGGATCTAAACATACAATCTTCCACCAAATAAACCATATATTAATCAACTACAAGATGTAGTCAACACTACTAGTCACCCACACGTACCAATTTGTGGTTCCAGTACAAAGATTGAATGCAAGAGATGAACTAGGGTTTGAGACGAGATGGTGCTATTGAAGATGTTGATGGAGATTGCCCTCCCAAATATGAGAGGGTTGTTGGTGATTGATATGTCTCCAACGTATCTATAATTTTGGATTGTTCCATGCTATTATATTATATGTTCTAGATGTTTAATGGGCTTTAATATGCACTTTTATATTATTTTTGGGACTAACCTATTAACCGGAGGCCCAGTGCCATTTTCTGTTTTTTGCCTATTTTTGTGTTTCGCAGAAAAGGAATATCAAATGGAATCCAAACGGAACGAAACCTTCGCGAGGATCTTTCTTGGAACAAACGTCATCCAGGAGACTTGGAGTGGAAGTCAGAGACGCAACAAAGGCGGCCACAAGGCAGGAGGGCGCGCCCCCACCCTCGTGGGCCCCTCGTAGATCCACGGGCATACTTCTTTCACCTATATATACTCTTATACCCTAAAAACATCCAGGAGAGCCACGAAACCACTTTTCCACTGCCGCAACCTTTCGTACCCATGAGATCCAAACTGGGGACCTTTTCCGGCAAGCTGCCGCAGGAGGAATCGATCACGGAGGGCTTCTACATCAACACCATAGCCTCTTCGATGATGTGTGAGTAGTTTACCACATACCTTCGGGTCCATAGTTATTAGCTAGATGGCTTTTTCTCTCTCTTTGGTTCTCAATACAAAGTTCTCCTCGATGTTCTTGGATATCTATTCGATGTAGTATTGTTTTGCGGTGTGTTTGCCGAGATCCGATGAATTGTGGATTTATGATCAAGTTTATCTATGAACAATATTTGGTTCTTTTCTGAATTCTTATATGCATGATTTGATATCTTTGCAAGTCTCTTCAAATTATTGGTTTAGTTTGGCCTACTAGATTGATCTTTCTTGCAACGGGAGAAGTGCTTAGCTTTGGGTTCAATCTTGCGGTGTCCTTTCCCAGTGACAGTAGGGGCAGCAAGGCACGTATTGTATTATTGCCATCGAGTATAAAAAGATGGGGTTTATATCATATTGCTTGAGTTTATCCCTCTACATCATGTCATCTTGCCTAAAGCATTACTTTGTTCTTATGAACTTAATACTCTAGATGCATGCTGGAGAGCGGTCAAGGTGTGGAGTAATAGTAGTAGATGCAGAATCGTTTCGGTCTACTTAACACGGACGTGTGATGCCTATGTTCATAATCATTACCTAGATATTCTCATAATTATGCGCTTTTCTATCAATTGCTCGGCAGTAATTTGTTCACCTACAGTAGTACATGCTATCATGAGAGAAGCCACTAGTGAAACCTATGGCCCCCGGGTCTATTTTATATCATATAAGTTTCCGATCTAAAATTCTAGTTTACTATTTATTTTATTTTGCAATCTTTCCTTTTCAATCTATACAACAAAAATACCAAAAATATTTATCTTATTATCTTTATCAGATCTCACTTTTGCAAGTGGCCGTGAAGGGATTGACAACCCCTTTATTGCGTTGGTTGCAAGGTTCTTGATTGTTTGTGGAGGTACTGGGCGACTTGCGTGTAATCTCCTACTGGATTGATACCTTGGTTCTCAAAAACTGAGGGAAATACGTACGCTACTTTGCTGCATCACCCTTTCCTCTTCAAGGGAAAACCAACGATGCTCAAGAGGTAGCAGTGATGACGATAATTTCTCCCTCCAGGAGGGAAGTTCCCCCGGCGGAATCGCTCCACCGGAAGGCAAAAGTGCTCCTGCCAAGTTTCGCCTCGAGATGGTGGCGCTCCATCCCAAAAGTCCTCTTATTTTTTACCTATATACCAGAAGATGGGCACGTGAGGCGTGCCCTGGTGTCTTGTGCTCACCAGGGTGGCCCCCTCCGGTAGTTATTTGCTCCAGTATTTTTATATATTCAAAAGCAATTCTCCATAAATTTTTAGCTCATTTGGAGATGTGCAGAATAGGTAACTCTAACGTAGCTTTTTCAGGTCCAGAATTCCAGCTGCCAGTATTCTCCCTCTTTGTGTAAACCTTGCATATTATGAGAGAAAATGCATTAGAATTACTCCATAAAGCATTATTATGCATAAAAACATTATAAATAACTGTAGGAAAACATGATGCAAAATTGATGTATCAACTCCCCCAAGCTTAGAAAACCAAAATCGAAAAACATGTCCACATGCTTAGAGAGAGAGAGAGAGGTGTTGATAAAAACAAATCTAGCAATCTAATGCCTATGAATTTCCTACATATTGATCTTGCTAAGTTACTACTGCTACTATTACAGTTACACTTGCTACAAAATCATTGATATAACTCTTACCATTACTATTGCTATTGCTACTACTATCAAAACTATCATATTGCGGTGCAACTGATCGCTTTGCTGCAGATAATTAATCTCTAGGTGTGGTTGAATTGACAACACAACTGCTACTACTTGCAAATATTCTTTGGCTCCCCTTGTGTCGAATCTATAAATTCCGGTTGAATACTCTACCCTCGAAAACTTTTGCGATCCCCTATACTTGTGGGATATCAAGAACTTTTTCTGGCACCATTGCTGGGGAGCATAGCTATATTTGTTTTGTCACTTGGGAATTGGGATTATTATTTATCTATCACTATGAAGAATCTAATGGATAAAAAGACTAATATATTTCCCTCTAAGACGAGGGGAGGTAAGGACTGCCATCTAGCTCTACACTTGATTCACCTTCTATTTTGAGTAGACTTGCAACACCACCACATGCTATTAATCCTGATATGTCGCAAGTTATTGATGATGCTACTTCTATGAATGCTACTCATGATGATGCTAGTACCTTGCTTGATGATAATGCGCCACTAGGTGAATTTCTTGATCAAAAAATTGTTAGAGCTAAAGATATTGAGCATGCTGAAACTAATGAAATTATTGTTAGACCTATCCCTCCTAGATATGAATAAATTAAGCTACATGAAGGTTATGTTATGGATGAGGAGACAACTAGAGATTTTCTAGCTTGCAATGATCGAGATGATCTTAAGAAATTATTATGCAAACTGAAGGAGAAATCATTGAATGCTATAATGAAATGTGATCCTAAGTTTGCTACTTCACCTATCTTTGTTGATGATAAGGATTATGAATTATCTGTCGACCCAGAGTTAATTACTTTGGTTGAATCTGATCCTTTCAATGGTTTTGAAAGTGAAATTGTTGTGGCACACCTTACTAAGTTGAATGATATAGCCACCTTTTTCACTCATGATGATAAAATTCACTACTATTATATCCTCAAGTTATTTCCGTTCTCATTAAAGGGCGATGCTAAGATATGGTACAATACTCTTTCTCCTGGTTGTGTGCGAAGTTCCCAGGATATGATTTACTACTTCTCTGGAAAATATTTTCCTGCTCATAAGAAACAAGTTGCCTTAGAGGAAATATTTAACTTTGTGCAAATTGAAGAGGAGAGTCTCCCACAAGCTTGGGGGAGGCTTCTCCAACTTCTTAATGCATTGCCTGATCATCCACTTAAAAATGAAATACTTGATATCTTCTATAATGGACTAACCGATGCTTCTAGGTACACCCTAGATAGTTGAGTTGGTTGTGTTTTCAGGAAACGAACCGTTGAACAAGTGGAGGAATTATTGAATAACCTATTGAAAAATTATGATGATTGAACTCTTCCTGGAACACCACCTAAACCCACTCTGAAAAAGTGGGGTATCTTATATCTCACTCCTGAAGATATGCAAGAGGCAAAGAAATGTATGAAGGAAAAAAGTATTAAAGCTAAAGACGTCAAAAATTTACCTCCTATTGAAGAAATACATGGAATTGATACACCACCACCCAAGGTGGCAGAGGTAAACTCTTTAATGAAATTTGATGAAAAGGACAATAATATTCATCCTAGTCAGTGCCTTTATGAGTTTGATAACTACATTAGAAAACAAGATCACTTCAATGAAAATGCTATGAAACAATTGAAATACAACTCTGATACGATTGGTCACTTGAGTGACTTTATATTTAGAATATCTAAAGATATTAGAGGTGTAGGAAAACATGCCTCTATGGTTCATACTCAGTTACAATAAGTTGCTAAATCTCAAATAGAATTGCTTGATGAAATGAACAATAAAATCAATGACCATGCTATTAGAGTAATGACTAGAGGAGGTAAAATGACTCAGGAACCACTTTATCATTAGGGACACCCTAAAAGAATTGAACAAGACTCTCAAAGAATTAACACTGATGGACATAGTCCTTCCAAAAAGAAAGGGAAGAATAAAAATGATAGGACTTTGCATACCTCTAGTGAACCTGAAATAGAAAAAAACTCCTGAAGATAATAATGATATTTCTATCTCTGATGCTGAAACTCAATCTGGTAATGAACATTAACCTAGTGATAATGAAAAAGATAATGATGATGTTCATGAAGACACTCAACCAAACTGTAAGTGCATGTAGTGCCATCCCTAGTTGGTTTTGGAGTATTGACGACAAACCTGGTTGAGGGACTAATGTGTTTGTGAGAATTGCAGGATAACACAGGTAGTAGTCCCTCATTGATTCGGTTCACCTACCGGAGATGACCCCTAAAAATGTGTGAAGACATTGAAGACAATGGTGGTCTTTGAAGAGTTTCACATTGAAGACTATGACATGAGAAGACATCGTATGAAGACTATGGATTGCGAAGACATAGTTGTTTCGCAATTTCCTTTTCTTCTTTGTTGAATCATAGGAACCACTATACTGTTAAGTGGGGTCCAAGTGAACAAAGTCAGAGTGACTGAAGTGATGCTCAACCAAATCCTATGTCTTCGAGCGAAGACAATGAGAGCAAATCTTATCCAGAGCTAGATAAGTCAGCTTTACTTGTAGCCGAAGTCAAGCTGCCGCGTGTGTTTGAAATCTTACCGTTAGACACGTGTCAGTTCCTTAGTGACCCAGGGTCATTTCGGACAAATCAGGTCGGGTTGCCTAGTGGCTATAAATAGCCCACCCCCTACACCATAAATTGGTGGCTGCTCAGAGTTAGTACACGGATTTTGTCGCTTGAGAGCAACCCACCTTGAAGCCTTTGAGATAGAAATCCTTGTGAGGACAAAGCCCTAAATACCCAGAGCCAAAAGAGTGTTAGGCATCACTGAAGTCTTTCTGTCTGCGTGATCTGAAGACTTGTTACACTTGAGGACTGTGAATCCTCCAGCCGGTTAGGCGTCGCGTTCTGAGCATCCAAGGGTCATTGTGGATCGCCGGTGAATGAAGTTTGTGAAGGTTTGGAAGTCTACCTTGAAGACTTACCAGAGTGATTGGGCGAGGACTGTGTGTCCTTAGCTGAAGGGGAATAAGGTGAAGACGTGGTCTTCTGAGTTGAATCTCAGCCTCCCTAACCAGACGTATAGTTGTCACAGCAACTGGAACTAGTCCAACAAATACATGTCCTCACCAAGCAACTAGTTCTATCCTTACCTCTCTCTTTACTTACATTTTGTCTTCGTGAAGTAATTGCCTGCTTGCATGGTATGATTGACTTCATTGTGTGAAGACTGTTGTTGATTGGTTTCATACTTTCTTCCATCTTGATCCATACTACCTAGCTGCTGATAGTCTTCATGCTTTCACTTCATTGCTTACTTGACTATGGCCTGTCTAGTGTAGTCTACCTTCCACTGCATATCAAAAGGTTCATTTCTACTATTTGTAATCAAAGCCTTCGTGTTTTGAAGACTTTCATAAAAATTGCCTATTCACCCCCCCTCTAGTCAATAACTAGCACTTTTAATTGGTATCAGAGCAAGGTGCTCCATTGTTTTGTGTGATTCGGTTTAACCACCTGGAGTTTTAGCTATGTCGACTGCGGGGATAATCAAAGTCTCCGCTGCGTGCCCTGTCTTCGATGGCACTGATTACCCTTAATGGAAGAATAAGATGCACATGCATCTTGAAGCCATTTATCTCGACCTCTGGTATGTCGTCAAGAATAGCGTTCCCAAGGCTGGTGAAGGCGTCACCACAGCTGATGCCAAGAAGTTCATTCAACTAGATTCTACTACCAAGAACATCATCTGTGGTCATCTGACCAATTGACAGTATGGCCGTGTGAGTGTTGTAGAAACAGCAAAGCTAGCCTGGGACTGGCTCTCCAAGGTTAATGAAGGCGTCTCAACCTAGAGAGACTCAAGGATTTGTGTTCTTCGCAATCTCTTCAACCGCTTCAAGATAAATGACAATGAGAATGTTCAGCTGACATTTGATCGCCTCACTGATATCACAAATGAGCTTCATGCACTCGGTGCCACGGAAATCACCAAGCATGAAATCGTCAAGACACTCTTGAGATCACTCGATAGCTCATTTGACACCTTAGCCCTAATGATTCAAGAACGCCCTGACTTCAAGACTCTCGACCCGTCTGACATACTTGAGAGGCTCAACACACATGAATTCCGGCTATCTAAGAAACGAGACATCTATGGTCCCAACGATGGCTGAGCTCGCGCCTTGAAGGCAAAGGTTGTTTCCTCATCTAAAGAAGAATCCGACTGCAGCTCTGAGGATCCTGAAGACATTGGAAAGGATCTTGCCATGCTCATGAAGAAGTAACAAAGGTTCACTAGGAAGAAAGGCTCCAGACAGTCTTCAAGATCCAGCTCAAGAAATGATGAACCTTCCTCCCATGACTACAAGAAGAGAACATGTCACAAGTGAAAGAAACCTGGTCACTACATCTCTGAATGTCCTTAATGGGACAATGAGAACAAGAAGAAGAAGAAGAAGAAGAAGAAGAGCAAGGAATATGATTCGGATGACAAGAAAAATAAGAAATCCTCAAAGTCTTCTTCTAAGTCCAAGAAGAGCTCATCTACCAAGGGTCGCGCATTTGTTGGCAAGGAAATGGATTCAGAGGAGGAGTCTGCATCTGAGGAGGTGGAGATGGAGTCTGAAGAGGAATCTGATTCAGGCGTGGCAAGCCTGGCTTTAGCTTCACCATACATCGCCAAGTCCATCTACAACACTGAAGACAATGGCCTCTTCACCAACGCTGATGCTAATGAAGATGACTCTGCACCCACCTACTGCTTCATGGCATGTGGTGCCAAGGTAAACTCAAGCGATGCTCACTATCAAACATCCAGTGAAGATTACTCTGAATGTAAATCTAAACCTCATTGCAACACAGCAACACACTGCTATGGAACATATTCAAAAATTGTTAGACAAAAGTGATGACCTGTTGGACGCGGAAATGACTCGAACTCAATCCTTAATTGAAGACATTAAAAATCTTCATGTTAAGTATGAAGAGCTGGAAAGTCGTCATGAAACTCTCTCAACTACTCATGAAAAGCTCTCCTACGATTATCTTCAAAGGAAGCAAGAACTTGAGAACTTGAGAGCGGCTCATGAAGATCTTCAAAAAGAGAATGAGTCACTTCGCGCTCAACAGATCAGTCCCGCTTAGGAAGGATTTGAACCACCATGTCTAAAATGCCTTGAGCGTGATAACGCTACTTCTGTTGCTAGATGTTCTACTGCTACTGCTATTGCAATATCTTCAACTGCTGATGTGGTAACTAACCCCTTTGCTGAGGATACCACTACTATTGCTGATGAGAACGCCAGGTTGAAGACGTTGCTTGAAACAGGAATGTACAAGAGTCTCAAAGGGCATCAGATATTATGTGATGTCCTCAAGAAATAGATTCTGAACCGAAACCCTAGGAAAGAGGGTGTTGGGTTCGAGAGGAAAATGAATGTTGATGGTTCTTACTGGAAGCCTGAGCAATACCCCAAAACCACATGGGTTGCTGCAAAGGGACCTTCAGTGGATAGATCTACCTTATCTGGCTTCACTTGTGCTAACCCGATTATCATTGATGAATCCTTTGATGCAAACTATAAACTGTTTAAGAATCAGAATGGTGAAGTGTTTGCTAGTTATATTGGTACTAACTACAGGAATGGACCACCTTTGAAGAAGATCTGGGTTCCCAAGAGTTGTCTTGAAAATCTTTAGGTGAATGTCATCATGACACCACCTGGGAAGAAGACAAACCCCAGACGAAAGGTTTCACATGGTCCAAAGGCTTCATACAGACATAAGTCTCACCAGAGTCGCCCTAACACAAATGTTTTGCAAGGAAACCATACTTAGGCCTATGAATATGAGCGTGTTTCATCAAACCGCCATGTTCATAAGACCAAGAACTACTCTGCTTATTCTTATGAGTATTATTCACCTCATGCAAGACTATTTTCTAGGGCCCTAAAGCCAAAGTTCTCAGATGTTGCACTTAGACTCATTGCTTCGAAGCCACCCCTGAAGATGTGGGTGGTTAAGAAAACTTAACTCTCTTTTGCAGGCAAAGGTATCCAGCAGGAAATCAAAGGCGTCAGATGCTATTGCTGGGGACCTAAAACATCTTATGGGGCGCAAGATAAAATGCCCAAATGGTCTTATTATGTATTTCGTTCCCGAGTCGCTTTCTATGCATCCTATCAGTCTTAACCTGGATCTGAGCTTTCATAATCCACTTGCTCATCAAATGTTTATGCTTCACAATACTCTTCGTGAAGTATCCCCCTAATTGCACTGTAGGGTATGATACCAGCTGCTTCAGAATGGATTATGTAACATCCCAAATTTCCAATTTGGAATGTTATACATGGATCATTCGTGCATATCATATTTTGCTGCATTTCGTTTCGCGATCCTCGAAATTCTAAGAAACTCAAGGACCCTCGGAGAGTGTTGGGGATTTCACTGTTTTCATATTTGAATTCTATCAAATATTGAAACGAGAATTTTTGGTTTTAATTATTCTTCTCTCCGAAAATATTTCATATTAAAATATATGAGAGGAGATAATATGACTTCTCCAAAATAAATGAATATTGGAAGAAAACTATTAAAATCAAATATTGGATATCATTCAGAGTTAATTGCTATTTTATTTAAATTAGAAAAATTGCTTGTTTTTCAAAATTGCATTTTAGGGCCAAGAAAATGTTCATCTTATTCTAAATATTTTATTTAGACGGTGAACATTTGTTTTGGCATTTTTCGATTTTTATTTATTTATTAGGATTTATTTAAGTTTCGGAGAAATTATTTAAAAAAGATCTCCAGCGCCCGACTGGGCAGAAGCCCAGCCGAGCCGGCCCAACCGCCCCGCGCCTCGTCTCCCTCCAGGAGACCGCGAGCGCCGCTGCCCGACACCAAGTCCGGCCGGGACTCGTCCCGCGCCGCCTTGCCCCCTCCCCCAAGCAAGCCCCCCTCCTTTATATACGCCGCCCCCGCCCCCGACTCCACCACCCGAGCCGCCCCGCCCTGCCGCCTAGCCTCGCACACCGCCGCCGCCAAGCGCCTCGCCGCCTCACACCGCACTGCCACCTGCCGCTGCCTGCCCGCGCCACCCGCCGCCGCAGCCGGACCTCGTCGGAGCCGCCCCGCCTCGCCGGAGGTATAAGCCGTCGATGCCGTCGTTCGGTTTAAAAAAACTGGTTAATTTTTTTAGAAACCCTAGGTTCGTTTTTTTAGATCGGTTCGTCGGTTTTCTCGGTTTAGTTTATTTAGCGGACGTTCGTCCGTACGTTCGTTTTAACGAACGGTGTTCACCCGTTAGCCGTAGACAACGAACGTTCATTCGTTAGCCTGTTCGTCAGTTTTCTTTTTCTCAGATTTTTCCACGATTATTTTCGATCGTGATTTCTGATCCGATTTTTGTTTTAGTTTATCTTTTTGATCGTTTATCGGAATCAGGCAATTCAAGCGCCTAGATCTTCGTCTCGAAACCATCTTTCTTTTTAACCAACTTGAACAAGATTTTGGTATTGTAAAATTTGACTTCGGTCCATATTAGTAAACGGATCTTGTTTCTTTCGCAGTTTGAGTTCGTTGCTCCGTTTGATTTGATTCTTTTTGCAAACCGGAGTTCTTAAGTTGAGCTTTCTGGTTAGATCTCTTATTTGAGTTTTACACGTGTTTCTTTGCTTGATTGCTTATGTATGCTATTGTTTGTTTGCGATAGAACACCCGGAGTGCGAAGCGTGCTACTACGAGTCTCTAGGTTTTGCGGATCATCAGCAAGGCAAGTAACACTTTGATCATACCCTTTATCACCCAGTTTTTATGCATTATTTACAACCCTCACACATTGCATGGTTAGGATTGGATAACATGTGGGTTGGGAAGTAGTTGATGAGGTAGAACCTATTGCCCTGTTAATATCAAACCTTGGGAGTTACTTCTACGTATTGCTTATATTGCTATGCTATGCTCGTAGACGTGGATTGGGTTTGAGTGAAACCATGACAGATGTGAGATTGATAACTAATGGTTCAACTTAAGGTGGCAACTTTAATACACATATGGGTATATTGCTTGTCGGGCACCTGGAGAATCTAGTGTTGTCCTAGGATATCCCGGAGTACCCGTGTGATAATCCTACGGTCCGCCACCCAGGCTCAAAGGGAACTGAGATATTTCATGCTAGAAACTTCCGTGTGCAGCCACAAGCTATTATGGGCTCTAGCATAGTTGAGTAAGTTGTGTGAAGCTCTTGAAGAGATAGACTAGCAGGTAGTGGGTTGTAAGTGGTATAGTCTATCCAGAGAAGAGAGTTAATGCTTCTGAAAGATTGTGTCTCGGTCATCCGTTTCTCAAACATCATGTAGTGCAAGAAATCCAACGGAGGAGATCGATTCTTGTGGGGAAAAGTGCGCAAACCTCTGCAGAGTGTATAAACTAATCATGGTTAGTCGTGTCCCCGGTTATGGACATCTTGAGTATCTAGTACTTGGATTATCATATGTATCTCATCACTCTAAATTAATATTGTTGGGTTAATAATTACTTTTAATTGGGATTGAGTTGGAGGAACCTTCTCAATGATGTTTCAACTACCATGATAGTTAAATAAAATCTATTCCTTTGTTGTAGGAAAAAATTGGCTTTTCGCAAAAACTTTTACCATAGAGCTTTCCACCAGCCAAATATGCATATAGTGATAGCATTATTCTGTTCTTGCTTTACTGTGTTACTTTGCCAGCATATTTCATGTGCTGACCCATTTTCGGGCTGCGACGTATTATGTTGCAGACTTTTCAGACGAGGAGTAAGGTTCGTTAGGTCGTTGCCATGCAGCTCAGCTATGCCGTTGGAGTTGATGGACTCACTTTATCTTCCAAGCCTTCCAATGTTATCGTATTAGATGGCCTTAAGCCATATTTATTGTAATAAGTTCTCTTTTGAGACATTCAATGTAATAAGTGTGTGATTGCTACTCTGTTATAAATCCTCGAGTACTGTGTGTGTCAGCATTACCGATCCAGGGATGACACTGAAGCACAGAGACTTGACCGTTTGAGGTCGGGTCGCTACAAGATGGTATCAAAGCACACACTGAGTGTAGGACACGACCAGTAAGCTAAAGCCCTAGATCACTATTCTCTTCTCATTTCTGACTCCTCTCCATTTTCTACACTTTAGGATGGCGGACACAAGGAACAAGTTTTTACAACCGGATGAAGAAGCACCTTTTGGACGACACTTGAAGGAAGTCACTAGGTACCTGAACATTGGAATACCAAGCTTCACCGGGACTTACAACGCCACCTTACCAGAAGAGGAGTGATGGATGATTCAAGTTCAAGTTCTAGGAAGGATATTCGCGCCAGTCACCAAACCCATAGAGTTTTCCTTTGATGCACCAACTTGGAGTCTAGGAAAGAGTATGGCAGCTCACATCACCATGGGACGCATTGGAGAAGTTTACCATAAGGAGCTTAAGGATACTATTTACCAGATTTGTGGGCGCCGAGATGAGCAATGGGAGATGATCAGCACCAGGAAGGATAGATCAATCGCCGCTTTCATCCAAGAGTTAAACCAGCACATTCGTCGCCAGGAGAACCAGATGTGCGCATGCATGATAGATCTGAAGAAGGCAATGACAAGGATCACGGAACTGGAGGAAGAACTCAAGGCTACACGCGAAGATTATGAGGAGGAAATCGACGTACTAGTGGAGAGGAATGACGATCTAGAAAGGAAGCTAGGAGTATTCATGGGAGACCCCGCGCCAGGAGGAGAAGACAAAGAACCCAAGGAAATTCGTTCTGAGGACTACATCATCATCGACGACACTGACTCAGACCCCGACGATAGCGATGATGACTATGAAGATGAAGCTGGAGCAGACATTATGGAGTCTTCGACCGAGCAATGTCTCTAGTAGACCACCACATCAGTAGTAGTATTCCACCATGTATATAGTATAGTCCAAGCACTTTTGTAACGATAGTTAGGTCGATTGTATGCCCTTGCTTGATTGATTGAGTGAAATGATTGTGTTTGTCTCATATGCATATGGGTAGTGTTTTTCTCACTAGACCTCATTCTATTCTATTCTCTTCCCTCTAAACCCTCAGATGCCTCCGAGACGTGACCCCGGGTTTACTTTCCCACTGGAGCTCACTCAGTTGATCCATTAGCAGAATACCCTGATGCAGTTGCTAGTACAGTATCAAGGCAACAACAACAACAACAACAACCCACCACCACCACCACAAGTTGACAACTTAGCCCGTTTTCTGAGGTTGCAGCCACCGGTGTTTTCCAGTAGCACCGAGCCCATAGTGGCAGATGATTGGCTCCACATGATTGGAAGGGAGTTAACCACTGCAGGATGTACAGATGCTGAGAAGGTGCGTTTTGCCGCACATCAGTTGGATGGACCAGCAGCCTCGTGGTGGGAGAATTACATAGTCACCTATCCTATAGCCACTGTTACATGGGATTAGTTTCAGCAAGCATTCTGCACCGCCCATATTTCAACAGGAGCTATGAGCATGAAGAAGCGTGAGTTTCGCAACTTACGCCAAGGGAACTGTACCGCGGCTCAGTACATGGATGAGTTTAGCAAGTTATCTCGCTATGCCCCCGACGATGTGGCCACAAATGTCGTGAAGTGGGAGAAGTTTATGGAAGGGTTGAACAATGAGATGAGCATGCAGTTGATGGTGGCAACATTCAAAAACTACCAGGAGTTGGCAGATAAGGCTCTTATGATTGAAGGGAAGCAGCAGCAGACTGAGAGTCGTAAGAGAAAGTATGGACAAGGAAGGTATAACTCAGGAGCTTAGGAGAAGCCTCGCCTCACCCCGAACTCGGGAGGACTTGTTCATAACCATGGAGGCCACACCCACAATGGAGGAAGTACCCATAATCATACTGGCCCAAGGAATGGGAATGGGAATGGAGCAAGCAACAATCAGAACCACCCCAATCCAGCCACACCTGCCAAGAGAGACCTAAGCCACGTTACTTGTTTCAAGTGCGGGAAGACTGGACACTATGCCACGGACTGCCCTGAAGCAAAGAATGGAAACAGTAACGGGAGCGCTGGGAAGAAGCCTAATCCATTCAACAAAGGACAAGTGAACCACGTTAACGTGGAGGAGGTTGAAGAGCAGCCAGATGCGGTTATTGGTAAGTTTTTGGTTAAGTCCTTTAGCGCCCTTGTTCTTTTTTATACTGGTGCATCACATTCATACATATCAAGGGAATTCGTGGATAAGTTTAAACTACCAACCCAAACCCTTAGGACCCCTCTGTTAGTAAGTTCACCTGGAGCAGAGTATATGGCTAGTCGATGGTGTGACCAGATACCCTTAACCATTGGTAGCCATGTTTTCCCGTCAGACCTAATAATTTTGGAGTCACAAGGATTGGATGTGATATTAGGCATGGACTGGATGTCAAAGTATGGAGGAAGCATTGACTGTGTTAGTAAATCAATTAGTCTCACCACCCCGGAGGGAAAAAAGGATCAAGTATGTATCTAGACATGCGCCTAGGAGTAGCCAAGTAAATACCCTCACGGGAGTTGTTCAGGAGGAAGTGCCTGTAGTGAAGGATTACCCAGATGTTTTTCCAGAAGAGTTACCAGGCATGCCACCGGATTGAGACATCGAGTTTTTGATAGAGCTATTGCCAGGTATAGGGCCAATATCAAAGAGACCTTACCGGATGCCCGCAAATGATCTAGAGGAGATTAAGAAGCAGATCAAGGAGTTATTGGAGAAAGGTTACATCCGACGGATTTCATCACCATGGGGAGCCCCAGTGCTTTTGGTGGAGAAGAAGGATAAGACTCTAAGGATGGTTGTTGATTATCGTGCACTAAATGTGTAGCGACCCGACCTCAAACAATCAAGTCTTTGTGCTTCAGTGTCATCCTGGATTGGTAATGCTGACACACACAGTACTCGACGGATTTATAACAGAGTAGCAATCACACACTTTTTACATCGGATATCTCAAAAGAGAACTTATTACAATAAATATGGCTTAAGGCCATCTAATACGATAACAACGGAAGGCTTGGGAGATAAAGAGAGTCCATCAACTCCAACGGCATAGCTGAGCTGCACGGCAACGACCTAACAAACCTTACTCCTCGTCTGAAAAGTCTACAACATAATACGTTGCAGCCCGAAAACGGGTCAGCACATGGAATATGCTGGCGAAGTAACACAGTAGAGCAAGAATAGAATAATGCTATCACTACATGCATATTTGGCTATGTCCCCCTTTCCTAGTGAGAGCAATACGCAATGCTGCTATGAATAGAGATAGTGCCCTATCCTCAAATTCATTTTTCCTTTGAATTACTCATTTTTTTGAATTTCGCACTGGAAACTTTTCTAGGAGAAGTTCGAATCCATTCCGTTCGGATATCTATAGAAAGATCTAGATCTCTATCATCATCTATCTCTATATCTAGATATGAAAGAACCCTCGAAGCATGTACCCGACGACGATGCCCCCTGGGCATTAAAAATACGAGATACTATAGCCCTTTTTTCCTTAAAAAAGAAAGAGTATGGGAATGATGTCCTGAATAGAAGAAGCGGGAATAGGAAGATTTTTTTATTCCTTTTGTTACTCTTTTTTTAAGCAAAGGACGCCCGAATATACCATAAAATTATTGATAGATAAATATTTATTGGATACCTACCTTACCTAATGTTTATTTTTGACACAAAGAGTGAGGGCATTAGCGGGTAGTATTTTGGAATGCTGATGTATTTGATTGATAAACCATTGAGTCTTCCTCAAAGCCATATTTGCCTTTCTCTGATTTCAACCTATTGATCTTTACTATGCATGGATATCTTTACTCATGAATCGAAGAAAAAACTTGCTCTTCTTCCATAAAAGATTCTTCTAAAAATGCCGAGAAGGCAGCTATGTATGAGATAAACTTGGATATGGAAGTCTTCGGGCAACAGATGATAATGACTCGTCAGGTTCGAACTGACATTATTTATATACTAAGACCTATATTCCATGAAGGAGTCGCGAAACTTCTGTTAGGTTCTTATCTGATAGCTCTTGCTTGTCTTCATGAAAAAGTGCAGAAGCCTGTATCAATGAAGAGCAGGCCGGTCCTTTTTTCTTTTTTCCTCTATGTGTATTTTACATACCACAGTAATTTGCTATAGAGAATTTCTGATTTCTATTAAATCAAAATAAGATAATATAAGATATTATATTATTGTTGGACGGATAATATCCAAAGACACCAGTCCATCCAATTCCCTAAACTTCAATCAAATCAAGAAGAAACTAAAGAAACCGCGGAAGAAAAGCAATGGTTGTTCGGGGATAGGTCGCGCAATGAAAGTATTAATAAATCTAAAGTAGATTGGCAAGAAAGAGCAGTTGGTCATCTCGAAAAGATAGATAAAGCTAAATCTAGGAAAGCAAGCTAGGAAACCCTAGATAGGAGCAATCCATTCCACCACTCCTGAGAATTTAGGGCATAATCACCTGGAAATGCTTGAAGAAGCCTTTGACTCAGCCAATGCTTAATTGGTTACCTAATTTCTTTCTTGGAAACATGTACGTGCAAGTAGGCGGTTCCTTTTCCCTATTACCTCATTGATTTCCTGTTTGGAGCTTGGAAGCCATTATTCTAGGGAGCACGAGCACATATGAAGGGGAGGAGACAACTGGTGAGGGTGGATTTCATGAATAGCGCATAGCAGAGCCGCGCCTAATACTCCGGCAACTCCCATCATATGAAATGGGTTCAATGTCCAATTATGAAATCCTAGGAAGAAAAGGATGAATCGAAATATCGCTGCTACGCCTTCAGATTATTAGCCTGGAGTTCGCCACCAGCAGTATAGCCAACCCTACCCGTAGTGCGCCCTACGGAGTTGTACAAAGTCAGCAACCGTTAACTCACCCCTGTGCTATAAAAGAGAGTAGGTGGAAACATTAACTTATATTTTCGCTTTAATTTTTCAAAGTATTAAATTAAATATCTTGAACGCTCCCCATGCTTTCGCACCCCAGCGTCGGTAGGGACCGAGAGAGCTGCCAGATACAAAGTACAGAAAAGTATCTAGAACTTCCCCCTGGCCCTACTCCCCAAGACTCGATCGCCTCCGTTGGATTTCTCACACTACATGGTGTTTGAGAAACGGATGACCGAGACACAGTCTTTCAGAAACATTAACTCTCTACTCCGGGTAGACCATACCAAACCTACAAACCCACTACCTGCTGATCTACCTCTTCAAGAGCTTCACGTAACTTACGCAACTATGCTAGAGCCCATAATAGCTTGTGGCTGCACACGGAAGTTTCTAGCATGAATCATCTTAGTTCCCTTTGAGCCTGTGTGGCGGTCCATAGGAAGATCACACGGGTACTCCGGGATTTCCAAAAATACAGGCAACACTGGCTACTCCAGGTGCCTCAATCCACCCAGATGTATATTTAAGTTGCCACCTTAAGTTAAACCATTAATTAACAATCTCACATCTGTCATGGATTTCACTCACCCAAACCACGTCTACGAGCATAGCATAGCAATATAAGCAACGCGTAGAAGTAACTCCCAAGGTTTGAATGTAACAGGGTAATAGGTTCTACCTCATCAACTACTTCCCAACCCACATGTTAATGACATCCTAACCATGCAATGTTTGAGGATTGGAACTAATGCATAAAAACTGGGTGATGAAGGGATATGATCAAAGTGTTACTTGCCTTGCTAACGATCCGCGTAACCTAGAGACTCCAAATAACACGCTTCGCACTCCGAGAATTCTATCGCAAACAACCAATAGCATATATAAGCAATCAAGCTAAGAAGCACGAGTAGAACTCAGATAAGAAGATCTAACCAGAAAGTTCAACTTAAGGACTCCGGTTTGCAAAAAGAATCAAATCAAACAGAGCAACGAAACTCAAACGGCGAAGGAAACAATATCCGTTTACTAATCCGAACTAAGGTCAAATTTTACAGTACCAAAATCTTTTTCAAGTTGGTTAAGCAGAAAGAGGGTCTCGAGATGAAGATCTAGGCGCTTGAATTGCCTGATTCCGACTAACGAGCGAAAAGATAAACAGAAACGAAAATTGGATCAGGAATCGCGATGGAGAATAATCGCGGAAAAATCTGATAAAAGAAAACTGATGAACAGGCTAACGAACGAGCGTTCGTTATCTGCAACTAACGAGTGGAAACCGTTCGTTAAAACGAACGTACGGACGAACGTCCTCTAAATAGAAGAACCGGAAAAAAACGGCGAACCGATCTAAAAAAACGAACTAGGGTTTTTTCTTAAAAAAATTGAATCGGTTTTCTTAAGAAAAACCGGCGGGGGCGAAACGACGCATTACCTCTCCAGCGAGGCGGGGCTCGGGCGGCGGGGCGAGGCGGCGCGACGCGGCGAGGGGCGGCGGCGGCGGTGCAGCGGCGACGGCGGCGCGGCGCGGCTCGGTTCGGGGCTGCGGGGCGGCGGGGTTGGGTGGTGGCGGCGGGGCGGCGGCGGTATATAAAGGGGGGAGGTGGCTTGGAGGAGGGGGCAAGGCGGCGGTGGAGGAGTCCGGCTCGGACTCCAGCCCGAGTCGGTGGTGGCGCGCGCGTCCTGGGGAAGGCGGTGGTGCGGGGAGGTTGGGCCGGCCCGGCTTGGTTTCGGCCCAGTCGGTGCCCGAAGCTATTTTTTTAAACAATTCCGCCGAACAGAAAAAAAAATCCTAGACAATAAAATAAAAATCTAAAAATGCCAAAACAAATTTTCACCGTCTAAATAAAATATTTAGAACGAGATGAACATTTTCTTGGCCCTAAAATGAAATTTTGAAAAAAACGTGCAATTTTTCTAATTGCAAATAAAATCTAAATAAAATCAAATAAATGATTTTAATATTTCCCCCCCAATATTTCAGTTATTTTGGAGAAGTCATATTATCTCCTCTCATATATTTTATTATGAAATATTATTCGGAGTGAAAAATAATCAAAACCAAAAATCCTCGTTTCATTATTTGATAAAAAACAAATATGAAAATCGGGAAATCCCCAACTCTCTCCGAGGGTCCTTGAGTTGCTTACGATTTTGAGGGTTGCGGAACGAAAATGCAATAAAATATGATATGCATGAATAACCTATATATAACATTCCAAATTGAAAATTTGGGATGTTACAAACCTACTCCCCTTAAGATGAATCTCGCCCTCGAGATTCGGGTTGGCTAGAAAATAGGTGTGGGTGGTCTTTGCGAAGATCATCCTCTCGTTCCCAGGTGGCTTCATCATCGGTATGGTGACTCCACTGAACTTTGCAAAACATAATAACCTAGCTGTGGGTGACTCGGCTGGCAAACTCAAGAATCTTAACTGGCTTTTCTTAATAAGTCAAATCACTGTCCAACTGAATCGCCTCCAAGGGTACTGTATCTCTTAATGATATACCGGCCATCTCAACATGACACTTCTTCAACTGTGAAACGTGGAACGAGTCATGAACTCCTGACAGTCCTTCAGGTAACTCCAACTTGTAGGCAATTTCTCCCATCCGTTCCAAAACACGATACGGTCCTACAAATCTCGGGGCTAACTTTCCTTTAACTCCAAAACGTTTCACTCCTCGCAAGGGGGATACTCGCAGATATGCTCTATCTCCAATTTCATAGGTTACCTCCTTGCGTTTCGAGTCTGCATAACTCTTCTGCCTGGACTGAGCAATCTTCAGTCTATCACGAATCAGCTTAACTTTCTCTTCAGACTCTTTGATCAAGTCCGGTCCAAACAACTGTTGGTCTCCTACTTCATCCCACATCAACGGTGTTCTGCACCTTCGTCCATACAGGGCTTCGAACGGTGCCATCTTCAAACTGGCTTGGTAGCTATTGTTGTATGAGAACTCTGCATAAGGCAAATTGTCTTCCCAACTAGATCCATAATCTAGCGCATAGGCTCTCAACATATCTTCCAGAATCTGGTTGACTCTCTCGGTCTGTCCATCCGTCTGCGGGTGAAATGCGGTACCGAACTCCAATCTCGTACCCAAAGTCTGGTGTAACTGATGCCAAAACTTTGAGGTAAACTGCATTCCTCTATCTGATACGATGGTCCCCGGAACTCCATGCAGACATACGATCCTGTACATATATATCTTGGCCAACTTCACACTTGTATAAGTGGTTTTCACTGGGATAAAGTGAGCCACTTTGGTCAAGCGATCAACTACTACCCATATGGAATAATATCCTAATTTTGTCCTGGGCAATCCGGTGATAAAGTCCATGCCAAGTTTATCCCACTTCCATTCGGGTATCGACATAGGCTGTAACAATCCTGCCAACTTTTGATGCTCTACCTTCAGTCTCTGACATACATCACATACTGCTACATACTCGGCAATATCCTTCTTCACACCCGTCCACCAGAAACGTTCCTTCAAATCCAAATACATCTTGGTGTTTGCGGGGTGTATCGAGTATGGTGAGTCATGGGCCTCCTGTAGTATCAACTTCCTGATCTCTGTGTTATTGGGCACATATATCCACTCCTCCAACCACAAGGTATCGTGCTCATCCTTACGAAAACCTTTGGCCTTTCCTTTGCTCATTTTATCCTTTATCTCAGCAATCTCTTTGTCATCCTTCTGAGCTTCTCGAATCTTACCCAACAATGTCGATTGAACTTCCATTGTTGCAACAAAACCTCTAGGAACAATCTCTAATCGAAGTTCCATGATATCCTCTGCAAACTCCTTTGGCACTCCCTTACTCGTAAGGATATTAGCATAACTCTTCCGGCTCAAAGCGTCTGCTACGACATTGGCCTTTCCTGGATGATAGTGCAGCTTCATGTCATAATCCTTTATAAGCTCCAACCATCTCCTCTGCCTAAGGTTCAGTTCCTTCTGTGTGAAGATGTACTTCAAACTCTTATGATCCGTGTACACATCACAACGGTTTCCAATAAGGTAATGTCTCCAAGTCTTCAATGCATGCACTACGGCTGCTAGCTCCAAATCATGCGTGGCATAATTCAACTCGTGAGGTTTTAGTTGTCGCGAGGCATACGAAACAACTCTTCCGTCTTGCATGAGCACACATCCAAGTCCCAAGCGAGAGGCGTCACAATACACTTGGAAATCCTTATGTATATCTGGGAGTGTCAGCACTGGGGTTGTAGTCAAACGTTTCTTCAACTCCTGGAAACTTGCCTCGCAATCTTCCTTCCATTTAAACTTGGTATCCTTCTTCAATAACTCCGTCATTGGCTTCGCAATCTTGGAAAAATTCTCAATGAACCTCCGATAGTATCCTGCGAGTCCAAGAAAACTGCGGATCTCGCTAACTGAAGTGGGTGCTAACTATTCAGTGACTGACTGAACCTTGCTGGAGTCTACTGCTATACCTTCTCCTGAGATAACATGTCCAAGGAACCCGACTTCCTTCAATCAAAACTCGCATTTGCTAAACTTGGCATACAACTGGTGTTCCCTGAGTTTCTCGAGAACTAATCGCAAATGCTCCTTGTGCTCCTCTTCATTCTTCGAGTATACCATAATATCATCAATAAACACCACAACAAACTTGTCCAAATATTCCATGAATACCTTGTTCATCATGCTCATGAAATAGGCAGGGGCGTTAGTCAGTCCAAATGACATGACCGTATACTCATATAATCCGCAACGCGTGGTGAATGCCGTCTTTGGTATATCTTTCTCTCGAATCTTCAACTGATGGTATCCCGATCGCAAATCGATCTTCGAAAACACCTTAGCTCCTTGCAGCTGATCAAACAGATCATTGATCGTCGGCAGTGGGTACTTGTTCTTGATCGTCACTTCATTCAAGGCCCGATAATCAACAACCATTCTTAGGGATTTATCCTTCTTCTCAAGCAAAAGCACTGGGGCTCCCCAAGTTGATGAACTCCTTCGAATGTATCCTTTCTCCAATAACTCCTTGATCTATTTCTTAATTTCCTCCAGATCATTCGCGGGCATCCGATAGGGTCTCTTGGATATTGGCCCGGTACCTGGCAGTAGCTCTATCAAGAACTCGATGTCTCGATCCGGTGGCATCCTGGTAACTCCTTTGGAAAAACATCCGGGTAATCCCTCACTACAGGCACTTCCTCCTGAACAACTCCCGTGAGGGTATTCACTTGGCTCCTCTGTACTTTGACATCCAGTCCATGCCTAATATCACATCCAATCCTTGTGACTCCAAGATAATTAGGTCGGACGGAGAAACATAGTTGCCAATGGTTAAGGATATCTGGTCGCACCATCGACTAGCCATATACTCTACTCTAGGTGAACTCACTAAGAGAGGGGTCCTAAGGGTTTGGGTTGGTAGTTTAAACTTATTCACGAATCCCCTTGATATGTATGATGAATGCGATGCACCAGTATCAAATAGAACAAGAGCGGTAAATGACTTAACCGAAAACTTACCTATTACCGCGTCCGGCTGCTCTTCAACCTCCTCCACGTTAACGTGGTTCACTTGTCCTTTGTTGAATGGATTGGGCTTGTTCCCAGCGCTCCCATTTCTGTTTCCATTCTTTGTTTCAGGGCACTCCGTGGCATAGTGTCCAGTCTTCCCACACTTGAAGCAAGTAACGTGACTTAGATCTCTTTGGCGGGTGTGGCTGGATAGGGGTGATTCTGATTGTTATTGGCTCCGTTCCCATTCCCATTCTTAGTACCATTGTGGTTATGCGATCCTCCTCCAGTTTGGTTATGACCTCCATGGTTATGAACAAGTCCTCCTGAGTTCGGGGTTAGGCGAGGCTTCTGCTGAGCTCCTGAGTTATACCTCCCTTGTCCATACTTCCTCTTACGGCTCTCAACCTGCTGCTGCTTCCCTTCAATCATAAGAGCCTTATCTACCAACTCCTGGTAGTTATTGAAGGTTGCTACCATCAACTGCATACTCATCTCATCATTCAGCCCTTCCATAAACTTCTCCTGCTTCGTGGCATCTGTGGCCACATCGTCAGGGGCATAGCGAGATAGCTTGCTAAACTCATCCACGTACCGAGCCACAGTATGGTTCCCCTGGCGTAAGTTGCGAAACTCACGCTTCTTCAGATTCATGGCTCCAGTTGAGACATGGGCTATGCGGAAAGCTTGCTGAAACTGGTCCCAAGTGACGTTGGCTATGGGGAAAGTGGCCATGTAATTCTCCCACCATAAGGCTGCTGGTCCATCCAATTGATGTGTGGCAAAGCGCACCTTCTCAGCATCTGTGCAACCTGCGGTGGTCAACTCCCTTCCAATACGGCGTAGCCAATCATCAGCAACTATAGGCTCGATGCTATTGGAAAATACCGGCGGCTGTAACCTCAGAAAACGGGCTAGGTTGTCCACTGGTGGCGGGTTGTTGTTGTTGTTGTTACCCTGGTTCTGAACTAGTAATTGCATCAAGGTGTTCTGCTGCTGGATCAACTGAGTGAGCTCCGGCAGGAAGGCAAATCCGGGGTCACGTCTCGGAGGCATCTGATGGGTTTAGATGGAAGAGATTAGAATAGAATGAGGTCTAATGAGAAGGCACTACCCATATGCACATGAGACAAACACAATCAATTCACTCAATCAATCAAGCAAGGGCATACAAGCGGTCTAGAACTATCGCAAAAGTGATCAACTACTACTAAATACATGGGGGGAATACTACTAATCATTGGGTGGTCATCTAGAAATTTTGATCAGTGGAAGATTCCATGATATCTGCTCCAGCTTCGTCTTCAAAGTCATCATCACTAGGGTCGGAGTCGGTGTCGTCGATGATGATGGAGTCCTCCGGACGAATCTCCTTGGGTTCTTCATCTTCTTCTACTGGAGTGGGGTCTCCCATGAATATTCCAATCTTCTTAATCAGGTCATCATTTTTCTCTAGTAGTGTCGCAATTTCCTCCTCATATCCATCGCGTGTAGACTTAAGTTCTTCTTCCAGCTCGATGATCCTTGTCTTTGCCTTCTTCAAATCTATCATGTCTGCGCACATCTGATTCTCCTGGCGTCGAATGTGTTGGTTTAGATCCTGGATGAAAGCCGCAATTGATCTGTCCTTCCTGGTGCTGATCATCTCCCATTGCTCGTCTCGGCGCCCATATATCTGGTAGATGGTGTCCTTAAGATCCTTATGATATACTTCTCCAATGTGTCCCATGGTGATGTGAGCTGCCATACTCTTTCCTAGACTCCAGGTTGGTGCGTCGAAGGAAAATTCTGTAGGCTTAGTGACTGCCATGAAGGTTCTTCCTGGAACTTGAACTTGAATCATCCATCGCTCCTCTTCTGGTAAAGTGGCGTTGTAGGTCCCGGTGAAGCTTGGTATTCCTATGTTCAGGTACCTGGTGACTTCCTTCAAGTGCCATCCAAAAGGCGCTTCTTCATCCGGTTGTGCAAACTTGTTCCTTGCGTCCGCCATCCTAAAGAGTGGAAAATGGAGAGGGGTCAGAAATGAGAAGAAAATAGTGATCTAGGGCTTTAGCTTAGTGGTCATGTCCTACACTCAGCGTGTGATCTAATACCATCTTTGTAGTGACCCGACCTCAAACGGTCAAGTCTCTGTGCTTCAGTGTCATCCCTGGATCGGTAATGCTGACACACACAGTACTCGAAGGATTTATAACAGAGTAGCAATCACACACTTTTTACATCGGATATCTCAAAAGAGAACTTATTACAATAAATATGGTTTGAGGCCATCTAATACGATAACAGCGGAAGGCTTGGAAGATAAAGTGATTCCATCAACTCCAACAGCATAGCTGAGCTGCACGACAATGACCTAACGAACCTTACTCCTCGTCTAAAAAGTCTGCAACATAATACATTGCAGCCTGAAAATGGGTCAGCACATGGAATATGCTGGCAAAGTAACACAGTAGAGAAAGAACAGAATAATGCTATCACTACATGCATATTTGGCTGGTGGAAAGCTCTATGGTTACAGTTTTGCGAAAAGCCAATTTTTCCCTACAACAAAGGAATAGATTTTAAATTTACTATCATGGTAGTTGAAACATCATTGAGAAGGTTCCTCCAACTCAATCCCAATTTAAGTGATTAACAACCCAACAATATTAATTAAGAGTGATGAGATACTTAAGATACTCCAAGTACTAGATACTAAAGATTGTCCATAACTGGGGACACGGCTAATCATGATTAGTTTATACACTCTGCAGAGGTTTGCGCACTTTTCCCCGCAAGACTCGATCGCCTCCATTGGATTTCTCACACTACATGGTGTTTGAGAAACGGATGACCGAGGCACAGTCTTTCAGAAACATTAACTCTCTACTCGGTTAGAAGCACGAGTAGAACTCAAATAAGAAGATCTAACCGGAAAGTTCAACTCAAGGACTCCGGTTTGCAAAAAGAATCAAATCAAACGGAGCAACGAAACTCAAACAGCGAAGGAAACAAGATCCGTTTACTAATCTGAACTAAGGTCAAATTTTACAGTACCAAAATCTTTTTCAAGTTGGTTAAGCAGAAAGAGGGTCTCGAGACGAAGATCTAGGCGCTTGAATCGCCTGATTCTGATTAACGAGCGAAAAGATAAACAGAAACGAAAATCGGATCAGGAATCGCGATCGAGAATAATCGCGGAAAAATCCGATAAAAGAAAACTGACGAACAGGCCAATGAACGTGCGTTCATTATCTGCATCTAACGAGCGGAAACCGTTCGTTAAAACAAACATACGGACGAATGTCCGCTAAATAGAAGAACCAGAAAAAACCGGCGAACCGATCTAAAAAAACGAACTAGGGTTTTTTCTTTTAAAAAACCGAATCGGTTTTCTTAAAAAAACCTGCGGCGTCGAAACGGCGCATTACCTCTCCGGCGTGGCGGGGCTCGTCCGGCGACTAGCGGGGCGGCGGGGCGAGGCGGCGCGGCGCGGCAAGGGGCGGCGGTGCAGCGGCGACGGTGGCGCGGCTCGGCTCGGGGCTGCGGGGCGGCGGGGTTGGGTGGTGGCGGCGGGGCGGCGGCGGTATATAAAGGGGGGGAGAGGTGGCTTGGAGGAGGGGGCAAGGCGGCGGCGGAGGAGTCCGGCTTGGGCTCCGGTCCGAGTCGGCGGCGGCGGCGCGCGCGTCCTGGGGAAGGCGGTGGCGCGGGGAGGTTGGGCCGGCCCGGCTGGGTTTCGGCCCAGTCGGTGCCCGAAGCTCTTTTTTTAAACAATTCCGCCGAACAGAAAAAAAATCCTAGAAAATAAAATAAAAACCTAAAAATGCCAAAACAAATTTTCACCGTCTAAATAAAATATTTAGAACGAGATGAACATTTTCTTGGCCCTAAAATGAAATTTTGAAAAAAAACGTGCAATTTTTCTAATTGCAAATAAAATCCAAATAAAATCAAATAAATGATTTTAATATTTTTCCTCCAATATTTCAGTTATTTTGGAGAAGTCATATTATCTCTCTCATATATTTTATTATGAAATATTTTTCGAAGAGAAAAATAATCAAAATCAAAAATCCTCGTTTCATTATTTGATAAAAACCAAATATGAAACCCAGGAAATCCCCAACTCTCTCCGAGGGTCCTTGAGTTTCTTAGGATTTTGAGGATTGCGGAACGAAAATGCAATAAAATATGATATGCATGAATGACCTATGTATAACATTCCAAATTGAAAATTTGGGATGTTACAAAATGAGGTGACGATCAAGAACAAATACCCACTGCCGATGATCAATGGTTTGTTTGACCATTTGCAAGGAGCTAAGGTGTTTTCAAAGATCGATCTGCGATCAGGATATCACCAACTGAAGATCCGGGAGAAGGATATACCTAAAACCGCATTTACCACAAGATACGGGTTATATGAGTATACGGTCATGTCATTTGGACTGACTAATGCCCCTGCCTATTTCATGAGCATGATGAACAAGGTGTTCATGGAATATTTGGATAAGTTTGTTGTGGTGTTCATTGATGATATAATGGTATACTCGAAGAATGAAGAGGAGCACAAGGAGCATTTGCGTTTAGTTCTCGATGAACTCACGGAACACCAGTTGTATGCCAAGTTTAGCAAATGTGAGTTTTGGTTGAAGGAAGTCAGATTCCTTGGACATGTTATATCAGGAGATGGTGTAGCAGTAGATCCTACCAAGGTTCAGTCAGTCACTGAATGGTTGGCACCCACTTTAGTTAGCGAGATCCGCAGTTTTCTTGGACTCGCAGGATACTATCGGAGATTCATCGAGAAGTTTTCCAAGATTGCGAAGCCAATGACGGAGTTATTGAAGAGGGATACCAAATTTAAATGGACAGAAGAATGTGAGGCGAGTTTTCAGGAGTTTAAGAAACGTTTGACTACAGCCTCGATGCCAGATATACGTAAGGAGTTTCAAGTGTATCGCGATGCCTCTCGACTAGGACTTGGAAGTGTGCTTATGCAGGACAGAAGAGTTGTTTCGTATGCCTCACGACAACTGAAACCGCATGAGTTAAATTATGGCACGCATGATTTGGAGTTGGTTGTCGTAGTGCATGCGTTGAAGACTTGGAGACATTACCTTATTGGAAACCGTTGTGATGTGTACACGGATCATAAGAGTTTGAAGTACATTTTCACACAGAAGGAGTTGAACCTTAGGCAGAGGAGATGGTTGGAGCTTATAAAGGATTATGACATGAAGCTTCACTATCATCCAGGCAAGGCAATGTCGTAGCAGACGCTTTGAGTCGGAAGAGTTATGCTAATACCCTAATAAGCACGGGATTGCCAAAGGAATTAGCAGAGGATCTCAGGGAACTTCGATTGGAGATTGTTCCTAGAGGTTTTGTTGCAACAATGGAAGTTCAGTCGACACTGTTAGGAAAGATTCGACAAGCTCAGAAGGATGACAAAGAGATTGCTGAGATAAATGAGAGAATGAGCGAAGGAAAGGCTAAAGGTTTTCGTGAAGATGAGCACGACACCTTATGGTTTGAGGACCGTGTTTATGTGCCCAACAACACAGAGATCGGGAAGTTAATACTTCAGGAGGCTCATGACTCACCATACTCGATACACCCCGGAAACACCAAGATGTATTTGGATTTAAAGGAGTGTTTCTGGAGGACTGGTATGAAGAAGGATATTGCCGAGTATGTAGTCGTGTGTTATGTATGTCAGAGATTGAAGGCAGAACATCAAAAGCCAGCATAATTATTACAACCTATGCCGATACCTGAATGGAAGTGGGAAAAGCTTGGCATGGATTTTATCACCGGATTGCCCAGGACCAAATCAGGATATGATTCTATATGGGTAGTAGTAGATCGCTTGACCAAAGTGGCTCACTTTATCCCAATGAAAACCACCTATACAAGTGCGAAGCTGGCCAAGATATACATGATCAGGATCGTATGTCTGCATGGAGTTCCTAGGACCATCGTATCAGATAGAGGAACATAGTTTACCTCATAGTTTTGGCATCAACTGCACCAGACTTTGGGAACGAGGCTGGAGTTCAGTACAACATTCCACCCACAGATAGATGGACAAACCGAGAGAGTCAACCAGATTCTGGAGGATATGTTGAGGGCATGTGCGCTAGATTATGGATCTAGTTGGGATGACAATTTGCCCTACGCAGAGTTCTCGTACAACAACAGTTACCAGGCCAGTTTGAAGATGGCATCTTTCGAAGTTTTATACGGAAGGAGGTGCAGGACATCGCTGTTGTGGGATGATGTTGGAGACCGACATTTGTTCGGACCAGATTTGATTAAGGAATCAGAAGAGAAGGTTAAATTGATTAGAGATAGACTGAAGGTAGCTCAGTCCCAACAGAAGAGTTATGCGGATTCAAAACACAAGGAGGTAGCCTATGAAATCAGAGACATAGTGTATCTTCGAGTATCACCACTCCGAGGAGTTAAGCGCTTTGGAGTTAAGGGAAAGCTAGCTCCATGCTTTCTGGGACCATACAGAGTTTTGGAACATATGGGAGAGGTTGCTTATAAGTTGGAGTTACGTGAGGGACAATTAGGAGTTCATGATGTGTTTCATGTTTCACAGTTGAAGAAGTGTCACGCTGAGATGGCCGATATACCGCTAAGAGATACGGTGCCCTTGGAGGCGATTCAGTTGGACAGTGATCTGACCTATGAGGAGAAGCCAGTCAGGATTCTTGAATATGCCAGCCGAGTCACCTGCAGCAAGGTTATCAAGTTTTGCAAAGTTCAGTGGAGCCACCATACCGAAGATGAAGCCACCTGGGAACAAGAGGATGATCTTCGCAAAGACCACCCACACCTATTTTCTAGCCAACCCGAATCTCGAGGGCGAGATTCATCTTAAGGGGGGGTAGTGTAACGCCCTCGATGCAGCTATATCTCCCACGTGTCGAAGCACGACTTAGAGGCATAACTGCATTGAAAGCAATGTCGCAAGTGAGGTAATCTTCACATAACCCATGTAATACATAAGGGAAAGAGATACATAGTTGGCTTACAATCACCACTTTACACAAATACATGAATAAAGCATTACATCAACCAGATACAATCAAGGTCCGACTGCGGAACCAAAATAAAAGAAGACTACCCCAAAAGCTACACAGATCCCCGATCGACCCCAACTGGCCTCCACTACTGATCAACTAGCACGAAACGACACAAAGGACAAGATCTTCATCAAGCTTATCCTTGAGCTTGGTTGCGTCATCTGCACGGTTCAACGGCACCTGCAAGCTGGTTTTGGAAGCATCTGTGAGTCACGGTGACTCAGAAATCTCACACCCTTGCGATCAAGACTATTTAAGCTTATGGGTAAGGTAAAGGTATGAGGTGGAGCTGCAGCAAGCGACTAGCATGAATGGTGGCTAACATACGCAAATGAGAGCGAGAAGAGAAGGCAAAGCACGATCGAACAACTATGATCAAGATGTGATCCTAGAACAACCTACGTCAAGCATTACTCCAACACCGTGTTCACTTCCCGGACTCCGCCGGAAAGAGACCATCACGGTAACACACGCGGTTGATGTATTTTAATTAAGATCAACTTTAGGTTTTCTACAACCGGACGTTAACAAATTCCCATCTGCCCATAACTACAGGCACAGCATTCGAAAGTTCAAATCCCTGTAGGGGTGTCCCAACTTAGCCCATGACAAGCTCTCACGGTCAATGAAGGATATACCTTCTCCCGAGACATTCCGATCAGACTCGGTATCCCGGTTCTACAAGACAACTTCGACAAGTTAAAACAAATCCAGCAACACCGCCCGAATTTGCCGACAAATCCCGATAGGAGCTGCACATATCTCATTCTCAGGGCACACTCAGATTGTCCAAACTTCCGATAGGCCAGCCCAGAGTTGCCCCTGGTGGCCACCGGCGGCTGAAAGGTTGGACCAACACTCAGAGGAGCACTGGCCCGGGGGGGTTAAAATAATGATGACCCTTGAGTCTGCAGAACACAAGGGAAAGAAAAGGCTAGGTGGCAAATGGTAAAACCAAGGTTGGGCATTGCTGGAGGAGTTTTATTCAAGGCGAACTGTCAAGGGGTTCCCATTATAGCCCAACTGCGTAAGGAACGCAAAATCCGGGAACATAACGCCGATATGACGGAAACTAGGGCGGCAAGAGTGGAACAAAACACCAGGCATAAGGCCGAGCCTTCCACCCTTTACCAAGTATATAGATGCATTAATTAAATAAGAGATATTGTGATATCCCAACAAGTAAACATGTTCCAACAAGGAACAACATCTCCATGTTCCAACAAGGAACAAACTTCAATCTTCACCTGCAACTAACAACACTATAAGAGGGGCTGAGCAAAGCGGTAACATAGCCAAACAATGGTTTGCTAGGACAAGGTGGGTTAGAGGCTTGGTTCAACAATATGGGAGGCATGATAAGCAAGTGGTAGGTATCGCAGCATAGGCATAGCAAAAGAGCGAGCATCTAGCAAGCAAAGATAGAAGTGATTTCGAGGGTATGGTCATCTTGCCTGAAATCCCGCAAGGAAGAAGAAACGAGTCCATGAAGAAGATAAACGGACGTAGCCAACGGATCCTCACAAACGCGACGTTATCGGAACCACCCCGAAGAAGCAACACCGGAAAGAAGCAAACAACATAGTAAACAACCAACACATGAACATGGCATGATGCACAACCAAGTATGATGCATGTCCAGTTTAATGAAGCATGTCATGGCAAAAGTGCACAAGCAATCCTACAAATTAAGTGGAGCTCAATATGCAACGGTGCATATTGACGAAACACCACGACAAGTTATTTAGTTCGATCTCGTTTATGTACCCAACAACATTAAATGTTGATTAACATGGCAAGGGGTGAAGCACAACAAAACTACCTATCTAGGCAAGTTTAAATGAGGCCGGAGGCAACGAACAACAATTTTGGAAACTCCTCATATGCATATATTAGGTTTGGTACTGTTCTGCCCTAAACATAATTTTAGAGTTGTTAAACATGCAAAAAAAAGTGCACCAAGTTAAACTACGCATTTTTCCACCCATTTACATATAAAGTTTATTAAAATCCGAGTTACGGTTATTTAGTTATGAATTAAATCATTTTAACATGGCAAGAGGCAAAAATATATGCAAACAACATTTTAAACATAGATGAAAGTTCAATATTGTGAAACTAGATGAGAATCTAAGCATTTTACATATATAACTTATTTTAAACCGATGCACGGTTTGTGAGATATTAAATGAATGAACATGGAGGGTTTTTCTGTAAAACTGCAGTTCCCTGGAATAAATACTAAATTCGTAGAACTGAAAAAAAACATTACGGGCTGAAACTGAGCAAACGCGCCAACAGGGTAATAGGCGCAACATGACTATCACACGCCCATGGCGCCAAATTGCGAAGGTTGTGGGGAGCTCACCCATGGGCTTGGCTCGTTCTGTGGTGCGGTTTGGTTCTAGCAGCGGCTGGGCTAGGCCTTGCTCACGCGGCCCACGATGGTGCTGGAGGTGGGCCTTGCTACCGATGCGCTGGAGGCGCGGTCAACGCTCGGGGCGAACGCTCGTTCGTCCCTGACGAGAGGAAGCAGGCGGCAGTGGGACTCACGGCATCAGCGGACCTTAGGGAAGAAGATGTCGGTGGCTGGGTTCATGGCCGGCGGAGAACGGAGTGGAGGAGGCGCCGGGGATGGACAGCTCCGGCCGGAGACAAGACCATGACGGGGCGACCTGGGATGAGGCAGAGGAGCAGTCGCGCGGGTCGAGCGAAGGAGGCGCCGTGGTGACGAGCGGCGCTGGGACGATGCAAAACGGGCACGGGAAAACGGACGGATCCGGCGTGTGGAGAACCAGATCCAGGCTCCACGGGTAACTTTGAACATCGGCGTAGGCAGAACCACACGGCGGCAAGCTCCTGTCCATGGAAATAGAAGAGAGAGAGAGGATTGAGAGAAAGAAACCAGAGGAAGGAGAAGAAGGGAGAGAGGGGCGCGAGGGATGAGGTCGGCCTGGATCAGTGGCGGCTCACGGGGAGGTCATGTTGGCGCTGCTACTCTTCGCCGGCGGGGACTGCTGGCTCGATCTGCTCGGGGATCGAAGCAGGAGGAGCGGGTTCGTGCGGGAGCTGCTCAGGGGCGCTGCATCGTTGGCTCAAAATCCAATGGAGCAGATGAGACGTGGCTGACTGGTTGGACTGGATCGGGAGGAGGTTGTGGGATTGGTCAGACACAGAAACAGAGGAGGTGGGTGGCGATGGATCTGGGTGATGGGATGGAGTGTAGTGGTGGTGGCTTGGGAGGATCCCTAGGAAAATAGGGTTAGGTCCAAAATAGACTAGGGGTAGACTATATATACGGGAAAAGAGGGAAGTTGGATTATTCGATTAGAATCGGACGGTTGAGAATCTATAGGTTAGGAAGTCCAAACAAGGAAACGGTGATGTTTTGTAGATGTTTGGGGATGTTCCGGACCCAACGGTGATGACTGTCCGGGTCGGGTTCGGGACAGTTTCGGACACGCGCGAGGGGTTGATGCACTGTGCAAAGAGGGGTTAGGCGAACGAGGTCAAGTGTGTGGTTGGACTGAAAAGAGAGAGGAGGAATGCAACCCGGCAACAGTTTCCGGAGATCGAAAACGTCAGACGATAGACCGGCTATACTGCCGCTATAGTTATCCATTGGGGCGTCAAACGAACTCCGATTGCGATGAAACTTGGCATGCGGTCTACCTACACTATAACAAGACCGCACGCCAACTCTCATCCCATTCCGAGAACATTTTCCAGCCACTTATAAAATAATATTTTCGGACATGCCGCGGGTGCGTGCAAGTGTGTCTGGGCTCAGAACGGACAACGGAGAGAACGAGGAGGCCGGGACGGATGCAAGTTTTGAAAACATGATGATGCAATGCACCTGATGACATGATAAGATGCAACACGCAAGCGAAAGATATGGCAACGACGGCGAATAACTGGAAGACACCTGGCACATCGGTCTCGGGGCGTCACAGGTAGGTTTGTAACATCCCAAATTTCCAATTTGGAATGTCATACATAGATCATTCATGCATATCATATTTTGCTGCATTTCGTTTCGCGATCCTTGAAATTCTAAGCAACTCAAGGACCCTCGGAGAGAGTTGGGGATTTCACTGTTTTCATATTTGAATTCTATCAAATATTGAAACGAGGATTTTTGGTTTTAATTATTCTTCTCTCCGAAAATATTTCATATTAAAATATATGAGAGGAGATAATATGACTTCTCCAAAATAAATGAAATATTGGAAGAAAAATATTAAAATCAAATATTGGATTTTATTCGGATTTTATTGCTATTTTATTTGAATTAGAAAAATTGCACGTTTTACAAAATTGCATTTTAGGGCCAAGAAAATGTTCATCTTGTTCTAAATATTTTATTTAGACGGTGAAAATTTGTTTTGGCATTTTTTGATATTTATTTATTTTTCTAGGATTTATTTAAGTTTCGGTGAAAGTATTTAAAAAAAATCTCCAGCGCCCGACTGGGTCGAAGCCCAGCCGAGCCGGCCCAACCGCCCCGCGCCTCGTCTCCCTCCAGGAGACCGCGAGCGCCGCCGCCCGACGCCAAGTCCGGCCGGGACTCAACCCGCGCCGCCTTGCCCCCTCCCCCAAGCAAGCCTCCTCCTTTATATACGCCGCCCCCGCCCCCGACTCCACCACCACCCGAGCCGCCCCGCCGCCTAGCCCCGCGCGCCGCCGCCTGCAGCCGCCGCCGCCTAGCGCCGCACCGCCGCCTGCCGCCGCCTACCCGCGCCGCCCCGCGCCACCCGCCGCCGCAGCCGGACCTCGCCGGAGCCGCCCCACCTCGCCGGACCTCGCTGGAGGTATAAGCCGCCGATGCCGCCGTTCGGTTTTAAAAAAAACCGGTTCGTTTTTTTAGATCGGATCGCCGGTTTTCTCGGTTTAGTTTATTTAGCGGACATTCGTCCGTATGTTCGTTTTAACGAACGGTGTTCACCCGTTAGCCGCAGACAACGGACGTTCGTTTGTTAGCCTGTTCGTCAGTTTTCTTTTTCTCGGATTTTTCCGTGATTATTTTCGATCGCGATTTCTGATCCGATTTTCGTTTTAGTTTATCTTTTCGCTCGTTTATCGGAATCAGGCGATTCAAGCGCCTAGATCTTCGTCTCGAAACCAATCTTGTTTAACCAACTTGAACAAGATTTTGGTACTGTAAAATTTGACTTCAGTCCAGATTAGTAAACGGATCTTGTTTCTTTCGCAGTTTGAGTTTCGTTGCTCCGTTTGATTTGATTATTTTTGGAAACCGGAGTGCGAAGCGTGCTACTACGAGTCTCTAGGTTTTGCGGATCATCAGCAAGGCAAGTAACACTTTGATCATACCCTTTATCACCCAGTTTTTATGCAGTAGTTACAACCCTCACACATTGTATGGTTAGGATTGGATAACATGTGGGTTGGGAAGTAGTTGATGAGGTAGAACCTATTGCCATGTTAATATCAAACCTTGGGAGTTACTTCTACGTATTGCTTATATTGCTATGCTATGCTCGTAGACGTGGATTGGGTTTGAGTGAAACCATGACAGATGTGAGATTGATAACTAATGGTTCAACTTAAGGTGGAAGCTTTAATACACATATGGGTATATTGCTTGTCGGGCACCTGGAGAATCTAGTGTTGTCCTAGGATATCCCGGAGTACCCGTGTGATAATCCTACGGTCCGCCACCCAGGCTCAAAGGGAACTGAGATATTTCATGCTAGAAACTTCCGTGTGCAGCCACAAGCTATTATGGGCTCTAGCATAGTTGAGTAAGTTGCGTGAAGCTCTTGAAGAGATAGACTAGCAGGTAGTGGGTTGTAGGTGGTATAGTCTATCTGGAGTAGAGAGTTAATGCTTCTGAAAGACTGTGTCTCGGTCATCCGTTTCTCAAACATCATGTAGTGCGAGAAATCCAACGAAGGAGATCGAGTCTTGTGGGGAAATGTGCGCAAACCTCTGCAGAGTGTATAAACTAATCATGGTTAGCCGTGTCCCCGGTTATGGACATCTTGAGTATCTAGTACTTGGATTATCATATGTATCTCATCACTCTAAATTAATATTGTTGGGTTAATAATTACTTTTAATTGGGATTGAGTTGGAGGAACCTTCTAAATGATGTTTCAACTACCATGATAGTTAAATAAAATCCATTCCTTTGTTATAGGGGAAAATTGGCTTTTTGCAAAAACTTAAACCATAGAGCTTTCCACCAGCCAAATATGCATATAGTGATAACATTATTCTGTTCTTGCTTTACTGTGTTACTTTGCCAGCATATTCCATGTGCTGACCCGTTTTTGGGCTGCAACGTATTATGTTGCAGACTTTTCAGACAAGGAGTAAGGTTCGTTATGTCGTTGTCGTGCAGCTCAGCTATGCCGTTGGAGTGGATGGACTCACTTTATCTTCCAAGCCTTCCACAGTTATCGTATTAGATGGCCTTAAGCCATATTTATTGTAATAAGTTCTCTTCTTAGACATTCGATGTAATAAGTGTGTGATTTCTACTCTATTATAAATCCTCGAGTACTGTGTGTGTCAGCATTACCGATCCAAGGATGACACTGAAGCACAGAGACTTGACCGTTTGAGGCCGGGTCGCTACGAGATTATTGATAGTGGGATGCACTAACCACATGACTGGCGATCGAAGTCTTCTCATGGACTCAACCTTACGTCCATCTGACAAGAGTCATATCACATTTGTTGACACTGGTAAAATCAAGGCAATGGGTCTAGGTAGAGTTGCAATCTCAAAGGATCAGCACATGGATAAAGTGATGCTTGTTGAATCCCTTGGTTTCAACTTAATGTCTGTCTCAATGCTTTGTGACTTGAACATGATTGTGATATTTGGAAAGTATCGTTGCCTTATTCTAATGGAATCTGACAAGTCTCTAGTCTTTGAGGGTACCTAAAAGGTGATCTGTACATGGTAGATTTCTCAGCAGGACCACAGTTGGCAGTATGTCTTCTAGCAATAGCTTCAGAGTGCTGACTCTGGCATCGGAGGCTAGGGCATGCTGGCATGAGGAACTTGTACACTCTCGTGAAGAAGAAGCATGTCGTAGGCATCGAGGGTGTCAAGTTCAAAAAGGATCATCTGTGAGGTGCCTGTGAAGCCGGGAAGATAACTAGGGCCAAGCATCCTTCGAAGACAATCATGACTACATCATGTCCCTTCGAGCTGCTTCACATGGACCTATTCGGCCCTACTCATTACTCCACTCTTACTAGTCCTGCTTGTCTCTATGGCTTCGTTATTGTTGATGATTACTCTAGATATACTTGGGTGCATATAATTCTCTACAAGACTGAAGTGCAGGATGTCTTCAGACGATTCGCCAATCGTGCCATGACAAACTATGAAATCAAGATCAAGCACATAAGAAGTGACAACGGCACAGAGTTCAAGAACACCAACCTCGACACTTATCTTGATACATTGGGCATCACTCATGAATTCTCGGTTCCATACACACCTCAGTAGAATGGCATCGTGGAGCGCAAGAACAGAACACTCATTGAGATTGCTCGAACGATGCTTGATGGGTACAAGACTCCAAGGAAGTTCTAGCCTAAAGCTATTGATACTGCATGCCATGTCATCAACCGTGTTTATCTTCACAAGCTTCTAAACAAGACATCATATGAACTACTGACTGGTAAGAAGCCAAACGTAAGCTACTTCAGAGTATTTGGTGCAAGGTGCTGGATCAAGGATCCACATCACACTTCAAAATTTGCACTAAAAGCACATGGAGGTTTTATGCTTGGTTATGGGAAGGATTCGCACTCCTACAGAATCTTCAACCTCTTTCACTATAAAGTGGTTGAAACTGTGGATGTGCGGTTCGATGAGACTAACGGCTCGCAAAGAGAGCACCTGCCAAATGTGCTAGATGAAGTTCCACCTAGTGAATCCATCAAGCTTATGGGTACTGGAGAAATCATACCTTTAGAGGCACAGGATGAAGAGGAACTAATCATTTCTGCACCAAATCAACTTGAAGACTCTGCTCAGCCTGAAGCCAATAATGAAGAAGAAGACAATGATCAGCAAGAGCAAAGTCTTCATCCAGTTCATCCTCATGTTGCGAATGAAGTAAAGATAGAGAAGATAATTGATAGCATCAATGCACCTGGTCCCCTTACTCGTTCAAGAGCAACGCAACTGGCAAATTTCTGTGGGCACTTTGCGTTTGTCTCTATATCTGAACCCAAGAAAGTTGTTGAAGCCTTCATGGAACCTGAGTGGATTCAAGCTATGCAAGAAGAGCTTCGACAGTTCTAACTGAACAATGTGTGGGAATTGGTCAAGCGTCCTGATCCTTGCAAGCACAATATCATAGGCACAAAACGGATCTATCGCAACAAACAAGATGAGCATGGTCAAGTAGTCAGAAACAAGGCTCGTGTCGTTGCTCAAGGATATACTCAAGTTGAAAGAATTGACTTCGATGAAACATTCGCTCCGGTGGCTAGGCTAGAAGCCATTCGCATTCTGCTAGCCTATGCCAACCATCACAACATCCTCCTGTATCAAATGGATGTGAAGAGTGTTTTTCTCAATGGCAAGATTGAAGAAGAAGTGTATGTTGCACAACCACCTGGCTTTGAAGATCCAAAACATCCTGACATGGTTTACAAGCTCAACAAGGCACTGTACGGCCTCAAACAAGCCCCTCGTGCTTGGTATGACACACTCAAAGACTTCCTGGAGAGCAAAGGCTTCAAACCTGGTTCACCGGATCCCACTCTCTTCATGAAGACATACGACGGTGAACTGTTTGTGTGCCAGATCTATGTGGATGGCATTATCTACGGCTGCACCGATAAAAGATACAGTGATGAGTTTGGACACATGATGCAAGAACAATATCAGATGTCCATGATGGGTGAGCTAAAGTTCTTCCTTGGTCTTCAAATTCGTCAACAAAGTAATGGCATCTTCGTACCTCAAGAGAAATACCTCAAAGGCTGCCAGAAGAAGTTTGGAATGCAAGACTGCAAGGGATACATGACGCCAATGCCAACCAAAAGTCATCTGGGCCTTGACGACAATGGTAAAGAGTTCGATCAAAAGGTATACCGCTCCATGATTGGTTCTTTACTCTATTTATGTGCATCTAGGCCAGATATCATGCTTAGCGTTTTCATGTGTGCCCGATTCCAAGCGGCACCAAAGGAGTCGCATCACTACTTCTTCGGTATTTGGCTTACACCCCAACACTAGGATTATGGTATCCAAAGAGCTCAGAGTTTGATCTAGTTGGATTCTCATATGCTTATTATGCTGGTGACAAGGTTGATCCCAAGTCTACATCAGGCACATGTCACTTTCTTGGACGATCTCTTGTCTGTTGGTCTTCAAAGAAGCAGAACTGTGTATATCTCTCCACTGCTGAATCTGAATACATTGCTGGTGGATCTTGCTGCGCTCAGCTTCTATGGATGAAGCAAACTCTCAAGGACTATGGCATCCATCTGAATCATGTGCCACTCTACTGCGACAATGAAAGCGCCATCAAGATTGCCAACAACCCAGTTCAGCATTCGAAGACAAAGCACATTCAGATCCGTCATCACTTTCTCAGAGATCATGTCATGAAGGAAGATATTGATATCATGCATGTCAACTGAAAGTGCGTTATATCTACTAGAGGGGGGGGGTGAATAGGCGATTTTTATGAAAGTCTTTAGAACATAGAAGTTTTGAAGACAAACGATAAAATTAATCCTATTACCATGCAGCGGAAGGTAGACTACACTAGGCAAACCATAGTCAAGTATTCAATGAAGTGAAAGCACAAAGACTAATAGCAGCTAGGTAGTAAGGATCAGGTAGGAAGGTATTGTGAAGCCAAACAGAACACGCAGTCACTCAGTGAAGACAAATGATAGTGCAAACATACAATGACTTCACAAGGAGTAACAGTAAGTAAAGGGAAGTGAAGATGAAACCAGTGACTCGTTGAAGACAATGATTTGTTGGACCAGTTCCAGTTGCTGTGACAACTGTACGTCTGGTTGGAGCGGCTAGGTATTTAAACCTTAGGACACACAGTCCCGGACACCCAGTCCTGAACACGCAGCTCAGGACACCCAGTCCTCACCGTATTCTCCTTGAGCCAAGGTCACATAGACCTCGCCCAATCACTCTGGTAAGTCTTCAAGGTAGACTCCCAAACCTTCACAGACTTTGTTCACCGGCAATCCACAATGTCTCTTGGATGCTCAGAACGCGACGCCTAATCGGCTGGAGGATGCACAGTCCTCAACTGTAATAAGTCTTCAGATCACACAGACAAGAAGACTTAAGTGATGCCCAATTCTCTCTGGCTCTGGTGGTTAGGGCTTTATCCTCGCAAGGAATTCTCTCTCAAAGGCTTCGAGGTGGGTTTCTCTCAAACGACAAAAGCCGTACTTTCAATCTGAGCAGCCAACCATTTATGGTTGTAGGGGGTGGGCTATTTATAGCCACTTGGCAACCCGACCTGATTTGTCCGAAATGACCCTGGGTCACTAAGGAACTGACACGTGTTCCAACGGTCAGATTTCAAACTCACACGGCAACTTTACTTGGGCTACAAGCAAAGCTGACTTATCCGACTCTGGACAAGATTCGCTCTCATAGTCTTCACTCGAAGACATAGGTTTTTGGTTTAGGCATCACTTCAGTCATTCTGACTGGTTCTCTTGGACCCCACTTAACAGTACGGTGGTTCCTATGACTCAAAACAAAAGAAAAATAACTACGGAATATCTGAGTCTTCGAGCTCCATAGGCTTCATATAGTGTCTTCTCTTGTCATAGTCTTCAATGTGAATATCTTCATATACCACTTTTGACTTCAATGTCTTCATACATTTTTAGGGGTCATCTCTGGTAGTAAAACCGAATCAATGAGGGACTTCTACCTGTGTTATCCTGCAATTCTCACAAACACATTAGTCCCTCAACTAGGTTTGTCGTCAATACTCCAAAACCAACTAGGGGTGGCACTAGATGCACTTACAATCTCCCCCTTTTTGGTGATTGATGACAAACTAGTTGAAGTTTTCAACGGGGAATATAATATGTGAAATTGTAAAGGATAAGGAATTGGCTTCATAAGTTGCAAGGGCTCCCCCTGAAGATGTGCATATAAGTTAATTTGCTTTTGGAATGAAAATGCACATGGCAGGTTGTACTTGTGGAAATCCACTTCAACTTATGATGACAATCCACTATGCATGTGAAAGTATATGAAGATAATGACATGCATAATGGAAAATGGACGTCTGCAGAATGAGCTAAGTGCGGAATTTATCGTCGCACATGCGGAATTTATCTTCGCAAAACAAGGTGGCAAATAAGTAGCAGACGACCATCTAGTTTAAGTGTTACAACTCATAAGAACCAAATGTAGCAAAAACGAGAGTTGTAAGCACGAAGCAAAATATAAAGCACCCGCCCATATGGACCTGCTTGAAGACTATCAATCTCATATGCTTCTCCCCCTTTTGTCAGTAATGACCAAAAAGGTTTGAAGACATAGAGCCTCAACTCGTTCCCATGAGGAGTAGGTGAAGTAGCAGGGTTGTTGGTGTTGTTTGGCGGTGCAGAAGAGCTTGGAGGTGCTGAAGGAGGTGGCGGTGAAGTAGAATCGTCTTCTTCCTCAATAATTCTGGCAGTCACTGTGGCAGCAGAGGAAGAGAACTCAGAGTCTTCAAGGGATGGAGTTCCTAGCAGCACAGCCCTTCGAGGCGGTGTGGAGTCAAACTTGAATCTCTCAGTGAAGCCATCCTCTTGAAGATCAGCTTCAGAACACATCATCGTGAGCCCTTTCCATGTGCGGCGACAGGTTTCATGGGCAACGAAAGCATTCTTGGTGGCAAGATTGCGAACGCGATTAACTTCCACCAAGAGGCTTTTCATCTGACGCTTCAGCCAGTCATGATGCCTATCCTGTTTCTGATGTAGAGCCACAAGAAGCTCTCGGTCGTTGAGAACACGAGTGCGCTTCTTGGGTCTTGGAGCAGTGGTACTGTCAGTGGCTTCAGTGGAAGCAGGGTGTGGTGCACGTGTAGTGCCAGCCAAAGGATACACCCGAGAAACTGCTTCAACACCTTCAACATTCTGAGTAAAACTCTGATGTTCTGCATTCTGAAGACTTAGAGGTTGCTTGGCAGGCTCAGAATATATGGCTTCAGTAGACATGTCCATGTTAGGCAAGAAGATCCGATGGTTGCGGGCTGAGGGCTGATACGAGATGGCGGAGTGTAGCTTGATCAGCCGCATGACCCAAGGGGCATAGGACTTCAAACGAAACAGATCAATGCCTGATGCAGCAAGTTGGCGTATGAAGAACTCCTGTGCATTGAAGCATTTTCCATGAAGTATATAGAAGACCAAAGTCTTCACTGCACCCTAAAGCTTGGCATTTGGAGAGTGCCCTTTGATAGGCCAGAGAGTTCGCCTGATGATGTGATAGATGATTCTTGGCTGAGAATCTGACTCATATCAGGTTTTGGCCGCTGAAAGATGCTCTCAATAGCTTCAGTATGCAGCTGACAGCCTTGCTCGAAGAGATCGCTAGGAGTGGGCAAGCCAGTGAGCTCAATGATGTCAAATGCATTGGCTTCATGATGAACATTGCCAGTCATCCACTCCAGGACCCCAGTCTTCGGATCTCTGCTGTACCCTCTGATGTGAAGTGTGGCATAGAATTGAAGCAGCAGCTCTTCATTCCAATGCTCTTCGTCAGTAATGAACGGCAGCAGTCCAACTTCCTTGAAGCAATCTAAAGCTTCTTCCAGACAGGGCAGACCAGCTATAGCTTCAACGTCAAGGCGCTTGTGTGGGAAGATGCGACCTTGGTTGTAAAGAATGCAAGAGTAATAGCTTCGCTGAGGATAGCTCCAGAACCGATCAGATGATATCCTTTCCCTTGAGTAGGGGTTCCTGGAGCTATTGAAGAACGTGTTGTCTGCCCTGAAGCCATTAATGTTGAAGGAGCCAGGTGCTGATGCAGGACCTGGAAACCTTGGCAGTCTTGGGATTGGCTTCTGGACCTGAGGCCTGTGCTCAACATGATAGTCGAATTGAGGACCGGCAGCAGACTCAGGAACAGAAGTGGCGGGATCAGTGGCTTCGCTGTCTTCTGATGCCTTTGTTGGGGAGGGCTCCACATTAGCTTCATTGGTGGTTGTGGTAGCCACACGATTTTCATCCTCCACTTGACTAGCTGGAGGGTCGGTCACAAGCACATTCTCCTGGAGAACTGCTCCTTGGTGGGACAGGGGAGTGGGATCTTGTGGGACTCCTTCTTCTGCGGCTGATGCAGCCGGAATGTCTTCAGCAGAGACTTGAGGCCTTGGACCTTTGCGAAGCCTGCGGAACGCAGACGACGCCTATGGAGTTGGAGTGGGCTGGGCCTCATAGTCTTCTTCCTCTTGTGGGCGATCCGCCCATGAAGCATCATGTGCAATTGGCATCAGTGGACAACCAATGCTGATGAGTTCGCTGTTTTCAAACTGAGGAAGGACTGCACCATCTACTACATTGTCATGATGAGCAATGTCTTCAGCAGTGATGGGATCAGCTGCTGGAATGTCTTCAGCTTCATGAGCCTCTATGGAAGCAGGCTCATGAATTGTTAGTTGTCGTTCAGCTTCAGGATAGACCATAGAAATGGGTTCAACTATCAAGGCCCTGTGGAAGCAGCCCGAGCTTTCTTGGTCTTCCTCTTCTTCTTGGAGGGGGCAGTAGGAGAGGCTTCAGAGTGTTTCCTCTTCCTGGCTTCAGCCTCAGCAGTCCTTGTCTTCTTGAGCTCTGAAGCTGTTGACCGGCTTTTTGGCTTCGAGCCAGTCAGTCTAGTTGGGAAGACAATCGGAACTGCTTCTTGCCTTGGAGCATCAGGTTCAGCCGTAGCAGGCTTCTTCTTCTTCTTCTTTGCGGCCATCCTGGGGTCGATGCCAGGACGCCCAAGTGCCTTGCGCTTCTCAGCCTCATTATAGGCTTGCACACATCTGTCATCCAGAGTCTTCATGCGCTCACGCGAACCCTGAGCTTCTGCACGCTTCTTCACAAAGGCTTCCTTGAGCTCGTGCATCATTGTCTTGAAGTTCTTCACTTCTTGCACGCTGAGCTTGGCCATATGCTTCTTGAACTGAGCCTTTTCATAGTCAATCTTCTGCTTCAGTTCAACAATGTGCTGGGCAATAGCAAGTTCTGAAGCAATGGCGCCTTGGAAGGCGACACTGAGGCCAATGGGTAGCTGCAAATCTTCAAAGCTGATGTTTGGCGTGTCAAACCACTCATCAATGAAGTTGTGGATGATGGTGACATCAAAGAGAGGCAGATCATTGAAGATTTCTGCTTCTTCTTTGCTCTTGATGAGTTGCTCAAGAGCGTCATCTGCAAGATCTTCATCACTTGACAGATCAATGTCGTCATTGCGCAGAATGGCAGCAGCTGTTAGCTCTTGGCCAGTATGAGGCAGAGGCATCTTGGCCTTCTGGGCTTGGAGACGCATGATAATTCTTTAGACTGCACACTGTCTTCAGGAGGTGCAGTTGCCAGTGTCTTCGCCCTTGAGACTTTTGGTGAAGGGGCAGGTTTTGAAGCTTTAGGCTTCTTCAGCTTCTTTGTCTTCAGAGCTGTAGGAGCTTCTTCAGATTCAGTGTCAGCTGCAGGCTCATTCACTGCAGTCCCTTGAACTAAGATGTAGGTGATGAGGCCTTCAAGGTTGGCGAAAGGACCGATGACATTGGGTTCAGCATCTCGTGTGCCATCTGCCCTTGGTGCCGAGGGACCAGGGTTGAAGTCTAACCCAAAAGTCTTCTTGTTCTGCTTCGCTAAGTTCTGAGAAAACTGGAAGTTGTGCTTGAACAGATTGTCGTCACGATACCATAGCAGTGACGACGAGTGTGCATCAGTAGGCTGTGGTCCACGGACCATGCATGGATAGAAGCCTTGAGCAATGGCTTCATCTCTGGACCTGGGTAGAAGATTCTTGAATAGGATGTCTCCCCACGGTCTCTTGATGGCGTTTTTCTCAGCATACTCCTGGGTCACAAATCTGTATTTGAACCATTGTTCTGCCCAATATCTTCGAATCCATTGGATTCGGGTCTTGCGCTGACTGTAATCCTCTTCAGGATCTGTCTTGTACATTTCTGAGAGTTCATCTGGCAGATCTCTGGATGTTTCACCATGACGCTTTCTGCCACCCTTCCTTGCTGCTTTCTCTGAAGCCATATACTTTAACTTGAAAGGCTTCAAGACGTTCAAAGGCTTCAAAGTTTTCGTTTGCTGGACCAACAGGAACTGACTTCGGGAGAATTTATGTGATGCTGTAAAAATTCTGCAAATGAATGCAGACTATGAGAACCAAAGGATTCTCCCACGGACATGTACCTGTGACAGCATTAAGGTGTGAGGGAAGGGGAAGAGGTCATATGCATTCTCAGAAGATTTTGAAGATAAATCAGTTTAGAAGACAATGACCTCATCGTGCGAAGACATTTACTCATAGATAAGAAGTTGGTTCCAGATTTGTACGAATCCACAGATCAGTACAAGTGAGGAATCTAACTACTTTGTGAAGCACAAGTGAATATACTAGGCATGTTATGAGATGCAGTATGAGAGAGATCTAGCTTGTGTGAACTGAAACTGCTTGTGGTAGAAAGTAACAAATCCATAGGATCAATGGTGCTGTAAAAAGAGGAAGTTTTATTTACCGCACTAAGAACTGCTAGACGAAGTGTAAGATGAGGCCGAGCAGTTCGATCTTCCGTGCCCTAACTTGGCGACGGACGACACCTACGGTGACGGCGGAGAGGATGATGTCCACGGTCGGCGTGAAGACGGCGTCGGAGAGGTTGCGGCAGCGAAGTGCTTTGTCGCCGGCGTCGTCGAGGGCTAGCGGTGGCGCTAGGGTTCGTGCGAGGGTGGAAGAAGAGATAATGACCGCTGTGAGTGTGTATTTATAGGTACAGGGGTGGCACTGTGCTATTACACAGGTGCCCCTGGCGATTCGCATCTGAGGAACACGTGGCCATTATGCGGAATTTTGGGGTTTGTTCCACGTCCCACGCACGCCTGGATTGTCGGGTGGTCGTTCCTACTTCTCCGGATTTCATGTGGAGGAATGAGCATTGAAAACGAACTTAATGGTTGTCTCTGTATCTTCTGCTGACAAGGACGCAGATAAGACATTCGACAGTTTCAATAGAATGCATATGACTTGGAGAGATAGAGTTTGAGATAGAAAGCATAGAGAGGTTAGGGTCCGATCACATTCACTTAGTTCAAAAGATTCAACACGAAGACATAGCTATAAGTGAATGTTGTAGAGGACAGAACACTAGTATATATATATATATATATATATATATATATATATATAATCAACATAGTGAAGATAATCATGAAAATATGTTGAGATCGAAGCCAAACCAAATGTGAAGACAATGCAAGGTAACGCCATGAGTGAAACACTTCAAAATAGAACGTTTGGTGGTGGCATTACCCACCGTATAGGAAGTATTAGACCCAGACACGGCGCACAATTATCGTGGCGCTCCGAAGTCAAATTCCACATTAATGTATTCACACTTAGAATGTATGTCTTCATTGATTGAAGATATACTTTACTTCGTGTGTTGCACATCTAAGTCATCAATATGCATAAGGGTTAGGATGTGTGCCTGATCACAGGACATTTGAGGATTCCAGGATATTTAGCTCACACCGTAACTTGCAAAACCTCTTCTCATCCAAGGGCTTGGTGAAGATATCTGCTAATTGCTCTTCAGTGTTGACGTGTATGATATCAATGTCTTCCTTCACAACATGATCTCTGAGAAAGTGATGACGAATTTCAATGTGCTTTGTCTTCGAGTGCTGAACTGGGTTGTTGGCAATCTTGATGGCGCTTTCATTGTCGCGGTAAAGTGGCACTTGCTTCAGATGAATGCCATAGTCCTTGAGTGTTTGCTTCATCCACAGAAGCTGAGCGCAGCAAGATCTAGTAGCAATGTATTCAGATTCAACAGTGGAGAGAGATACACAGTTCTGCTTCTTCGAAGACCAACATACAAGTGATCGTCCCAGAAAGTGACATGTGCCTGATGTAGACTTGCGATCGACTTTGTCACCAGCATAATCAGCATCCGAAAATCCAACCAGATCAAACTCTGAGGCCTTTGGATACCATAATCCTAGAGTTGGGGTGTGAGCCAAATATCGAAGAATTCGCTTCACAGCTAAGTGATGCAACTCCTTTGGTGCCGCGTGAAATCGAGCACACATGCAAACACTAAGTATAATATCTGGCCTAGATGCACATAGATAAAGTAAAGAACCAATCATGGAGCGGTATACCTTTTGATCGAACTCTTTACCATTGTCGTCAGGACCCAGATGATGTTTGGCTGGCATTGGTGTTGTGAAGCCTTTGCAGTCTTGCATACCAAACTTCTTCAGGCAATCTTTGAGATACTTCTCTTGAGATATGAAGATGCCATTGCGTTGTTGTCGTATTTGAAGACCGAGGAAGAACTTCAGCTCCCCAATCATGGACATCTGATATTGCTCTTGCATCATATATCCAAACTCTTCACTTTACTTCTGATTGGTGCAGCCGAAGATAATATCATCCACATATATTTGGCATACAAACAGTTCACCATCATATGTCTTCGTGAAGAGAGTGGGATCTAGGGAACCAGGTATGAAGCCTTTGCTCTTCAGGAAGTATTTGAGTGTGTCATACCAGGCCCGAGGGGCTTGTTTGAGGCCATACAGTGCCTTGTTGAGCTTGTATACCATGTCAGGATGTTTTGGATCTTCAAAGCCAGGCGGTTGTGCAACATACACTTCTTCAATCTTGCCATTGAGAAAGGCACTCTTCACATCCATTTGATATAGAAGTATGTTATGATGATTTGCATAGGCCAGCAGTATGCGTATGGCTTCAAGTCTAGCCACAGGAGCAAATGTTTCATCGAAGTCAATGCCTTCCACTTGAGTATATCCTTGAGCAACGACACGAGCTTTGTTTCTGACAACTTGACCATGCTCATCTTGCTTGTTGCGGTATATCCATTTGGTTCCTATTATATTGTGCTTCCGTGGATCAGGACGCTTAACCAGTTCCCATACATTATTCAGCTCAAACTGTTGAAGCTCTTCTTGCATAGCTTGAATCCATTCAGGTTCCATGAAGGCTTCTTCAACTTTCTTGGGTTCTGTTATTGAGACGAATGCGAAGTGCCCACAGAAATTTGCTAGCTGAGTTGCCCTTGAACGAGTGAGTGGACCAGGTGCATTGATGCTATCAATTATTCTTTCAATCTGCACTTCATTGGTAATGCGAGGATGTACGGGGCGAAGACTTTGCTCTTGATGTTCATTGTCGTTGTTAGAAGGAATGTCTTCAGGCTGAGCATTGTCTTCATGTTGATCAGGTGCTGAGATGATAAGTTCTTCTTCAGGATGAGCTTCAGAAGGTATAATTTCTCCAGTTCCCATTAGCTTGATTAATTCACTGTATGGAACTTCATCTAGCACATTTGGCAGTTGCTCTCTTTGTGAACTGTTGGTCTCATCGAACCGCACATACACTGTTTCAACCACTTTGTAATGAAAGAGATTGAAGACTCTGTAGGAGTGCGAATCCTTTCCATATCCAAGCATAAAACCCTCATGTGCTTTTGGTGCAAACTTTGAGGTGTGATGTGGGTCCTTGATCCAGCACCTTGCGCCAAATACTCTGAAGTAACTGACATTTGGCTTCTTGCCAGTAAGGAGCTCATAAGATGTCTTGTTCAGAAGCTTGTGAAGATAAACACAATTGATTGTATGGCATTCAGTATCAATGGCTTCAGGCCAGACTTTTCTTGGGGTCTTGTATTCATCTAGCATCGTTCTGGCCATCTCAATGAGTGTTCTGTTCTTGCGTTCGACGACGCCATTCGGCTATGGCGTGTACGGAGCTGAGAATTCATGTGTGATACCCAAGGTGTCAGATATGTATCAAGGCCAGTGTTCTTGAATTCAGTGCCATTGTCACTTCTGATGTGCTTTATCTTGGCGCCAAAATTGTTCATAGCTCGATTGGCGAAGCGTCTGAAGACATCCTGCACTTCAGTCTTGTAAAGGATTATGTGCACCCAAGTATATCTAGAATAATCATCAACAATAATGAAGCCATAGAGGCAAGCAGTAGTAGTAAGAGTTGAGTAATGAGTGGGACCGAAAAGATCCATGTGAAGCAGTTCGAAGGGTCGAGTAGTGGTCATGATTGTCTTCGAGGGATGTTTGGCCCTCGTCATCTTCCCTGCTTCACAGGCACCGCATAAGTGGTCTTTCTTGAACTTGACGCCCTCGATGCCTATGACATGCTTCTTCTTCGCAAGGGTGTGGAGGTTCCTCATGCCAGCATGCCCAAGCCTCTGATGCCAGAGCCAGCATTCTGAAGCCTTTGCTAGAAGACATACTGCAAGCTGTGGTCCTGCTGAGAAATCTACCACGTACAAATCATCTTTTCGATACCCTTCAAACACTAGAGACTTGTCAGATTCCATTAGTACAAGGCAACGATATTTTCCAAATATTACGATCATGTTCAAATCGCAAAGCATTGAGACAGACATTAAGTTGAAGCCAAGGGATTCAACAAGCATGACTTTATCCATGTGTTGATCCCTTGAGATTGCAACTCTACCTAGACCCAATACCTTACTTTTACCAGTGTCAGCAAATGTGATGTGGCTCTTGTCGGATGGACGTAAGGTTGAGTCCATAAGAAGACTTCTTTTGCTAGTCATGTGATTTGTACACCCACTGTCAATAATCCATTCTGAAGACGCTGGTGTCGTACCCTATAGTGCAGTTAGGGGGATAGGCTTCACCAAGAGCATTGTGAAGCAAAAACATTTGACGAACCAGTGGGTTATGAAAGCTTAGATCCAGGTTAGGACTAATAGGGAGAGTAGCAAGCGATTCAGGAATGAAGTACATAGTAAGACCATTCGGGCATTTGATCTTGCGCCCTACAAGATGTTTAAGGTCCCCAGCAATAGCGTCAGACGATTTTGGTTTTCTGCTGGAGACCTTTCCCTGCAAAAGAGAGTTAAGCTTTCTTAGCCACCCACATCTTCAAGGGTGGCTTAGTAGCAATAAGTCTAAGTGCAGCATCTGAGAATTTTGGCTTTGAAGCCCTAGCAAACAGTCTTGCAGGTGGACAATAGTACTCATAAGAATAAGCAGAATAGTTCTTGGTCTTATGAACATGGCGGTTTGATGAACCGCTCTCATATTCATATGCCTGAGTGTGGTTTCCCTGCAAAACGTTTGCGTTAGTGCGACTCAGGTGAGTCCTCTATCTGTATGAAGCCTTTGGACCGTATGAAGCCTTTGGTCTGAGGTTTGTCTTCTTCACGTGAGGTGTCATCACATCCACAGGAAGACTCTCCAGACACCTTTTCGGAACCCAGATCTTCTTCATAGGCGGTCCATTCCTGCAGTTAGTACCAATGTACCTGGCAAACACTTCACCATTCTGATTCTTAAACAGTATATAGTTTGCATCAAAGGATTCATCAATGATAACGGGGTTAGCACAAGTGAAGCCTGATAGATTGGATGGATCTGCTGAAGGTTCCTTTGCAGCAACCCACATAGTTTTGGGGTATTGCTCAGGTTTCCAGTAAGATCCATCTGCATTCATTTTCCTTACGAACCCAACACCCTCTTTCCTAGGGTTTCGGTTCAGAATCTGCTTTTTGAGGACATCACATAGTGTCTGATGCCCTTGAAGACTTTTGTACATCCCTGTTTCAAGCAATGTCTTCAACCTAGCATTCTCATCAGCAATAGCGGTGGTATCCTCAGCAGAGGGGTTAGTTACCACATCAACAGTTGAAGATATTGCAACAGCAGTAGCAGTAGAACATTCAGCAACAGAAGTAGCATTATCACGCTCAATGCATTTAAGACATGGTGGTTCAAATCCTTCCTGAGCGGGACTGATCTGTTTGGCACGAAGTGACTCATTTTCCGTTTGAAGATCTTCATGAACCACTCTCAATTTCTCAAGATCTTGCTTCCTTTGAAGATAATCATAGGAAAGCTTTTCATGAGTTGTTGAGAGAGTTTCATGACAACTTTCAAGTTCCTGATACTTAACGTGAAGATTTTTTATGTCTTCAATTAAGGATTCCGATCGAGTCATTTCAGGACCTAACAGATCATCGCTTCTGTCTAACAGTTTTTGAATATGTTCCATAGCTTTCTGTTGTTCAGTTGCAATTTTAGCAAGTGTTTTGTAGCTAGGTTTTGAACCACAATCAGAGTCATCGTCACTAGATGTTTGATAGTGAGTAGTGCGTGTGTTTACCTTGGCACCGCGTGCCATGAAGCAGTAGGTAGAAGCGGAGTAGTCCTTGTCATTTGCATCGGTGTCGGTGATGAAATCATTGTCTTCAGTGTTGAAGATGGACTTGGCAATGTATGCTGTAGCCAGACTTGCGACGCCTGAGTCGGATTCCTCCTCAGACTCCACCTCCGCCTCCTCAGAAGTAGACTCCTCCTCTGAATCCATTTCCTTGCCAACAAACGCACGTGCCTTGCCAGATGAGCTCTTCTTGTGTGATGAAGACTTTGAGGAAGAGTTGGAAGAAGACTTTGAGTATTTCTTCTTCTTCTTCTTGTCGTCAGAGTCATATTCCTTGCTCTTCTTCTTCTTTTTGTTCTCGTTGTCCCACTATGGACACTCAGAGATGAAGTGGCCAAGTTTCTTGCACTTGTGACATGTTTTCCTCTTGTAGTCATGAGCAGGAGCTTCATCATTCCTTGAACTTGATCGGGAAGACTTTCTGAAGCCTTTCTTCTCGGTGAATTTTTGGAACTTCTTGACAAGCATAGCAAGTTCCCTTCCAATGTCTTTAGGATCATCAGAACTGCTGTCAGATTCTTCTTCAGATGAGGAGACAGCTTTTTCCTTCAAGGCACGAGTTCGCCCATAGTTTGGACCGTAGATATCTCTTTTCTCCGAAAGCTGAAACTCATGTGTGTTGAGCCTCTCAAGTATGTCAGACGGATCGAGTGTCTTGAAATCAGGACGTTCTTGAATCATCAGGGCCAGGATGTCAAACGAACTACCAAGTGATCTCAGCAGCGTCTTGACGACTTCGTGTTTGGTAATCTCAGTGGCGCCGAGGGCTTGAAGCTCATTTGTGATATCAGTGAGTCGGTCAAATGTGTGCTGGACATTCTCATTGTCATTTCGCTTGAAGCGGTTGAAGAGGTTGCGAAGGACAATGATTCTCTGATCTCTCTGGGTTGAGATGCCTTCATTGACCTTGGAGAGCCAGTCCCAGACCAGCTTGGATGTCTTCAAAGCACTCACACGGCCATACTGTCCTTTGGTCAGATGACCACAGATGATATTCTTGGCAGTAGAGTCCAGTTGAACGAATTTCTTGACATCAGCAGCAGTGACACCTTCTCCAGCCTTGGGAACGCCGTTCTCGACGACATACCATAGGTCGACGTCAATGGCTTCAAGATGCATGCGCATCTTATTCTTCCAGTAGGGATATTCAGTTCCATCGAAGACGGCGCACGCAGCGGAGACTTTAATTATCCCTGCAGTCGACATAGCTAAAACTCCAGGTGGTTAAACCGAATCACACAGAACAAGGGAGCACCTTGCTCTGATACCAATTGAAAGTGTGTTATATCGACTAGAGGGGGGGTGAATAGGCGATTTTTATGAAAGTCTTCAGAACATAGAAGTTTTGAAGACAAACGATAAAATTAATCCTATTACCATGCAGCGGAAGGTAGACTACACTAGGCAAACCATAGTCAAGTATTCAATGAAGTGAAAGCACAAAGACTAATAACAGCTAGGTAGTAAGGATCAGGTAGGAAGGTATTGTGAAGCCAAACAGAACACGCAGTCACTCAGTGAAGACAAATGATAGTGCAAACATACAATGACTTCACAAGGAGTAACAGTAAGTAAAGGGAAGTGAAGATGAAACCAGTGACTCGTTGAAGACAATGATTTGTTGGACCAGTTCCAGTTGCTGTGACAACTGTACGTCTGGTTGGAGCGGCTAGGTATTTAAACCTTAGGACACACAGTCCCAGACACCCAGTCCTGAACACGCAGCTCAGGACACCCAGTGCTCACCGTATTCTCCTTGAGCTAAGGTCACATAGACCTCGCCCAATCACTCTGGTAAGTCTTCAAGGTAGACTCCCAAACCTTCACAGACTTCGTTCACCGGCAATCCACAATGTCTCTTGGATGCTCAGAACGTGATGCCTAACCGGCTGGAGGATGCACAGTCCTCAAGTGTAATAAGTCTTCAGATCACACAGACAAGAAGACTTAAGTGATGCCCAATTCTCTCTGGCTCTGGTGGTTAGGGCTTTATCCTCGCAAGGAATTCTCTCTCAAAGGCTTCGAGGTGGGTTGCTCTCAAATGAGAAAAGCCGTACTTTCAATCTGAGCAGCCAACCATTTATGGTTGTAGGGGGTGGGCTATTTATAGCCACTTGGCAACCCGACCTGATTCGTCCCAAATGACCCTGGGTCACTAAGGAACTGACACGTGTTCCAACGGTCATATTTCAAACTCACACGGCAACTTTACTTGGGCTAGAAGCAAAGCTGACTTGTCCGACTCTGGACAAGATTCGCTCTCATAGTCTTCACTCGAAGACATAGGTTTTTGGTTTAGGCATCACTTCAGTCATTCTGACTGGTTCTCTTGGACCCCACTTAACAGTACGGTGGTTCCTATGACTCAACACAAAAGAAAAAGAACTACGAAAGATCTAAGTCTTCGAGCTCCATAGGCTTCATATAGTGTCTTCTCTTGTCATAGTCTTCAATGTGAATATCTTCATATACCACTTTTGACTTCAATGTCTTCATACATTTTTAGGGGTCATCTCTGGTAGTAAAACCGAATCAATGAGGGACTTCTACCTGTGTTATCCTGCAATTCTCACAAACACATTAGTCCCTCAACTAGATTTGTCGTCAATACTCCAAAACCAACTAGGGGTGGCACTAGATGCACTTACATCAACACTGAAGAGCAATTGACATATATCTTCACAAAGCCCTTGGATGAGAAAAGGTTTTGCTAGTTGCGGTGTGAGCTAAATATCTTAGAATCCTCAAATGTCCTATAATTGGATACACATCCTAACGCTTATGCATGTGATGCCTTAGATGTGCAACACACGAAGTAACGTATATCTTCAAACAACGAAGACATACACTCTAAGTGTGAATACATTAATGCGGAAATTGACTTCGGAGTGCCACGATAATTGTGCACCGTGTCTGGGTCTAATACTTCCTATACGGTGGGTAACGCCACCACCAAACTCTTGTTTGAATTGTTTTTTCATTTGGCGTCTCATTTGCATAGTCTTCACATTTGGTGTGTCTTCAACATTGATTCGACTTCATGTTTATCTTCACAATGTTGATTTGGTATCATATTGGTATATACTTATATTAGTGTTCTGTCCTCTACAACATTCACTTATAGCTATGTCTTCATGTTCGAATCTTTTGACCTAAGTGAATGCGATCGGACCCTAACCCCCTATATGCTTCTACCTCATATTTTATCTATCCAAATCATATGCATTCTATTGAATTTGTCGATTGTCTTCTCTGAGTCCTTGTCAGCAGAAGACAAAGAGACAAAAATTGAATCTGTTTTAATGCTATATCTCTTTTGCCTGAAAACTAGAGAAGCGGGAACGACCACCCGACAATCCAGGCGTGCGTGGGAACATGGAACAACTTCCAAGGTGTTGCATGCACTCCGCAGGCTTCGCAAAGGACCAAGGCCACAAGTCACTCTACCGAGCGTCCCAGAAGGAGAAGAGCAACAAAACTCAGTGGCACGACAAGTGTTCCCTGACGCCACTCCAACTGTGAATGTCTCTAAGTCCGAAGCAAAAGCCGCTGAAGACATTCCGACTGCATCAGTCGATGATCAACAAGAATCACCAGAACCCCGTCAAGAAGAAGAGTGAGTTGCCACACCCCCTACAAACGAAGAAACTATTCTCGAGGAGAACGAGTCTTTGCCAGACCCTCCAGCTACTCAAGTGGAGGTTGAAAATAATGAGGCATCCACAAACAACAACACTGAAGCCAATGGCATTGTCATGGTTGAAGCTCATGTGGTGTCTGAAGTGAATACAGTGCCTGAAGCCAATACTACCCCTGAAGTCATTGTTGCACCTGAAACCGTTGTGCAACTTCAAGCCCATGTCAATGTCGACGCTCCTGTACCACCTCCAAGGCCTGATACAATTGAGCTGGCATTCGATCGCGGCCAACCTGTCATGGTTCGTTGGCCTATTCTGGTTCCTCCTCCTGCTCCTGGACCTCAATTTGACTATCATGTGGAGCATAGGCCTCAGGTCCAGAAGCCAAAGCCAAGGCTGCCAAGGTTTCCAGGTACTGCGACTTCACTAGGATCGTTTAATGTGAATGGCTTCATTGCACACAACACCTTCTTTGATAGCGCCAAGAACCCATATTCCAAGCCAATAATATCATCTGATAGGTTCTGGAGTTATCAGCAGCGCTGTTACTATTCCTGCATACTATACAATCAGGGGCGCATTTTCCCCATATGCGTCTAGACTGCGAAGCCATTGCTGGCCTGCCCTTCCTAGAAGAAGCCCTTGACTACTTCCGAGATGCTGGCCTTCTACAGTTTGTGACCGATAAAGAGCATTGGAATGAAGAGCTTCTGCTGCAAGTCTATGCGACTCTCCACATTTGCGGCTACTACAGGGATCTAAATACTTGGGTCCTTGAGTGGATGACAGGCGATGTACACCATGAAGCCAAAGCCCAATATATAATTGAGATTACTACCCTGCCCACTCCCGGTGAACACTATGAACCAGGTTGTCAGCTGCACCATAATGCTTTGGAGAGCATCTTCCAGAAGCCCGAGCCAAACATGAGCCAAATGTTGAGCATAATGAAGCCACTGCCACAAGATGTTGAATATCCAAAGGAATTCTTTGTTGAAGACCTAGAGTATCTGCCCCGCACTATTTATCATATCATCAGGCGAACTCTATGGCCTGTCAAAGGACATTCTCCTGCAGCCAAGCTAGAAGGCGCAATGAAGACATTGGTTTTCTATATCTTCAATGGCATCAGCTTCAATGCTCAGGACTTCTTCATCAGGCAATTGGCTGCATCTGGCTCCAATATATTTGGTCTTAAGTTCTATGCTCCATGGGTAATGCGCCTCATCAAGCTTCACTCTACTATCAACTATCAGCCTTCTGCGTGCAATCATCTCATATTCTTGCCAGAGGTTGATCTGTCTTTCGAAGCCATATACCACGAGCCTGCCAAGGAGCCAATTTATCTTCACAACGTCGATCACCAAAGCTTCACTCAACCTATTGAAGGACTTCTTGCTCGTGTTTATCCTTTGGCTGGAAATACACGTGCACCTCGTTCCCATACCGAAGCCACTGAAAGCACAATTGCCCAAAGGCCTCGGAAGCGATCTCGTGTTCTCAATGACCGAGAGCTTCTCGTCGCCCTGCATCAAAAACAGGATAAGCATCATGACTGGCTCAAGCGTCAGATGCAGAGCCTCTTGGTGGATGTTAATCGCATTCGCAACCTTGCCACCAAGAATGCATTTGTCACTCATGAAACCTGTCGGCGATCATGGAAGAGTCTGACTTTGCTGAGCTCTGAAGATGATCTTCAACAGGATGGCTTCACGGAGAGATTCACGTTTGATTCCACTGCTCCCCAGAACGCTCACTTGCGTCGGACTCCCTCACTCGAAGACTCTGACTACTCATCCTCAGCGGCAACTGTCAATGTTAGAGTCATTGATGACGAAGATGATGCTACTTCACTAACTACAACATCGCCTCAAATCGACACTGCACCAAGTTCTTCTACACCACCAGACCTCAACGATGACCCTGCTGCTTTGCCTACTCCTCATGGGAACGAGTAGAAGCTCTATGTCTTCAAACCTTTTTGGTCCTCACTGACAAAAGGGGGAGAAGCATATGAGTTGATAGTCTTCAAGCGGGTCCATAAGGGTGGTTGCTATACTTTTGCCAGATGGAGCTGCTATAGTTGGGGGAGAACTTGCTTTGGGAACTTGCTCTTTTGTTTTGTTTTAAATCGCAACCTATGCTGAAACAGCCGAATAAAAACCAAAAAGTAAAGAGGTGGATCAGTTGATCCTTTTCTCGATTGAATGCGCTTGATGGAAAAGGGGCTCTAAGCGATCACGAACGAAGACGTGTCGAAGTTAAAGCCCCAGCCGAGGGGCAACCATCATTTCTACTCCTCTGTAAAGAAAAGATAGGACAAGGGTCTTGCTCCACCCAATGGAGATAAAGCACGGGGATCCGTTAAGGGCGTATTGAATCGATAAGAAGCACTTGAATTCTAGTGGGCCCGGCTACCCAACACTAGACTCGGATCATTTATCTATTATCAATTGATAGTAGGGGTAGGCAGGGGAAACTCTTTATATCAGTTAAGTAAACTACTGTTTGTATTGTGGGCTGGGATCCTACTTCTATAGCAAAGTAAAGAAGTGTGGAATGCGCTATCTCGAAGTAAACAAGTGTGGCTTGATAGATAAGTTGCACAAACCTTTGAGCTCGATACAATATAGTCTAGCGATTAGTTCATAGACGAGAAGCTCCATTCTCCCATTGTTCAGGACTCTCATTGTTCTGTTCAGAAAGTAGTCGACATCTTCCTTTATTCAATTAGCAAGGCAGTGCTGGATGATTTCATCATTTCTAGGTATACCCTCTCCCTTTTCTACGAAGGTTTGCTGCTCCGCCTGCACCCTGGATAAGATTTGCTCTCATTGTCTTCGCTAGAAGACATAGGATTTGGTTGATCATCACTTCAGTCACTCTGACTTTGTTCACTTGGACCCCACTTAACAGTATGATGGTTCCTATGACTCAACAAAGAAGAAAAGGAAACTACGAAACAACTATATCTTCGCAATCCATAGTCTTCATACGATGTCTTTTCATGTCATAGTCTTCAATGTGAAACTCTTCACAGACCACCATTGTCTTCAGTGTCTTCACACATTTTTAGGGGTCATCTCCGGTAGGCAAACCGAATCAATGAGGGACTACTACCTGTGTTATCCTGCAATTCTCACAAACACATTAGTCCCTCAACCAGGTTTGTCATCAATACTCCAAAACCAACTAGGGGTGGCACTAAATGCACTTACAATCTCCCCCTTTTTGGTGATTGATGACAAACTGGTTGAAGTTTTCAACGGGGATAAAAGTATGTGAAATTGTAAAGGATTAAGGTATTGTCTTCATAAGTAGCAAAAGGCTCCCCCTGAAGATGTGCATATAAGTATTTTGCTTTTGAATGCAAATGCACATGGCAGGTTGTACTTGTGGAGATCCTCTTCAACTTCTAAAGACAATTCATCATGCATGAAAAGATATAACGAATATAATGACATGCATAATGATAAAATGGACGTCTACAAAATGACTTCGTGGGGAATTTATCGTCGCACATGCGGAATTTACCATCGCACCACATAGTTGCGTAACAGTAAAACATTGAATTGGACCGCTTCGCCCCCAAACCCCCATGCTCACGACATGTTCTTGATATTGATTGAGTTGGAGGGAGTCAGAGACTACCACGGAGTCCTTCCATAGTCACCCCGGTGACCTTCGTCACCAATTGGATTCCCCCATCCAATTGAAGACAATCAAGTGGTTTATAGTTGATACAAAGAAAAAGGGAAGAGGGGTAGAAAAAGTTATTAGATAGTGAAGCGAAGTAAGTCCAATGCTATCTAGTAATTTTTCTACCTACTTACCTACTATTGGATTTGAACCAATGACTCCCGCCATATGAAAGCAATACTCTGATTAATTAATCTTTCCAAATCTAATCCTGGTTCGTTGGAACCATATAAGCCCATACCCAGAACTCCGATTAAGAAAAAAATGGAACCGCGCACATTACTTAGCACAACTAGGAAAATAAGATAAGATAAAGATAAGCAAGACTAAAAAAATATTCGTCGGAATAGCAGAATACAAAATTAAGAAACGCAAAAAAATAAAGGGGAATCTCACCCCCTTCTTTATCATAAAGAAAAGATATATTTTAAAACTTCTTTAAAAAGAAAAAGAAGTGCCTCTATATTTATATTATAGATTTATCCACTTAGATGAATAAATATTATTAATGAATATGTATCACAGTCCATCTCGAGGTATTTGGATGAATACCTATTCGGTGGATCTTTTTTTTCTCTGCTAGGAACCAGATTTGAACTGGTGACACGAGGATTTTCAGTCCTCTGCTCTACCAACTGAGCTATCCTGACCTTTTCTTGTGCATCATCCTAGTAGAGTATTTGTATCTATGTCAATTAAAAGGACTAAAAATTAATTAAAGTATTTCAAATTTTAAATTTGAAAATGGGGGGGGGGGTCATTGTCCTTTACTTCTAGAAAATGGGGAAGATAGGGGCGTCCACTAAGTTTTGTTTTGAACCATCTGCAAGAAGGGTTTAGAGATATGCTGTTACAGAAATGGCCTACAAGAACTGTTGCAAATGTTCCATTCCAGACTATTGGCAACAAGTGTCTCAGGGCTTCAGGAAGTTCTTGAGACGGTGGAAGGCAAATGATGCTACTGACAATAGAAGAAGTAAATTCAATCCCTGCTTTAGCCTCGTTGCTTGTTGCGGGGAATCTGGGCTCTTTTTCAGCCCCTAAGGACTGCTTTTACCTGTAAAGGAAGGAATTCTTATCTATTTCTCGAGGCAAATTATACTCATATCGACAATATGAACTGCATGAGAATTAGCATCTTCCATTCTAAGCGGGTTATTCTCATGATGAGTGTTTATTCACTCATCCTTTCACGAGAGGGGCGGTAATAGGGATTCTCAGTCCCGAATTCAAAAATTGCAAATAATTAAACAAAACTCACTCGGGACTGATATTGGTATGGACGGTACCCGTGGATTCGGCTAGCCGTAGAGTGTGTTTGTTGGTGGAGGGGGAGTAAACCTTTAATTTATCGCTTGGGAACCGCCACTAATGTGTTTAGCATGGAAGATATTGATAACTTTCGGTCGTAACGTAAACAGGAAGGGTGCATTTCTCAAAATTTCATTTAACTCTATTTTAAAAAGCTGAGCTCTGGCACCGCTGCAAATCCCTGCTTCCCTCTGCGAATGGACTATCTATTTACTTTTATGTTGAGTCATCACCTTCTCAAATAAGCACCAGATCTGAGAGCACTATTATCATCCTCATGCATTGTGTATAGTTAGTGTTGGATGCATCATGACTGAATCTTTTCTACAATGAATTAGAATGTTTAGTCGCTGATTGAACTTTGGCGGTGATCTGCATTTATGTTTTGCGATCTCAGAAAGGGCTAGCAAGATATCACTGTTGTCATGTTGTCTCATGATTGTTTTGACAAAGTGTTGGCACTTGAGATATCTTATTATTGCTCGCTAGTTGATTATGCCATTGATATGAGTTAATATAATTTTTAAGAGGTATTGCTGATATGGTTAGTCATGATCTTTTCTCAAAACCTGGGTGCTACTTAAGCTTATTTATGTAAAAAAGAGCAAAAGAGTTCATAAAACTTTTTCCTTTTCACTTTCAGTTTATCAACTGAATTGCTTGAGGAAAAGCAAAGGTTTAAGCTTGGGGGGTTGATACGTCTCCATCGTATCTACTTTTCCTAATGCTTTTCCTCTTGTTTTGGACTCTAATTTGCATGATTTGAATGAAACTGACCTGGGCTGACTTTGTTTTCAGTAGAACTACCATGGTGTTGTTTTTGTCCAGAAATAAAATTCTCGAATTGGAACGAAACTTTTTGCAAAATTATTTGAGAATAAAAGACAAATACTGGAGCCAAGAAACACCGGAGGGGGGCCTGGGTGAGCACAACCCACCAGGGCGCCCCCCCTCCAGGCATGCCTAGGTGGGTTGTGCCCACCTGGTGGCCCCGCAGACCCCTATTCCGACTCCATAAATACCTATTTTTGCAGAAAAAAAATCAGGGAGGAAGAATTATCTGGTTTCACGATAGGAGCCACCGCCACCTCCCGTTCTTCATCAGGAGGCCAGATCTGGAGTCCGTTTGCTACTCTGGATAGGGGGATCTTCGATCTTTGTCATCACCAACCCTTCTTCATTGCCAATTCCATGATGCTCCCCACTGGGAGTGAGTAATTCCTTCGTAGGCTCGCGGTCGGTGAGGAGTTGGATGATATTCATCATGTAATCGAGCTAGTTTTGTGAGGGCTTGATCCCTAGTATCCATTATTGATAGAGGCAAAGGTGTCTCGTCTTTTGATGAGATGGTGGCTATCGTTTTTTATGCAGTAGACTTTGACGATCCGACTACGATCGTGCGACGACGTCGCGCCTTAGCAATCGCTAAACCAACTCCGAGGGGTTATTGACCACGTCGGAGCACGATCAACTTGACCATGAAGGTCTATTTCCTGCAAGAAAACAAAGAAGAAGCAAGAAGCTGAAATTTCAATATGGATATTGTGAATATAGGAGGAAAGCTTTATTAATGAAGGTGGGGTTCTCTAACGTCTTGGTCTCGTCGTTGAACACAAATGAAGTACACGAAGTTGCAGCTATGGCGAACTTTTAATCTAAACAAAACCCAAAGTCTAAACGATGCCCTAAGGGTTGTATATATGGAGGAAAGAGGGAGGAATTTCGTGGCCCTTGGAGGAGGGGTCCGAAACCAACCCTAACTCTTGTTTCCCCACTCATACGAACTCTAAAAACAACCTATAACCACGCATTTCGAAATTACATGGGCCTGGCCCAAAATAAGGTGACACAACACCTAGAATAGCCTCTGGACGAAATTTATGAAGTGGCATCTTGTATATTTCATCCAAGGCTTCATGCACACATTATGGTGGCTTCAAAGTCCTTAAATCAGCACTTGTAACTCCGTTCTTGTTCCCCTCGCGCATGCCATCATCTCCAAGCTTGAAGTTGCTCCAAGGTTCATCTTTCTTGTCCAAGCTAGGCCCTTCATTTGTAAGAAAAATAAATGTATCCAATTTAGGCAGCATCATATTCTCATGAACATTAGAATCGTTACCAAGAAACGAAGTACCTGGTAATTCAATTGGCGTGCGCGAGCTCTAGTAATTGGTCCAGTATGTATAGTAGCAGGGGCTGCGGGTGTAACAATGGTATTGATGTCCTCATCATCCTCCCCTTCTTGAAATGAAGTCGTCCTCGATGAAATCTCATCTTCCTCACCCAAATAAGGCTTCAAATCTGCAATGTTAAAAGTGGGACTAACCCCAAAATCTGCAGGCAACTCAAGTTTATATGCATTATCATTTATTTTCTCTGACACCTTAAAAGGACCATCAACACGTGGCATTAGCTTTTATTTGTGCAAATTAGGGAATCTATCCTTACGCAAACGTAACCGAACAAGATCTCCAGGTGCAAACACAACATGTTTTCTACCCTTATCTCCAGAAAGTTTATATTTAGCATTCATACGCTCAATTGTTTTCCTTAGTTAACTCATGCATTTTTAAAATCAATTCAGCATGTTTTTTATCATCAAAATAAACCTTCTCGGAAGATGGAAGAGGCAACAAATCAATAGGTGCACGAGGTAGGAAACCATACACAATTTCAAAAGGGCACATCTTAGTAGTAGAATGCAATGAGCGATTATAAGCAAATTCAATATGAAGCAAGCATTCTTCCCACATTTTCCTATTATTCTTGAAAACAGCCCTAAGCATAGTAGACAATGTTCTATTGACTACTTCAGTTTGTCCATCAGTTTGGGGGTGACAAGTAGTACTAAAAAGCTGTTTAGTCCCCAACTTAGCCCATAAACATCTCCAAAAGTGGCTAAGAAATTTAGTATCACGATCTGAAACAATAGTATTTGGCACACCATGAAAGCGAATAATTTCACGAAAGAACAAATCACCAACATTAACAGCATCATCGCTTTTTATGACATGGTATAAAGTGTGCTATTTTCGAGAATCTATCCATGACAACAAATATGCTATCCCTCCCCTTCTTTCTTCTAGGTAAACCTAAAATAAAGTCCATAGATATATCCTCCCAAGGAACACTAGGTACATGCAAAGGCATATATAAACCATGAGGATTGAGTCGTGACTTAGCTTTTTGACATGTAGTACAGCGAGCAACAAAACGTTCGACATCCCGTCTCATCTTTGGCCAAAAGAAATGTGTAGCAAGTGCGTCCTCCATCTTCTTCATGCCAAAGTGTCCCATTAATCCTCCTCCATGCACCTCCTGCAACAACAAAAGACGAACGGAGCTAGCTGGAACGCATAGCTTGTTAGCACGGAACAAAAATCCATCATTAACGACGAACTTGTTCCGCATTTTTCCTTCTTTACAATTCTGCATTACATCTTTAAAATTAGCACCATGCAAATATTGATCTTTGATGGTCTCCAAACTAAATATTTTGAAGTCAAGTTGTGAAAGCATAGTATAGCGACGAGACAATGCATCGGCAATAACATTTTCTTTACCCTTCTTGTGTTTAATGACATTAGGGAAAGCCTCAATGAATTCAACCCATTTAGCATGTCTACGATTCAGTTTATCTTGACTTTTAATATGTTTCAAAGATTCATGATCAGAATGTATAACAAATTCTTTGGGCCATAAATAATGTTGCCATGTTTCTAAAGCCCGAACAGGAGCATATAATTCTTTATCATAAGTAGAATAATTCAGACTAGGCCCACTAAATTTTTCAGAAAAGTATGCAACAGGTTTGCCATCTTGTAATAACACATCTCCTAATCCAATTCCACTAGCATCACATTCAAGCTCAAAAGTCTTATTAAAATCAGGAAGTTGGAGTAAAGGAGCATGTGTCAACTTATCTTTCAATACCGTGAAGGCTTCTTCCTGTGCGGTACCCCAAACAAAAGGCACATCCGTCTTTGTAAGCTCATTGAGAGGTGCAGCAATGGTGCTGAAATCTCTCACAAAATGCCTATAGAATCCAGCGAGGCCAAGGAAACTCCTCACTTGTGTGACCGTTTTGGGCCGCAGCCAACTCTCAATAGCTTCAATCTTGGCTTTATCAACTTCAATTCCCTGTGGACTAACAACATAGCCAAGAAAAGATACTCAGTCGATGCAAAAGGTGCACTTCCCAAGGTTACCAAACAAACGTGGATCCGGTAGAGCAATAAAAACAACACGTAAATGTTCCAAATGTTCCTCCAAAGATGTGCTATAAATCAGTATCATCAAAATAGACTACCACAAATCGTCCAATGAAAGCACGTAAAACTTCGTTCATTAATCTCATGAAAGTACTAGTTGCATTAGTTAACCCAAAAGGCATGACTAACCACTCATATAATCCAAACTTAGTTTTAATTGCTATTTTCCATTCATCTCCCAATTTCATACGAATTTGATCGTATCCACTACGCAAATCAACTTTGGAGAATATTGTAGAGCCACTCAATTCATCAAGCATGTAATCCTACAATCAACACACATACACGATGTACCATCCTTTTTGGCACTAGTATAATAGGACAGCACAAGAACTAAGAGATTCGCGTATATAACCTTTGTCGAGCAGCTCCTGTACTTGACGCATAATCTCCTTCGTCTCCTCTGGATTGGTACGGTATGGCGCACAGTTTGGCAGCGAGGCACCGGGAATTAAGTCAATCTAATGCTCAATCCCTCGAATAGGTGGTAATCCTAGTGTCACGTCCTAGGGAAAGACATCAGCAAACTCCTGCAAAATGTTAGTGACAGTAGGAGGCAAAGAGGAAGGTACATCCTCGAAAGAAAATAATGCCTCTTTGCACACAAAAGCATAGCAAACAGATTTGCTAAAATCTAGATCATCAATATCAGATTTGGTGGCAAGTAAACATGCACTTTTCAGTTTAATTTCAGAAGCAACACTAGATGGTTTATTATTAGGCTTCATTTCTTGCTCAAATTCTTTTGCCACAATCTGATTTTCACTCTTATTTTTCTCCTGTTTTGCTTTATTAGCTCTATTAATATCATCTTTCAAAATGGAATTAGGAGTCATAGGAAGCAAAGTAATATTTTTATCCTTATGAACAAGAGTATACTGATTGTTTCTACCATGGTGTACAATTTTTTTTACCAAATTGCCATGGTCTACCAAGTAATAAGGAACATGCTTGCATAGGTACCACATCACAATCAACATAATTAGCATATGTAGAGATACTAAAATGCACACGAATAGTATGTGTTACCTTAACCTTGTCGTTGTTGTTGAACCATTGGATGTAGTAAGGATGTGGATGTGGTCTTGTGGTGAGGGATATCTTCTCCACCATCTCCATGCTAGCCAAGTTGTTGCAGCTCCCTCCATCTATGATGACGCGAACAGAACGTTCCTTCACAACTCGCTTTGTATGGAACAAATTATGCCTATGATTTTGCTCAGCTTGTGTGACCTGCACACTTAAAACACGTTGAGCAACTAAACATTCATACCTGTCAGCGTATTCAGAAACCATGTATTGCGTCTCATGATCAAAATCATCCCCACCATGTTCTTCACTTGTAATAAGAGCCAAAGTCTCCTCATGATAGTCACTAGCGAACTCATACCCACCACCCTCAGTAGCAATCATCACACGCTTAGATGGGCATTCTCTCGCATAATGACCTCCACCCTTGCAATGACGAAAAATTATATCTTGTGTTTGCCCTGTTCATGCCATGGATGAAGAAGAACTCTGTGCGGAACTGGAAGGTGTACTCCTGGCAGATGGTGGTGGTGGTGCCTGTTTTCTTGTATCTCGGTTGGAATTGGTGGCTGAAGTCATTGGTGTTGTAGTAGGACGTGTGGGAGTAGAGGATGCACGTTGTGTCCATGATGAAGGTCGACCTGCAGAAAAATTAGTTCGCGCCAATGTTTGTAGATCCTGCACTTCACGTTCAGCTTTGCAAGCAAGATGGAATAAACGAGTGATGTTATTATACTCCTTATACTCTAGAATGGTCTGAATCTCTTTATTTAATCCACCTATAAAACATGCAAGCATAGCTTCATTATCCTCAACAATACCACATCTAATCATTCCAGTTTGTAGTTCCTGATAGTATTCTTTTACAGAATTTTTTTCTTGTCATAAACGCTGCAATTTTTGAAGTAATTCACGTTGATAATATGGAGGAACCCAAGGAGTACGCATATCAGTTTTCAAAGCAGCCCAAGTAGCTAGAATAGGATATAATATAGAATCTTCAGACCACCAAACACATGCAAAACTAGTGAAAGCATAAACAGCAGCAGGAACACGTCTCTCCTTAGGGTATTGTAAACATGCAAAACTAGTGAAACCACAAACAGTAGCAGGAACACGTCTCTCCTCAGGATATTGTAAACATGTAAAACATTGTTCAGTTTCTAACTCCCAAGTAAGATATATATCAGGAACTTATCTACCCGGTGGAATATTCAATTTTATTTTAGGAAGATGGTCATGATCTCGTACCTCAGGTGGTGGTGCAGCCCTACTGTTGCGATGATATGCATGAGGACGACCTGGTGGTGCTGGTGGTTGCACGTAGTTCTGATTTTGATCAACCTCATCCTCGTAATGGACCTCCACCTCTGCAGTAGTAGAAGGAGCTACATAAGCATCAACGGTAGGTACAACAGCACCAGAATTTTGACCAGGCTCAAGGGGAACGCGCAATGCTCGCCCCAATTGATTTGGAAGGCGTTGTTGTTGCTGTTGTTGTTGTTGTTGTTGTAGAGGTGCGACAGGAGCAGCGGGCGGTGGTTGTGGAAGACGCGCGAGTACTTCATCGAACTTGGCATCCAACTTGGTGTGAATTGTCTTCTCAACGTCATCAATCCTCTCCAGTGCCTTTCCGAAGGTGGCCATGACATCTTCCACCTGTTGACTCAACATTTGCTGAAATTTATCATGAAGCTCCTTCTTCGTCATGTTCTCCCAGTCAATCTCATCGGCTTGTGGTCCTGCCATGGTTAGAAACAATAGAAACTCACAAGAATATGATCCTACAGACTACTAGAAAGTTGCAGTGTGTCAAAAATCCGTCAAGCAAATCTCAAATTCTTACTAGTTCTTACCCAGCAGCAGGTGGTGATCGACAACCGTTGTTGTCAAAACTCTCAAAGCTTGGATAGAGCGATTACCAGGGAGAGTCAAACACACGACATAGATGTATGTGGAGCTGAGAAGGCTTATATTATGGTAGGAAAAAGGGTCAGCAATAATCAATTCAGAGATGCAAAATTGAATGAACGCTCAACGATGGTACTGTGCTGGTCCTAGGCTAGACAGTACTAGAGACGTGAGCCTAGAACACTAACAAAATCATGGCGCGACAAGCACACTCTAGGAAAAAATCACTTTTTTATGCGCTCCTCTTTTTTTGCGAAAAATCACTATAATGGTGAGTATCTCAAAACTCTTCCCAAGTCAAATTGACAAGATAAGCACGAAATATTTTTTGACTATTTTTTCAAAAATCAAGGCAGCGACGACAAAAAAATGTGACAAAAAATCACTATAATGGCGAGTGTCTCAAAAGACTCAGAAAAGCCTAAAAACATGACAGGGAAAAAATATTTTCTCCTGCCAAAATTTTGGCCTAAAAACTGCCCTGGGGTCTCTAGACTCATTTTTTCCTGAAACCTACTCAGGCAAGGAAATACGAATCAGAAAATAGATGGATCTCGAAAACAAACCTAATATGAAAAGAACTCGGATTGGTGGTGGACAGGCGGATGTATATGGCAGCGGTAAGGACTATGTTGGTGGTGGTGGTATATGGCAGTAGCGATGACGATGGTGCGACGGCGTGACAACTTGTGAACGGAACTCGAAACTCTAAGGGAAACTAGATGCTAAGACTAGCAATTTGGCACGACGATGCAACCGAAAATTCGACAAAGCAAATACAGAAAAGATTATGCAATGACTCAGATTGGTTTGGATATGATGAACTAACCCTATTTTTTGGCTTTTTCATGGATTGTAGGTATGAAGAATAGACTCCATATAAACTATGAAAAACTGTAAAATCTCACCGAGTAACCTAGAAATCTGATACCACTTGATAGAGGCAAAGGTGTCCCGTCTTTCAATGAGATGGTGGCTATCGTTTTTGTTGGAGTAGACTTTGACGATCCAACTATGATCGTGTGAGGACGTCGCGCCTTAGCAATCGGTAAACCAACTCCGAGGGGTTATTGACCATGCCGGAGCACGATCAACCTGATCACGAAGGTCTATTTCCTGCAAGCAAACAAAGAATAAGCAAGAAACTGAAATTGCAATCTGGATATTACGAATATAGGAGGAAAGCTTTATTAATGAAGGTGGGGTTTTGTGACGTCTTGGTCTGGTGGTTGAACACAAACAAAGTACGCGAAGTTGCAGCTATGGTGAACTTTTAATCTAAACAAAACCCAAAGTATAAACGATGCCCTAAGGGTTGTATATATGGAGGAAAGTGGGGGGGGGATTTTCATGGCCCTTGGAGCAGGGGTCCGAAACCAACCCTAACTCTTGTTTCCCCATACATACGGACTCTAAAAACAGCCTATAATCAAGTATTTCGAAATTACATGGGCCTGGCCCAAAATAAGGTGACGTGGCACCTAGAATAGCCTCTGGACGAAATTTATGAAGTGGCATCTTGTATATTTCGTCCAAGGCTTCATGCACTCATTATGGTGGCTTCAAAGTCCTTAAATCATCACTTGTAACTCCGTTCTTGTTCCCCTTGCGCATGCCATCATCTCCATGCTTGAACTTCCTCCAAGGTTCATCTTTATTGTCGAAGATAGGCCCTTCATTTGTAAGGAAAACAAATGTATCCAATTTAGGCAGCATCATATTCTCATGAACATTAGAATCGTTACCAAGAAATGAAAGTACCTGGTAATTCAATTGGCGTGCGCGAGCTCTAGTAATTGGTCCACTATGTATAACAGCAGGGGCTGTGGGCGTAATAATGCTATTGATGTCCTCATCAATTATGTTCTGAGACTGATGTTTTTATGACTTTTCCATGCTTAATGCTTGTCACTTTGGGCCCGGGTGCCATGATTTTAGATATGAACCGTTTATGTTATCACCATTATATCTATGTTATAGATCCGGTCTTGCAAGTCATATTCACCTATTACGTGTTATGATCCGTAAACCCCGGAGTGATAGTATTCGGGATACTTTCGGGTGATGACAGTAGTTTGAGGAGTTCATGTATTCACTATGTGTTAATGCTTTGTTCCGGATCTGTATTAAAAGGACGCCTTAATATCCCTTAGTTTCCATATGGACCCCGCTGCCACGGGAGGGTAGGACAAAAGATGTCATGCAAGTTCTTTCCATAAGCACATATGACTATTTACGAAATACATGCCTACATTATATTTATGAAGTGGAGCTAGTTTTGTACCACCCTAGGTTATGACTGTTATATGATGAATATCATCCAAAAAATCTACCGATCCAATGCCTATGAATTTCCTACATATTGATCTTGCTAAGTTACTACTGCTACTGTTACTGTTACACTTTCTACAAAATCATTGCTATCACTGTTACCATTACTATTGTGGTTGCTACTACTATCAAAACTATCTTATTACTATGCTACTAATCGCTTTGCTATAGATAATTAATCTCCAGGTGTAGTTGAATTGATGACTCAGCTGCTAATACTTGCAAATATTCTTTGGCTCCCCTTGTGTTGCATCTATAAATTTGGGTTAAATACTCTACCCTCGAAAACTGTTGTCATCCCCTATACTTGTGGATATCAGTTATCAAGACATTTTTCTGGTGTTGTTGCCAGCGAGCATAGCTATATTTGCTGAGTCACTTGGGATTTATATATGTTGATCACTATGAAGAATCTTAAGGATGATAGAACCAAGATCATTACCTCTAGAACGAGGAGGTAAGGAACTGTTATCTAGCTCTGCACTTGGTTCGCCTTCTGTTTTGAGTAAGCTTGCAACACCACCACCTGCTGTTAATTCCGATATGTCACAAGTAATTGATGATGCTACTTCTTCTATGAATGATGCTATTGATGATGCTAGTACTTTTCTTGATGATAATGTGCCACTAGGTGAATTTCTTGATGAACAACTTGCTGGAGCTAAAGAATTTGAGAATGATGAAACTGATGAAATTATTAAAACTGAGAATTATGAAACACCTATTAGACCTAGCACTCCTAGATATGAATTTCCTAAGATACATGAGGGTTGTGTTATGGATGGAGAGATAGCTACAGAATTTCTTGCTTATAATGATAGAGATGATCTTAAGAAATTACTATGTAAGCTGAAAGAAAATTATCTGAATGCTAGAATGAAATATGATCCTGAGTTTGCTACTACACCTATCTTTGTGACTGATCAGGATTGTGAATTCTCTATCGATCCCGAGTTAATTACTTTGGTTGAATCTAATCCTTTGCATGGTTATGAAACTGAAACCATTGTGGCACATCTTACTAAGTCGAACGATATAGCCACCCTATTTGCTGATGAGGAAAAAATTGCTATTATTATATTCTTAAGTTGTCTCCTTTTTCGTTAAAGGGTGATGCTAAGATATGTTTAATACTCTTGCTCTTGGTTGTGTGCATAGTCCCCAAGATATGATATATTATGTCTATGAAAAATAGTTTGCTGCTCATAAGAAACAAGCTGCCTTACAGTTACAGGAAATATTTAACTTTGTACAAATTGAAGAGAATCTCCCTCAAGCTTGGGGGAGGCTTCTCCAATTACTTAATGATTTGCCTGATCATACTCTCAAGAAAAATGAAATGCTTGATATCTTTTATAATGGACTAACCGATGCTTCTCGGGATTACCTAAATAGTTGTGTTGGTTGCGTTTTCAAGGAACGAACTGTTGAACAAGCTGAAGATCTATTGAATAATATACTAAGGAATGATAATGATTGGAAACTTCTAAACCACCACCTAAACCTACTCCGAAGAAGATGGGTATTTTATTTCTTAGTCCTGAAGATATGTAAGAGGCAAAGAAATGTATGAAAGAAAAAGGTATTAATGTTGAAGACATTAAGAATTTACCACATGTTGAACAAATACATGGTATTGACACACCACCACAGGTGTGGTAGAGGTAAATTATGTTATAAAGTTTGAGGAAGGTGATAATCCTTATAGTAAATCTCCTATTCAATGCTTGTATGAATTTGATAACACATTATCAAGCAAGATCACTTCAATGCTTATGTTAAGAAACAACGGAAATGTAATGCCTATATGATTGATCTCTTGAGTGACTTCTTGTTTAGAATTAAAAATGATGTTTAAGGTGTAGGAAAACATGCTTCTATGGTTCAAACCTAGTTAGAACAAGTTGTAATCTCAAAGTAATTGGCTTAATGAAATGAATAGTAATATGAATGATCATGCTATTAGAGTAATCACTAGAGGAGGTAGAATGACTCAGGAGCCACTTTATCCTGAAGGTCACACTAAAAGAATAGAACAAGACTCTCAAAGAATTAATGTTGATGCACCTAGCCCTTCTAAAAAGGAAAAGAAAAAATGATAAGACTTTGCATGCTTCTAGTGAACCTGAAGTAGAAAACCTTCTAAAGATACTAAAGATGTTTCTATTTCTGATGCTGAAACATAATCTAGTAATGAACATTCACCTACTGATAATGATAATGATAATTACAATGATGAAGTTCATGTGGATGATCAACTAGACAATGATAAAGAACCAGATAATGATGCTGAAATAGAACCCGCTATTGATCTTGATAACCCACCTTCTGAAAATAAACGTTATGATAAAAGGGATTTCATTGCTAGAAAACATGGTAAGGAAAGAGAACCATGGGTTCAGAAACCCATGCCTTTCCCAACTAAACCATCTAAGAATAAGGATGAAGAATAATTTGAATGCTTTACTGAAATGTTTAGGCCAGTCTTTTTGCGTACCCACTTGACTGATATTTTAAAGATGGCCCCTTATGCTAAGTATATGAAAGATATTGTCACTAATAAAAGAAAAATACCAGAACCTGAAATTTCAACCATTCTTGCAAGCTATTCTTTTAAGAATGGCGTACCAAAGAAACTAGGAGACCCAGGAATACCCACTATACCATGCTCCATTAAAAGAAAATATGTTAAAACTGCTTTATGTGATTTAGGATCCGGTGTTAGTGTTATGCCTTTCTCTTTATATAAAAGACTTGATTTGAATAAACTCACACCCACAGAAATATCATTGCAAATGGTGGATAAATCTAACCGCTATACTTCTCGGTATTTCTAAGGATGTGCCTGTTGTAGTTGCAAATGTTACTATCTCGACATATTTTGTTATGCCTGATATGTCTAAGGATGACAAGATGCCGATTATCCTTGGTAGACCCTCCTTAAATACTGCAGGGGTTGTTATTGATTGCAACAAAAGAAATATGAAAAGGGTCCAACAATTACTATTGGATGTTTTGAACTCCCTCTTCCTACTATCATAAAGAAATATGAAACTCTTATTATTGGGAGATACACATCCCTGTTAAGGTAACCTAGTGTCATACGAAGGTTCTTCGGTTTCATGTCACTCGAAAGTAGTTTGTCAATAAGACTTGATCGACCTTATTAATGGATTCTTTTTTGGGGGGGCATGGGGTCAATGAATTTAGTAATCACAACATACTGTATCCATTATTTACTTTCTGTTATTTAAAGTTAATAAAGAAGAAATGCCATGTTTTTCATGTTTTCTGGATTTTCTATGGAATAAAAAATGACCAGAAATAAAAGTTCTCAGAATGCCCTGAAAATTTAGTATGATTTTTTTTGGAATATATAAGAATTGTTTGCACTGAACACAATCTAGGGGTGCACCTGTGAGCTCCAAGCTCACAGGGCACGCCACCCCCTTGGGGCGCGCCCAGTGGACTTGTGGGTCCCATAGGGACCCACTCACTTATCCCAGCCACCCACTCCTTTCTTCCTCCAGAAAAAATCGCTTGCTTGTTCAAACCCGTGTTGTTGCTCAGTTGGCTACAAATTTTGATCTCCTTGCTCGGAACTCCGTTTCCAAAACTGTTTTGGGAGATTGTTCTTCGGTATGTGACTCCTCCAATGGTCCAATTAGTTTTCATTGTAGTGCTTTATATATTGCAATTTTTTGTTGCTGTGGTGACCATGTTCTTGAGCTTGCATGTCAAATTTATGTGGTCCAAAATAGTTTTGATGCATGATATAGCCTCTAGATACTTATGGGAGTAGTTGCTATCAATTTTGTTGAGTTTGGTTCACTTTTATTTTGAGTCACTAAAAATTTAAAAAAAATAGAAAAAGAAAATACTCTAGTGGAGGATAAGAGGATTCTCAAGCCAGGCTCCTAAGGAGGTTCTGAAGCCCAAGTATCACCTTCTTGGTGCTGCAGAAGTACGGCCGTGCGAATGGCAGTGCAACACTTTCTTGAGGGATGCGGGAATTCTCGATGACTTCTACCATTTGGTGAACAACGACGACATTCTTCCCTTCTTCCAAGATAAGTGTGACCAATAACTCCTCCTCACAAAAAAGTTTGGTCACGGGATCATGCATTACGGAACGAGTAAAGTGACTTTCTGATAACGAGATTGAACGAGGTATTGGGATACCGACGATCGAATCTCGGGCAAGTAACATACCGATGGACAAAGGGAATTGTATACGGGATTGATTGAATCCCCAACATCGTGGTTAATCCAATGAGATCATTATGGAACATGTGGGAGCCAACATGGGTATCCAGATCCCGTTGTCGGTTATTGATCGGAGAGATGTCTCAATCATGTCTACATGCCTCCCGCACCCGTAGGGTCTACACACTTAAGGTTCGATGACGCTAGGGTTATAGGGAAAGTTTGTACGTAGTTACCGAATGTTGTTCGGATTCCCGGATAAGATCCCGGATGTCACGAGGAGTTCCAGAATGGTCCGTAGGTAAAGAATAATATATAGGAAGTGAGGTTTTGGCCACCAGAAGTATTTCGGGTGTCACCTATAATGCACTGGGACCACCGGAAGGGTTCCGGGGGTCCACCGGGAGGGGCCGCTAGCCTCAGAGGCTTTAATGGGCCAAGAGTGGGAAGGGACCAGCCCCTGAGTGGGATGGTGCGCCTCCCACCAAGGCCCAAGGCGTAGCTAGGAGGAGAGGGGGGAGACCCTAGGTGCAGATGGGCCTAAAGGCCCACCCTAGGGCGCGCCCCCCTTCTCCCCCTATTGGTCGCCCCCTCCAATCCCATCTAGGAATGCCGCACCCCCTAGGGTGGGAACCCTAGAGGAGGCGTAGCCACCCCCTCCTCCTATATATAGTGGGGGTTTTGGGGCTGCCAAGGACACGAGTCTCTCTCTCCCTCGGCGCAGCCCTACCTCTCCACATCCTCATCCTTCACAGTGCTTGGCGAAGCCCTACTGGAAACCGCGCTGCTCCACCACCACCACGCTGCCGTGCTGCTGCTGGAGTTGTCTTCCCCAACCTCTCCATCCTCCTTGCTAGATCAAGGCACGGGAGACGTCACCGGACTGCACGTGTGTTGAACGCGGAGGCGCCGTTGTTTGGCGCTTAGATCGGAATCGACCGCGATCTGAATTGCTGCGTGTATGACTCCTCCAACCGCGTTCTTGTAACGCTTCCGCATCGTGATCTTCAAGGGTATGAAGATACACTCCCCTCTCTCTCATTGCTAGTCTCTCCATAGATTGATCTTGGTGATGCGTAGAAAATTTTAATTTCTGCAACGATCCCCAACAGTCGGTATCTTCCATGCTAAGTGGGTTATTATCATGATGAGTGTTGATTCACTCGTCCTTGATGAGAGGGGATGGTAATCGGGATGCCCGGTCCCATGATCAAAATTGCAAAAATAATAAAACAAACTCCCCCGAAAAGTTGTTGGTTGATAACCCACAAGTATAGGGGATCGCAGCAGTTTTTGAGGGTAGAGTATTCAACCCAAATTTATTGATTCGACACAAGGGGAGCCAAAGAATATTCTCAAGTATTATCAGCTGAGTTGTCAATCCAACAACACCTAAAAGACTTAATATCTGTAGTGAAGTATTTAGTAGCAAAGTAGTATGGAAGTAGCGGTAACGGTGGCAAAAGTAACAGTAGCAGTTTTGTAGCAATCGTAACAGCGGCAACGGAAAAGTAACTTAGCAAAGATCAACATGAAATAAACTCGTAGGCAATGGATCAGTGATGGATTTATGTCGAATGGCATTCATCATGCAATAGTTATAACTGAGGGTGAGACATAACTAGCTCCAATTCATCAGTATAACGTAGGCATGTATTCTTAATATAGTAATACGTGCTTATGGAAAAGAACTTGCATGCCATCTTTTGCCCTACCCCTCCCGTGGCAGTAGGGTCCTAATGGAAACTAAGGGATATTAAGGCCTCCTTTTAATAGAGAACCGGACCAAAGCATTAGCACTTGGTGAATACATGAACTCCTCAAACTACAGTAATCACCGGAAAGAATCCCAATTATTGTCACCTTGGGGTATGTAGATCATAACTCGTAATAGGTGTGTACAACTTGCAAGATAGGATCAAGAACACACATATATTCATGAAAACATAATAGGTTCAGATCTCAACTCATGGCACTCGGGCCCTACTGACAAGCATTAAGCATAGCAAAGTCATAGCAACATCAATCTTAGAACATAGTGGATACTAGGGATCACGGTCCAGCAAGCCTATGATGGAATTACTCACGCACGGCAGTGAGCATCATGAAATTGGTGATGGAGGAAGGTTGGTTATGTTGATGGCGACGATTTCCCCTCTCCGGAGCCCCGAATGAACTCCAGATCAGCCCTCCTAATGAAGAACGAGAGGCGGGAGCGGCTCTGTATTGTAAAACGCAATGCATCCTTCTCCCTGATGTTTTTTCTCCCCGAACGTGAATATATGGAGTTGGAGTTGAGGTCGGTGGAGGTCTAGGGGACCGCACAAGGCAGGGGCGTGCCCTAGGGGGCGCCCCCCACCCTTGTGGACAACTGGTGGGTCCCCTCTGGTTGATTCTTTTGCCAATATTTTTTTAGTTATTCCAAAAATATTCTCCATGAATTTTCAGGTCATTCCGATAACTTGTATTTTTGTACCAAAATAACACCAAGGCAATTCTGTTGAAAACAACGTCAGTCCAGGTTACCTCCATTCAAACCATGCAAATTAGAGTCCAAAATAAGGGCAAAATAGTTTAGAAAAGTATATACAATGGAGACGTATCAACTCCCCCAAGCTTAACCCATTGCTTGTCCTCAAGCAATTCAGTTGACAAACTGAAAGCAATGAAGAAAAACTTTTACAAACTCTGTTTGATCTTGTTGTTATAAATATGTAAAGCCAGCATTCAAGTTTTCAGCAAAGATTATGAACTAACCATATTCACGATAACATTTAGGTCTCACATTTACTCATATCAATGGCATAATCAACTAACGAGCAATAATAATAAATCTCAGATGACAACACTTTTTGAAAACAATCATGATATGATATGATATAATGGTATCTCGCTAGCCCTTTCTGAGACCATAAAACATAAATGCAGAGCACCCCTGGAGATCAAGGACTGACTAGACATTGTAATTCATTGTAAAAGAGGTCGAGTCACACTCGTACTCAATATCAATTAATAACAATGCATACAAATGACGGTGGTGCTTTTTATAAGAGGATGATGACTCAACAATAAAAGTAAATAGATAGGCCCTTCGCAGAGGGAAGCAGGGATTTGCAGAGGTGCCAGAGCTCGATCTTCTAAAACAGAGATGAATATAATTTTGAGCAGTATGCTTTCATTATCGACATAACAACCAAGAGATCTCGATATCTTCCATACTAGATACATTATAGGCGGTTCCCAAAAAGAATGGTAAAGTTTTTACTCCCCTTCACCAATAAGCACACTCCACGGCTGGTCTGAAATAATGGGTACCGTCCATACCAACAACACTCCTAGGGGAGTTTTGTTTGAAATTTTATTTTGATTTGAGCATGGAACTAGGCATCCCGATTACCAGCCACTTTCTCTTGAATGACAAGTGAATCAACACTCATTGTGAGAATAACCCACCTAGCATGGAAGATACTGACAGCTCCCAGTCGCTACATGAGCGATTTGGGCATACAAAAAATTTATCATTTAAAGGTTTAGAGTTTGGCACATGCAAATTTACTTGGAACGGCAGGTAAATACCGCATATAGCTAGGTATGGTGGACTCATATGGAACAACTTTGGGTCTATGGAAGTGGATGCACAAGCAGTATTCCCGCTTAGTACAAGTGAAGGCCAGCAAAAGATTGAGGAGCGACTAACTAGAGAGCGAATACAATCATAAACATGCATTGAGATTAACCAACATTGATTGCAAGCATGAGTAGGATATAAATCACCATGAACATAAATATCGTGGAGGCTATGTTGATTTTGTTACAACTACATGCGTGAACATGTGTCAAGTCAAGCCACATGAATCATTCAAAGGAGGATACCATCCCTATCATACCACATCACAACCATTTTAAAAGCATGTTGGCATGCAAGGTAAACCATCATAAACTCCTAGCTAATTAAGCATGGCATGAGTAACTATAATCTCTAATTGTCATTGCAAACATGTTTCATTCATAATAGGCTGAAGCAAGAACGATGAACAAATCATATTTACAATAACAAGACAGGCCGCCTTCATACCAACTTTTCCTCATCTCAGCCAGTTCATCATATATTGTCATTATTTCCTTTCACTTTCACGACCAAACGGTGTGGATAATAATAATAGTGCACGTGCATTGGACTAAGATGGAATCTGCAAGCATTTATTCAGAGGAGAAGACAAAGTAATATGGGCTCTCTGTTAGATCAACAATAATGCATATGAGAGCCACTCAACATTTTCATCATGGTCTTCTCCTTGCGACCCAAAGAAAGGAAAAAGAATTTCAAAGAAACACACTGAAATATTTTTTTGATTTTTTTATTTTTCTAAAGAAAGTAAAAACAAGAAAGAGAAAAACTATTTACACAGGAAAGCTCTCAACAAGCAAAAGATGAACAAGAATTCTTTTTGGGTTTTCATTAATACTACTACTAAATAAACAAGGAAAGGAAAACTAAAAATAAGATACAACTAATATTTTTGGATTTTCTCAAAGTTTTTCAAACACACAAGAGGAAGGTGGGGAAACGAAAATAAACTAGCATGGATGATACAATGAAAAAGTATGAACACCGATAACTGGAATGAGTGTGTGAACTTGAATGTAATGTCGGTGAGAGATACGTACTCCCCTAACCTTAGGCTTTTGTCCTAAGTTGGTCTAGGGCCACGTCTGGCCTCGCGGATATCCAAAGTTCTAGTCGAGGTTGTACTGGGACGCGACAGTGATACGTCTCCAACGTATCTATAATTTTTGATTGTTCCATGCTATTATATTATCTGTTTTGGATGTTTAATCGGCTTTAATATGCTCTTTTATATTTTTTTGTGACTAACCTATTAATCGGAGGCCCAGTGCCAGTTTCTGTTTTTTTTTTTGCCTATTTTAGCGTTTCGCAGAAAAGGAATATCAAACGGAATCCAAACGGAACAAAACCTTTGCGAGGATCTTTCTTGGAACAAACGCAATCTAGGAGACTTGGAGTGGAAGTCTGGAAATCCGCGAGGCGGCCATGAGGCATGAGGGCGCTCCTACCCTCATGGGCCCCACGGAGCTCCACCGACGTACTTCTTTCGCCTATATATACTCTTATACCCTAAAAACATCCATGAGAGCCAAGAAACCACTTTTCCACTGCCACAACCTTCTATACCTGTGAGATCCCATCTAGGGCCTTTTCCGGCGATCTGCCAGAGGGGGAATCGATCACGGAGGGCTTGTACATCAACATTATAGCCTCTCCAATGATGTGTGAGTAGTTTACCACAGACCTTCGGGTCCATAGTTATTAGCTAGATGGCTTCTTCTGTCTCTTTGGTTCTCAATACAAAGTTCTCCTTGATGTTCTTGGAGATCTATTCGATGTAATAATTTTTGCGGTGTGTTTGCCGAGATCCGATGAATTGTGGATTTATGATCAAGTTTATCTATGAATAATATTTGTTTCTTCTCTGAATTCTTATATGCAAGATTTGATATCTTTGCAAGTCTCTTCAAATTATCGGTTTAGTTTGGCCTACTATATTGATCTTTCTTGCAATGGGAGAAGTGCTTAGCTTTGGGTTCAATCTTGCGGTGTCCTTTCCCAGTGGCAGTAGGGGCAGCAAGGCACGTATTGTATTGTTGCCATCGAGGATAAAAAGATGGGGTTTATATCATATTGCTTGAGTTTATCCCTCTACATCTTGTCATCTTGCCTAATGCATTACTCTGTTCTTATGAACTTAATACTCTAGGTGCATGCTGGATAGCGTTCGATGTGTGGAGTAATAGCAGTAGATGTAGAATTATTTCGGTCTACTTAACACGGACGTGATTCCTATATTCATGATCATTGCCTAAATATTCTCATAACTATGTGCTGTTCTATCAATTGCTTCGCAGTAATTTGTTCACCCACCGTAATACATGCTATCATGAGAGAAGCCAGTAGTGAAACCTATGGCCCCCAGGTCTCTTTCTTATTATATTGCATCTCTTTTTATTTACATCACATCTCGTTTACTATTTTGCAATATTTACTTTCCACTCTATACAACAAAAATACCAAAATTATTTATCTTTATCAGATCTCACTTTTGCGAGTGACCGTGAAGGGATTGATAACCCCTTCATTGCGCTGGTTGCAAGGTTCTTGATTGTTTGTGCAGGTACTAGGTGACTTGTGTGTTATCTCCTACTAGATTGATACCTTGGTTCTCAAAAATTGAGGGAAATACTTATGCTACTTTGCTGCATAACCCTTTCCTCTTCAAGGGAAAACCAACGCATGCTCAAGAGGTAGCAGGAAGGATTTCTGGCACCGTCGACGGGGAGACCTATGCTCAAGGCAAGACATACCAAGTACCCATCATAAACTCTTCTCCCTCGCATTACATTATTTGACGTTCGCCTCTCGTTTTCCTCTCCCCCACTTCTAAAACATTTTCGAAAACCCTTTGCCATTTTATTCGCTCTTTCCCATTCGCTTTTTTTTCGCTTGCTTCTTGTGTGATTGTGTGTTAGATTGACTATTTGTCACGATGGCTCAAGATAATACTAAATTATGTGACTTTCCCAATACCAACAACAATGATTTTGTTACAACTCCGATTGCTCCTATTACCGATGTTGTATCTTGTGAAATTAATGCTGCTTTGTTGAATCTTGTCATGCAAGATCAATTTTCTGGCCTTCCTAGTGAAGATGTCGCTACCCATATAAACAACTGTGTTGATTTGTGTGATATGCAAAATAAGGAAGATGTGGATAATGATATTGTTAAATTGAAGCTATTTCCGTTTTCTCTTAGAGATTGTGCTAAAACTTGGTTCTCTTCTTTGCCTAAAAATAGTATTGATTCATGGAATAAGTGCAAAGATGCTTTTATCTCTAAGTATTTTCCTCCTGCTAAGATCATCTCTCTTATAAACGATATTATGAATTTTAAGCAACTTGATCATGAGCATGTTGCACAATCTTGGGAGAGGATGAAATTAATGATACGTAATTTCCCTACACATGGTTTGAATGTATGGATGATTATACAAAAAAATTATGCCGGATTGAATTTTGCTTCTAGAAATCTTTTAGATTCGGCCGTGGGAGGAACTTTTATGGAAATCACTTTAGGAGAAGCTACTAAACTCCTAGACAATATTATGGTTAATTATTCTCAATGGCACACCGAAAGATCCACTAGTAAAAAAGTTCATGCGATTGAAGAGATTAATGTTTTGAGTGGAAAGATGGATGAACTTATGAAATTGTTTGCTAATAAGAGTGCTTCTTCTGATCCAAATGATATGCCTTTGTCCACTTTGATTGAGAATAATAATGAATCTATGGATGTGAATTTTGTTGTTCGGAACAATTTTGGTAACAACGTGTATAGAGGAAACTTTACTTCTAGGCCGTTTCCTAATAATTCCTCTAATAATTATGGTAATTCCTACAACAACTCTTATGGAAATTTTAATAAGATTCCCTCTAATTTTGAGACTAGTGTTAAAGAATTTATGAGTTCACAAAAGAATTTCAATGCTTTGGTTGAAGAAAAATTGCTTAAGGTTGATGAGTTGGCTAGGAACGTGGATAAAATTTCTCTTGATGTTGATTCTTTGAAACTTAGATCTATTCCACCTAAGCATGACATCAATGAGTCTCTCAAAGCCATGATAATTTCCATTGATGAGTGCAAGGAAAGAATCGCTAGGATGCGTGCTAAAAAAGATTGCTTTGTGAAAGCATGTTCTTCTACTTTTCATGATAATAATGATGAAGATCTAAAAGTGATTGATGTGTCTCCTATTAAATCTTTGTTTTCCAATATGAATCTTGATAAAGATAGGACTGGAGATGAGTCAACTTTAGTTAAAAGGCATCCCAATGATTCAGAGTTTTTAGATCTTGATGCTAAAATTAATAAAAGTGGGATTGAAGAGGTCAAAACTTTACATAGCAATGAACCCACTATTTTGGATTTCAAGGAATTTAATTATGATAATTGCTCTTTGATAGATTGAATTTCCTTGTTGCAATCCGTGTTAAATTCCCCTCATGCTTATAATCAAAATAAAGCTTTTACTAAACATATTGTTGATGCTTTAATGCAATCCTATGAAGAAAAACTTGAACTAGAAGTCTCTATTCCTAGAAAACTTTATGATGAGTGCGAACCTACTATTAAAATTAAGATTAAAGATTATGAATGCTATGCTTTGTGTGATTTGGGTGCTAGTGTTTCCATGATTCCAAAAACTTTGTGTGATGTGTTAGGTTTCCGTGAATTTGATGATTGTTCTTTAAATTTGCACCTTGCAGATTCCACCATTAAGAAACCTATGGGAAGGATTAATGATGTTCTTATTGTTCCAAATAGGAATTATGTGCCCGTAGATTTCATTGTTCTTGATATAGATTGCAATCCTACGTGTCCTATTATTCTTGGTAGTTCCTTAGAACGATTGGTGCAATTATTGACACGAGAGATGGAAATATTAGATTTCAATTTCCGTTAAGGAAAGGCATGGAACACTTTCCTAGAAATAAAATTAAATTGCCTTATGAATCAATTATGAGAGACACTTATGGATTGCATATCAAAGATGACAATACCTAGATCTATTCTTGCTTTTATGCCTAGCTAGGGGCGTTAAACGATAGCGCTTGTTGGGAGGCAACCCAATTTTATTTTTGTTCTTTACTTTTTGTTCCTGTTTAGTAATAAATAATTTATCTAGCCTCTGTTATGATTGTGTTTTTTATGTTTTAATTAGTGTTTGTGCCAAGTAAAGCCTTTAGGATCTTCTTGGGTGATTGTTGTTTGATCTTGTTGATAAAAACAGAAAGTATGCCGTCATGAAAATAATTTTCATTTTTTACCAGAGAGCGATAAAATACCAATTCCAACTTCACTTGATCAATATACAAATTATTTAGGTCTTCCTAACTTTTCAGAATTTTTGGAGTTACAGAAGTACTCGAAACCTCCAGATTTTTACAGACTGTTCTGTTTTGACAGATTCTGGTTTTCGCGTGTTGTTTGCTTATTTTGATGAATCTATGGGTAGTATCGGGGGGTATGAATCATAGTGGAGTTGGAATAAAGTAGGTTTAACACCAATATAAATAAAGAATGAGTTAATTACAGTACATTAAAGTGGTGGTTTGTTTTCTTATACTAACGGAGCTCATGAGATTTTCTGTTAAATTTTGTGTTGTGAAGTTTTCAAGTTTTTGGGTAAAGATTTGATGGATTTTGGAATATGGAGTGGCAAGATCCTAAGCTTGGAGATGTGCAAGGCACTCCAAGGTAAAATTCAAGGACAACCAAAAGCCTAAGCTTGGAGGCATCCCCTCTTTCGTCTTCGTCTATCAGTAACTTTACTTGAGGCTATATTTTTATTCACCACATGATATGTGTTTTTCTTGGAGCGTCTTGTATGATTTGAGTCTTTGCTTTTTAGTTTACCACAATTATCATTGCTGTACACACCTTTTGGGAGATACACACATGAATCAGAATTTATTAGAATACTCTATGTGCTTCACTTATATCTTTTGAGCTAGATAATTTTGCTCTAGTGCTTCACTTATACTCCGTCCGTTCCGAATTACTCATCGCAGAAATGGATGTATCTAGATGCGTTTTAGTTCTAGAGACATCCACTTCTGCGACGAGTAATTTGGAACGGAGGGAGTATCTTTTTAGAGCACAATGGTGGTTTTATTTTATAGAAATTATTGATCTCTCATGCTTCACTTATATTATTTTGAGAGTCTTTTAGAACAACATGGTAATTTCCTTTGGTTATAAAATTAGTCCTAATATGATGGGCATCCAAGATGGGTATAATAAAAACTTTCATATAAAGTGCATTGAATACTATGAGAAGTTTGATTCTTTATGATTGTTTTGAGATATGAAGATGGTGATATTAGAGTCATGCTAGTTGAGTAGTTGTGAATTTGAGAGATACTTGTGTTAAAGTTTGTGATTCCCGTAGCATGCACGTATGGTGAACCGTTATGTGATGAAGTCGGAGCATGATTTATTTATTGATTGTCTTCCTTATGAGTGGCGGTCGGGGACGAGCGATGGTATTTTCCTACCAATTATCCCCCTAGGAGCATGCGCGTAGTACTTTGTTTCGATAACTAATAAATTTTTGCAATAAGTATGTGAGTTCTTTTTGACTAATGTTGAGTCCATGGATTATACGCACTCTCACCCTTCCACCATTGCTAGCCTCTCTAGTACCTTGCAACTTTTGCCAGTACCATAAACCCACCATTTACCTTCCTCAAAACAGCCACCATACCTACCTATTATGGCATTTCCATAGCCATTCCAAGATATATTGCCATGCAACTTTCCATCGTTCCGTTTGTTATGACATGCTCCATCGTTGTCATATTGCTTTGCATGATCATGTAGTTAACATCGTATTTGTGGCAAAGCTACCTTCATAATTCTTTCATACATGTCACTCTTGATTCATTGCACATCCCGGTGACGGTGTCATGTACCTAGGGTAGGGCAATAGACCTGATCTAAGCACCCTTCCCAAGGACACTGCCCTATAGTCAAAGACATTCAAAGGACAGGAATTCTACGACTGGAATCACCTCAAGATGCAACCCACTCGAGCATGAGTTCCACTCGGGTAACCCAATTCCATTCGACCATGATATAGTCATTCGACCACATCAGAAACCACTCGGAGCGTAGAAGATATAAGGCCACTTAGGATGGCAACGGTCAGGCGTTCACTCCGTAGTCTTAAGTCTTATTTATATCACTTTAATGCTGACGTTACCAGTAACGTCCCCTCTTTATGTACATTGAACCCTATGTAACGAGGGAAGGCTGGGGTCCTGGCGCACTCTATATAAGCCACCCCCTCCTCTGGGACAAGGGTTTGCACCCCCTGTAACTTCACGCATAATCCAATCGACCGAGCCCCGGGGCACCGAGACGTAGGACTGTTACTTCCACCGCGAAGGGCCCGAACTCGTGTATCTTGCATGCACAATCTCACCGTAGCTAGGATCTTGCCTCTACATTCCTACCCCCTTACTTTACTGTCAGACTTAGAACCACGACAGTTGGCGCCCACCGTGGGGCAGGTGTCTTAGCGACTTTCCGATGAGGTTGTGTAACACCCCGGATGTTAACTTTCCCAATTTGTACTCCAACTCTTGCCGTTTCCGGCATTAAGTTAATTTATTTTCTCGGGTTCGGGTTTTTGTCTCCGTGTGTTGTTGTCGTTGTCATGCATCTCATATCATGTCATCATGTGCATTGCATTTGCATACGTGTTCATCTCATGCATTCGAGCATTTTCCCCGTTGTCTGTTTTGCATTCCGGCGCTTCGTTCTCCTCCGGTGGTCATTTCTAGCTTTCTTTCATGTGTGGGGATTAAACATTTACGGATTGGACCGATACTTGCCAAGCGGCCTTGGTTTACTACCGGTAGACCGCCTGTCAAGTTTCGTACCATTTGGACTTCGTTTGATACTCCAACGGTTAATCGAGGGACCGAAAAGGCCTCGTGTGGGTTGCAGCCCAACACCCCTCCAATTTGGCCCAAAACCCACCTAACTCTGCTCCATCATCTAGAGCGTTCGATCATGATCGCGTGGCCGAAAACCGCACCTCATTTGGACTCTCCTAGCTCCTCCTATGCCTATAAATAGGCCCCCCTCGTAATGTCCCGGATCCCCTATCCCCGAAACCCTAAATCGCCCCCGCGCCGCGCCGGACATTGTCCGACCCGGCCGGACATAGCCGCCGCCCCACTCCGAAGCCGCCACGTGGCAGCCGCCACCTCCCACCGCCGCCGGCCCGCCCGGCCCAGGCGAGGCCCCCGCGGCCCAGCTGCCGCCGCCGCCGCCTCGCCCGGCCGCCGCCTCCGGCCGCCGCCGCCACCGCGTCCGCGCCCGCCGCCACCAACCACCGCCGCCGCGCCGTGGCCGCCGCCTCTCCGGCTCCCCGCCGGCCGGATCCGGCGAGATCCGGCCTGGGAGAACCTCGCCGCCGTCTTCCCGCTCCGGCGAGCTCCGTCAACTCCGGCGTGAACAGTGCGCGCGCCGCCGTCCTCGGATTCCGTGCCGGGTCAAACCCTAGATCCGGTGGTAAATTTCGTCTGTCCCGAAAATCTCAGTCCATGTGCTCATGTTCACGGCTCCGTAACTTTGCATCCGTAGATTCGATTCATGCATATAGCATCTCAAAATGTTCATCCTAGAGGGTACATCATTTCATTCCATTGCATCATTTTCATTTGAGTTCATTTTGATGCCCGAAATGCTGTTAGAAGAGGGCTACTTGAGATAATTGCCAGATCTGCTACTCCGTTTAGCCTTTTTGTCATTTTTGCCATGATTAATGTGTGCATGATATGCCCTGATGCTCTACATGTGTTTTGTTAAGGGTTTTGCCATATTTCCAGAGGTGCAACCCATGTATTTTTGTGATGTGTGTGGTGACTAGCACAAGCTTGCAAAGTGAGGCACTTGGTATTTCTGATTTCAGGGACTTAGCATTTCCACAAAGTCCTTGAGCTGTTTATCTCATGATGCCATATGTTCATGTTGTTTCCTAGTGATCCGTGCCTCTTTTGAGGATGATCAGTAATGATGTTTTGTTAATCCTGTAGTGCTCTATCCATCCATGTCTTTGTTTGCAATTATGTAGCACCCTAGATTGAGTCAATCGAGCTCTACTTTTGCTACTTTGTGAATCTGGGCAGATTGTCAACTTGTTTGCAATTTTGCCGGTGATGTTGTAGTTGATCCATGCATGCTATGCTATTGTTCTTGCCATGTCTAGCTTGCATTTTGTGCCTTCTTGGTGGATGTATGATTGTCTTGCCATGACTTGCACCGTAGTGAGTGCATCGAGCTCGTAAACATGCCTACTTGAGTTCTGTTTTCAGCTTGCTCCAGTTTTCACTAAGTCTGAAAACTGATTATGTTTTTGCTATGTTCACATGCTTGCAATTGTATTTTCTGATCCCTTTTGGCTCAAGGTGACTAAGGGACTTTTGTTAAGCTCTTTGAGTAGCTCCATGCCATGCTTTACTTTGCCATTTTCCGATCCTGTAGCATGTAGTTTTGTTGCTCCGAAGAGGGCTACCTGATCTGAAATTCCAGACAAGTGTTAATTTCACTAAGTCTGAGATCTGTTTGTCATATGCATTTTTGCCATGCTTGTTTGAACCTGTTAATGGATGATTTGGCCGTAGCTCAGTGCTAGACTTTTGTTAAGAATCTTGTATGCATCCCTGCCATGTATTTTGTTGTCATGTTTGGTTGCTGTAGCATGTTCATCTCATTGCATTTAGTTGGCTACTTGCTGTAAATCGCAGACCGGTGTCATATTTGAATCGCTTGCCATTTCCAAACCGTAACTCTGATTCCGGCGTTCTTTATATCGTTTTCAAGCGAATTCATCTCATCTTTCCAGTGGTACACTTGGATTTCCATGTTGAGGCCAGGTTCATGCGTTTCCTGTCATATCTTGCATTTTGCATCCCGCATCGCATCCCGCATAGCATATTATCTTTGCATCGTGTTGTTTGAGCTTGCACGTGGTTGATTGTATCCTTGTTGCTTGTTTGTCTTGTTTGGGTAGAGCCGGGAGAAGAGTTCGCTAACGAGGAGCCCGTTGAGTTTGCTTTCAAGGATCCAATCAACTCTGACAACTGTCCAGGCAAGATGATCATACCCTCAAAATCACTACTATCTTTGCTATGATAGTTTGCTCGCTCTTTTGCTATGCCATTGCTACGATGCCTACCACTTGCTTTCAAGCCTCCCAAATTTCCATGTCAAACCTTCTAACCCACCATGTCCTAGCAAACCGTTGATTCGCTATGTTACCGCTTTGCTCAGCCCCTCTTATAGCGTTGCTAGTTGCAGGTGAAGATTGGAGGCCGTTCCTCGTTGGAATATTTATTTTCTTGTTGGGATATCATTATATTATCTTATTATCTTAATGCACCTATATACTTGGTAAAGGGTGGAAGGCTCGGCCTCTCGCCTAGTGTTTTGTTCCACTCTTGCCGCCCTAGTTTCCGTCATACCAGTGTTATGTTCCCGGATTTTGCGTTCCTTACGCGGTTGGGTTCTAATGGGAACCCCTTGATAGTTCGCCTTGATTAAAGCTTTTCCAGCAATGCCCAACCTTGGTTTTACCATTCGTCACCTAGCCTCTTTTCCCCTTGGGTTACCGGAGCCCAAGGGTCATCTTATTTTAACCCCCCCAGGCCAGTACTCCTCTGAGTGTTGGTCCGAACTGAGCTGCCTGCGGGGCCACCTCGGGGAAACTCGAGGGTTGGTTTTACTCGTAGCTAGTCTCATCTGAGTGTGCCCTGAGAAAGAGATATGTGCAGCTCCTATCGGGATTTGTCGGCACATTCGGGCGGTGTTGCTGGTCTTATTTTAACCTGTCGAAGTGTCTTGAATTACCGAGATACCGAGTTTGATCAGAACGTCTTGGGAGGAGGTATATTCCTTCGTTGACCGTGAGAGCTTGTCATGGGCTAAGTTGGGACTCCCCTGTAGGGATTTGAACTTTCGAAAGCCGTGCCCGCGGTTATGGGCAGATGGGAATTTGTTAATGTCCAGTTGTAGATAACTTGAACCTTAATTTAATTAAAATGAATCAACTGAGTGTGTTACCATGATGGCCTCTTCTCGGCGGAGTCCGGGAAGTGGACACGGTGTTGGAGTAATGTTTGCGTAGGTTGCTCTTTAGTTTCTCGCTCGTGCTTTGCCTCCTCTTCTCGCTCTCTTTTGCGAATAAGTTAGCCTCCATATTTGCTAGTCGCTTGCTGCAGCTCCACATATTTACCTTGCCTTACCTATAAGCTTAAATAGTCTTGATCGCAAGGGTGCGAGATTGCTGAGTCCCTGTGGCTCACAGATTACTATTACACCAGATGCAGGGCCTGATGATTCCGCTCCAGGTGACGCGCTTGAGCTCAAGTGGGAGTTCGACGAAGACTCTCAACGTTACTATGTTTCCTTTCCCGATGATCAGTAGTGGTGCCCAGTTGGGGGTGATTGGGACCGTGTCGCATGTTGGGTCTCTTTTATTTTGACGCCGTAGTCGGGCCATGAGTGTTTGGATGATGTAATGTTATTTATGTACTTGATTGACGTGGCGAGTGTAAGCCAACTATGTTATCTCCCCTTTCATTATTATATTACATGGGATGTTGTGAAGATTGCCTAACTTGCGACATATGCCTTCAATGTGGTTATGTCTCTAAGTTGCGCCTCGACACGTGGGAGCTATAGTCGCATCGAGGGTGTTACAGGTTGCGATTTCTCCGAGTCCTTTCATCATGGTTTCCGGCGGAGGTTTGGCTGAGGGCCGTGAGATCCATCTCGGCGCGCTCATCTTCATCGCCGACGACTCCGCTTGGCTTCAGGAAGCTCCTCTCGACGTCGAGGCGCTCCCCGTCCGCGGGGTGACACACTTTTGCGCGTGCGTTCGCGGCGTCCTTCTGCGGCAGCCGCCGACTCAGTATCGGTCGGCCCCCGCAGCATCTTCGCCCCCCGCGGCTCGCCGTCACAAGCGATCCGGTCGGTCACGGCTTTAGCGGTGGGTGAAGCACGCGGTGGCGCGTCAGTCGGTCACCCCTCAAGTCACGGCAATCGAGCCCGATGAATCTCTCTACAGCTTGTTCAACATGTTGACTAGCTCCGTTGAGACCCTATGCGAGTGCGACAGTAGTGACCACACGGTGGAGGTCCTGATGGTCGACACGCGTCGCAGCCCGCCTGGCATGCGTCGCAACGGCGGTGACGAAGATGGTGGAGATCTATCGCGCGTTCATGAAGAATACCACCCCAAAACTCTCTCTTCTCAGCAGATGGAGGAACTTCACCGCCACAATGTGGAGGCCCTCTAAATGCCCGTTGTCGCGAGTCCTCTAAGGCTCGGGCCTTGGAGGCGGCGTGTTTGGCCATTTTGGCTGAGCGCACCCGACTGGAGAACCTTCAGCGTGCACTCGATGACCGCGCTCGCCGACAGATTCCCGAGTCCAGTCGATGGCAGTGGCAGTTATTTCCACTAGAACCACATGTATACCGCACTCTGATTCAAAATCTTACCGCTGCGGCCCGTATAGCAGAATCCATTCAGTATTCCCAGTCGGAAGGTGGTAGAGGTTTGATGCAGATCAGAGCGCTGCTCTGAGCAGCAGGAGAGCAAAACACTGCAGTTTCTCAGTCGCGCAACAGGATCCATAGCAGATTAGTGGTAGTTGATACCGTTCAGTCGGCTCACAGCCCAAGATCACCTCCGCCGCGTGAGGGGCATGGGCATCGTCAAGGGGCAGTATTTGGGTCGGAACCATGAGTAGCAAGATCATCGGCTCGACCATGATGACCGCCGTCGAGTGCCTACACCCCCTCCGAGGGGCTAATCATACGTGCCCCGACATTATGATGATAGGCGCCCATACAACAAGGAGCGGAGGAGGCCAGTCGACCCAAGAGAGCCAGGGTTTGATGCAAGGTCCATTTTGGTGCAAGGTTTGGTGGACAGGAATCGAGCACATAGAGAAGGGCAAGATAGAGATCGCCCAACTGGAAGTAGGGTACATGTTTCTGGTCCCGAGTGTTTTAGCAGGGCCATCAGGGCTGCAGAGATCCCTCCCAACTTCAGGTTGGTGACTAGGGTCAGCTAATTCACTGGTGAATCAAAGCCTGACACCTGGCTTGAAGACTACCGAGTGGATGTGCAGATCGGTGGAGGAAATGATGAAGTTGCCATGAAGCATCTCCCCCTGATGCTTGAAGGTTCAGCTAGAGCTTGGTTGAATCAGTTGGCTCCAGGCAGTATTTTCAGCTGGGAAGAGTTGGCCCGAGTGTTTGTCAGAACGTTTGAGGGCACGTGCAAACGGCCAGCAGGATTGACAGAATTGCAGCATTGCGTGCAAAAACTGAATGAAACTTTGAGGGATTACATCCAGAGGTGGACCACTTTACACCATACTGTGGAGAATGTGTCTCACCACCAAGCAGTTTGCGCCTTCAAGGAGGGCGTTTGGTACCGAGAGCTCAACCTGAAATTCGGTCGGATGGGAGACATGTCTATGACTTGAATGATGGAGATAGCCTCTCGGTACGCCAACAGCAAAGAAGAAGACCGAGTCTGCAGTGGCAAGAGCAAACCAGTCAGCTAGGACACTGGAGGAGGTAATTCCAGTCAGAAGCAGAAGCGCAAAGCAGAACCAGCAGCGCCTGGAGAAGTTGCAGTCGCAACCCAAGGAAAATCTAATGGAAAACCTAAAGGGCCCTGGACCCCTAAGAAGGTGAAAGATGCAGCCGGGAACGACGTGTTGGATTTACCATGTCACATTCACATCAAGAAGGATGAAGAGGGAAATCTCATCTATCCCAAGCATACCACTCGGCAATGTCGAGTCCTTATACAACAGTTCAGAGAAAAGCAACCCAGTGAGAAGGAAAAAGAATCTGATAAGGATGAGGACAAGGAAGAGGATGATGATGGATTTCCCTATATCAATTCCACTTTGGTGATTTTTGCTGATGTTGAAAGCAAAAGTTGATTGAAAGTCATCAATAGGGAAGTAAACATGGTTGCTCCGGCAACAACGACATATCTGAAATGGTCAAAGAATCCTATCACATTCGACCAGTTAGACCACCCGCCGCACGTTGCCACCCCTGGGAGGCAAGCGTTGGTGGTCGACCCGGTCATTGGAGGCACCCGACTGACCAAAGTTTTGATGGATGGTGGCAGCAGATTGAACATTTTGTATGTTGAGACCCTCCGAGGGATGGGCATTCCGATGTCCAAACTTAGTGAGAGTAACATGCAGTTCCACGGAGTTATACCAGGAAAGAAAGCTGATTCACTCGGCCAGATCACTCTTGACGTGGCTTTTGGTGATCCAAGGAATTGCCGGAAGGAAAAGTTGACATTTGAAGTCATGGATTTTCACAGTGCCTATCATGCTATCCTGGGCAGAACTGCGTATGCCCGTTTAATGGCTCGACCGTGTTATGTGTATCTCAAACTCAAGATGCCTGGCCCTAGGGGCGTGATTACAGTCACTGGTAATCTGCAGCGAGCAGAAGAGTGCTTCTAGAAGGGCTCGAAGATTGCCGATGAACAGATGGTAGCAATAGAAATGGAGCAAGAAGACAGCAGATCCGAGTGATTTGTTGAGAGCTAAGAAGCCTGCTTCAGAGTCTGCATTTTAAGTCGTCTGGTGAAACGAAATCAGTTCATATTCACCCGACTGATCCCAGTGCTGCTATGACTCATATATCAACAACACTCGACAACAAATAGGAAGAAGCGCTTATCCAGTTCCTTCATGAGAACTGGGACATCTTCGCATGGAAACCTTCTGACATACCAGGTGTGCCTAGGGGACTGGCTAAGCACCGTTTGCAAGTCGACCCAAAAGCAATACCTGTCAAAGAGCACCTCCCACGGTCCACCGTAGAGAAAAGGAAGGCAATTAGTGAGGAAGTGGCTCGGCTTCTGGCAGTTGAGTTCATCCGAGAGATTTACCAGTCCAAGTGGCTCGCCAATGTAGTCATGCTTCCCAAGAAGGATGATTCACTTCGTATGTGTATTGACTTCAAGCATATCAATCGGGCCTGCCCGAAAGATCACTTCCCTCTCCCTCGCATTGATCAAATAGTCGACTCAACTGCGGGATGTGAGCGATTGTCTTTTCTGGACGCATATTCCGGGTATCATCAGATCCGACTGTATGGACCCGATGAAATAAAAACAACTTTCATCACCCCATTTGGGTGCTTTTGCTATGTTACCATGCCCTTTGGTCTCAAGAATGCTGGCGCCACATTCATGCGTATGATACAGACGTGCCTGCTCACTCAAATTAGTCAGAATGTGGAAGCATACATGGATGACATGATGGTTAAGTCGTGAAAAGGTTCCGACCTGCTGACTGACCTCGCTGAAACATTTGCCAATCTAAGAAGGTATGATATCAAGCTTAACCCGTCGAAGTGTACATTTGGAGTTCCAGGCGGAAAGTTACTCGATTTCCTCGTTTCCAAACATGGGATCGATGCTAACCCAGAGAAGGTTGGTGCAATACTCTGAATGAAAAGCCCTATGCGCATACACGACGTTCAGAAGCTTATTGGTTGTTTGGATGCCTTGAGTCGATTCATCTCTCATCTCGGTGAAAAGGCATTGCCTCTTTACAGACTGATGAAGAAATCTGATAAGTTCGAGTGGACTCCTGAAGCTAACGCAGCGTTTGCAGAGCTCAAACCCCTGCTTTCCACCCAGCCAGTGCTCACTGCTCCAATCAGCAAAGAGCCTTTACTGCTTTATATTGCAGCCACCGGACAAGTGGTCAGTACAGTACTCACGGTCGAGCGGGAAGAAGAAGGTAAAGCCTATAAGGTTCAGCGCCCAGTGTACTATATTTCTGAAGTCTTAACTCTGTCCAAGCAGAGATATCCGCATTATCAGAAGCTTGTATATGGAATTTACTTGACTTCGAAGAAGGTGGCACATTATTTCTCATATCACTCCATCATAGTGGTCAGCGATGCTCCATTGTCATAAATTCTTAACAACAGAGATGCAACTGGTCGAGTGGCAAAGTGGGCAATTGAACTCTTTCCGTTGGATATCAAGTTTGAGGCAAAGAAAGCAATCAAGTCCCAGGCAATAGCAGATTTCCTTATCGACTGGATTGAACAACAGCAGCCAACACAAGTCCACTCAGAACATTGGAATATGTTTTTTGATGGATCCAAGATGTTGAATGGTTCTGGTGCTGGAGTAGTTTTGGTATCTCCGCGAGGTGATAAACTCAGTTATGTCCTTCAGATTCACTTTCATTCCTCCAACAATGAAGCTGAATATGAAGTATCGTTGTACGGGTTACGAATGGCCATTTCACTTGGCGTCCGTCGCCTAATGGTCTACGGCGACTCAGATTTGGTGGTCAATCAAGTGATGAAAGAGTGGGATGTCAGAAGCCTAGCCATGACTGGTTATTGCAATGCAGTAAGAAAATTGGAAAAGAAGTTTGAAGGTCTATAGCTCCACCACATTCCCCAACTGAAGAACTAGGCAGCAGATGACCTGGCAAGATAGGTTCCAGGCGAGAGCCCATTCCCAACAATGTGTTTTTGGAACACCTTCACACACCATCAGTTCAAGAAGATCCCTTCACAGAAGAGCCCCCACAACCTAAGAGTTCCACTGATCCGACTGAAGTTGAAATCCCAGCCATGGTCGACCTAGTCATGGAAGTTTTGGTCGTCATTCCTGATTAGACTGTACCGTATATCGCATATATTCTCAGGAAAGAACTGCCAGAAGATGAAGATGAAGCGTGACAGGTCGTCCGTCAATCTAAAGCCTTCACCGTGATAAGCGGTTCACTGTACAGAGAAAGTGTGTCTGGAGTTTCCCAGCGATGCATTACCCCAGAGGAAGGCCGAATGATTCTCAATGATACCCACTCGGGGACCTATGGTCACCATGCGTCCTCACGGACAATAGTGGCCAAAGCATACCGAGGAGGTTTTTACTAGCCACGAGCAAATGAAATGGCAAAGGAAATAGTCGACAGTGTGAGAGTTGTCAGTTCTACTCCAACATATCACACAAGCCCGCTTCAACCTTGAAGACAATTCCACTCATCTGGCCATTTGCCGTTTGGGGGTTGGATATGGTTGGACCCTCGAGGACTGGCAGAAGTGGTTTCACTCACCTGCTTGTTGCAGTTGACAAGTTCCCTAAATGGATTGAAGCCAAGCCCATCAAGAACCTCGATTCAGGCACTGCCGTCAGCTTGATTAGAGGGTTAACATTCAGATTTGGAGTCCCACATATCATCATCATAGACAATGGTTCAAACCTTGATTCAGATGAGTTCAGAGCTTTCTGTGCTTCCCAACGCACTCAAGTCGCCTATGCTTCAGTTGCTCACCCACAGTCAAATGGACAAGCAGAAAGAGCAAATGGTTTGATCCTCCAAGGGTTGAAGCCCAGATTAATGCGAGACCTCAAGCATGCAGCGAGCGCCCGGGTAGATGAGTTACCATCAGTACTGTGGGGCCCGAGGATGACGCCAAATCGGTCAACTGGTCGGACTCCCTTCTTCCTGGTTTATGGAGCCGAGGCCGTGCTACCGACTGATTCACTCCATAATGCCCCGCGAGTGGAACTCTTCTGAGAGGCAGAAGCAGAACAAGCCCGGGAAGATGCAGTTGACCTTCTGGAAGAGGAAAGAGAAATGGCCCTGATCGGGTCGACCATCTATCAACAAGACCTTCGTCGGTTCCACGCTAGAAACGTCAGGGGTCGAGCATTTCAGGAAGGGGACCTGGTTCTCCGAGTGGATCACAAACGACCACACAAGCTGGCTCCCGCTTGGGAGGGCCCTTTCATTATCACCAAAGTGCTTCACAATGGAGCATACCACCTGTACGATGTGGAGCACAAGAAGGACGAGCCACGTGCTTGGAATGCGGAGCTTCTCCGCCAATTTAGCACTCAAGCATTCAGGCTGTCGAGATGCAATAAGAAGTACCTTTTAGTTTGTTTAATCATAGACATGGTTTAGCAACCTCCTAAATGATTGCTAGTACTTATACATGTGTCCAAAACCCCCAGTGGGTGGCTTACCCGCGAATCCGATTCGCCTAAGTTTCAAAAAACAAAATCCCACCGAGTGAGGGGCAATCCGCTCACTCGGGGGCTTAGCTGCGAACCCGATTCGCCTAAGTTTCAAAAATCCTACCGAGTGGAGAGCATGCCTCCCACTCGGGGGCTTAGCTATAGTCTAGTACTCGCCTAAGTTTCAAAAATCCTACCGAGTGGTGAGCATGCCTCCCACTCGAGGGCTTAGATGCAGTCCAGTACTCGCCTAAGTTTCAAAAATCCTACCGAGTGGTGAGCAACCCTCCCACTCGGAGGCTTAGCTGCAGTCCAGTACTCGCCTAAGTTTTAGAAATCCTACCGAGTGGTGAGCAACCCTCCCACTCAGGGGCTTAGCTGCAGTCCAGTACTCGCCTAAGTTTCAAAAATCCTACCGAGTGGTGAGCAACCCTCCCACTCGGGGGCTTAGCTGCAGTCCAGTACTCGCCTAAGTTTCAAAAATCCTACCGAGTGGAGAGCATGCCTCCCACTCTGGGGCTTAGCTGCAGTCCAGTACTCGCCTAAGTTTCAAAAATCCTACCGAGGGGTGAGCATCCCTCCCACTAGAGGACTTAGCTGCAGTCCAGTACTCGCCTAAGTTTCAAAAATCCTACCGAGTGGTGAGCATGCCTCCCACTCGGGGGCTTAGCTGCAGTCCAGTACTCGCCTAAGTTTCAAAAATCCTACCGAGTGGTGAGCATGCCTCCCACTCAGGGGCTTAGCTGCAGTCCAGTACTCGCCTAAGTTTCAAAAATCCTACCAAGTGGTGAGCAACCCTCCCACTTGTGGGCTTAGCTGTAGTCCAGTACTCGCCTAAGTTTCAAAAATCCTACCGAGTGGTGAGCAACCCTCCCACTCGGGGGCTTAGCTGCAGTCCAGTACTCACCCAAGTTTAAAAAACTCCTATCGAGTGGTGAGCAACCCTCCCACTCGGGGGCTTAGCTGTAGTCCAGTACTCGCCTAAGTTTACAAAACCCTACCAAGTGCTGAGCAACCCTCCCACTCGGGGGCTTAGCTGCAGTCTAGTGCTTGCCTAAGTTTAAAAAATCCTACTGAGTGGTGAGCAACCCTCCCACTCGGGGGCTTAGCTGCAGTCCAGTACTCGCCTAAGTTTAAAAAATCCAACCGAGTGGAGAGCAACCCTCCCACTCTGGGGCTTAGCTGTAGTCTCGTACTTGCCTAAGTTTTAAACACGCTCTATCCTTATCTGCAAGGACGTTGAGGTGCAGGTCAACCACGACCTTATCCTTGGAGCTAAGACACAAATACAATGTCCACTCCATCCTTATCCACAAGGACGATGAGGTGCAGGTCGACCACGACCTTATCCTCGGAGCTATGACACAAATACAACGTCCGCTCCATCCTTATCCGCAAGCACAATGAGGTGTAGGTCAACCACGACCTTATCCTCAGAGCTGCGACACAAATACAACGCCCACTCCATCCTTACCTGCAAAGAAGACGACAAGCAGGCCATGGACGGCATCAGATGCCCTTGTCTATGATCCACTCGACTGAGTTGCACCACAAAGTCAGTAGCAATTCAGATTGAAGAATCAGAGCCAAGAGATTCAAAATCAACCAAGTTCAGATAAAACCTAAGAGGTCCCAGACCACAGTTCAAAGTACTCGGGCATCAGGCCCGGAAGAGTTTAACGATTACAAGACCACTCAGCATACCGAGGCAAATTCAATCGGATTATAAAAGTTGGTTCACTCCGCGGGTGGAGGACTGGCAGGCTCGACGAACTCGTCCAGGTCGATTCCATCTACAATTCGAGTGGACGCAGCAATAAAGGTCTCCATGAAAGACTGGAAGCCGTGTCTCCTGGTATTGGCAACCTTGATCGCTGCTAGCTTTTCCTCCTTGGTCTCCTTGCAGAGGACTCGAACTAGCAACAGAGCTACGTCAGCACCGCAGTGAGCAGATGACTTCTTCTACTCCTGCACTCGGCCAGGGACCTCATTGAGTCGAGTCATCAAAGACTTGAGGTCATTCTGGAGCATGTCCCGTGGCCAAAGCGCTGAGTCAATCCGCGACCCGCAACCTTTAGGTGAGCAAGGTAGTCTGTAACACTGGTGATACGGGATTCCAGTCGGAGCACGTTCATGGTAGCTTCATCACCGACAGGGGAAATGATGGGGTCTAGGCCTGTCTCGATCTGCCCAGTTTCTTCCTCAAAGTTTTGACAGAATTCTACAAACACAAAGAAATAATGAGTCGACGGTTTTATGGTGAATCGATGATGGCTAAACAATCGGATAAGGAAAAATACCTTCGAGCATAAGGAACAACTTCCTGGCGAGTGTCCACAGATAAGCCTCCAGGTCATTTCTCTTACGAGAAATTCCTTGAATCTTCTCGTTCAAAGCAACTTTGTCTTTCTTCATACGGGTCACTTCTTTGTTGGCTTCGGTGAGGTATGCCTTTAGCTTGGCGTTATCTTCCTCCAGTGCCCTGACTGAAGCCAGCTTCTTGTCGGCGAGTGTTGTCTTCTCCTGAGCCTCCTTCTGAGCCGCTGCAAGGTCAGGGTCCTTCTGTACCAGAGCTTGTTTCATTTTTTCTGAAGAATATGCACTCGGGTCAGAGAGAAGGACGAAGAGATACCTTGAGAGATGGTCAAGATAGACAGTCGACAGGTTGTTACCTTCTGTACCAGCTACTTTGTCTTTAGCCTTTTTAAAATTATGATTAGCTAGCTCCAAGTCAAGGTTGAGCTGTCTCTACTTCTCTTCGAAACCGGCAAACTTGGAGATGAGCTCACAGGATTTCTGCAGTCAGCAAAAAGATACATCAATGGACAGGATCAAAGATTACTCACTTCCGAGTGAAAAGAACTCTAAGACTACTGCAGAATCAAACATTCAACAGTAGTCTCGGGGACTACACCCAGTGGGATGCACTTAGCGTGCCCCCACTAGTTCAGATTTCACTCGACATGGTCCGCCCAGACTGAGTGGAAAAGAAAAAAACACGACGGCCAGCAATAGTCATTCTCAGACCCCAACCGACTGCCCGCAGTCGACCATGGTCTCGGGGACTACACCCAGTGGGTGCACTCTGCGTGCCCCCACTAGTTCAGGTTCCACTCGACATGGTCCACCCAGACCGAGTGGAAGAACTGAAGGATAAGATCTTTTTATCAAGGCCCCCACCGAATCACACATTCGACGGCGGCCTCGGGGACTACACCCAGTGGGTGCACTCTGCGTGCCCCCACTAGTCCAAGAACTACAATCGACACAACCTAGTCGACTCAACTGGAAAAATTATTCAACATAAATTAAAACACCCAGTGGGTGTGCAGATACGAAGTGCAGACTAACAGATGGACGCACAAAGAAGAGTTTTTTCGGGTAGCATATCCTAAGAGAACAAGTGTCAAGATAGGAGTTCAGTCGGAACCCAACTTGCCTGGACATTGGCCTGGAGGGCTGCACTGGCATCATAAGTAGCTTGAATATTCTTGTGCACGGTCTTCACCCGCTCCATCATCAGGCCCGCTTGGCATATAGCTTCTGCAGCGGCGCTTGCCTGGTCTTCCGGGACATGATGAGTGGTGAAGAAAGGAGTCGGCGGTTCAGTCGCGCTAGCCTATGAATCCGAGGTGTGACGTTGAACAGATGAAGCAGGGACAGGCACAGTCGACGATGAAGGATGTTCACTCGACACTGGAACAGCAAAGGTGATAGAAGTCCGGTTTGCATCTCCAGGCTGTTGAACCACTGGCTCCGTCACCGGCACCTACTGAGATGTTTGGCCAGCGGATGCCTTCTTTCTTGAAGTCTTGCCCCTCCTTCCCATGGTCCTCTACGGCACGTCTTTGTTATCATCCGGAAGTTCAATGACATTGGGCGGAGCTGCAAAGCAGTCATTTACAGAAGTTCACTCAGCCACCAAAAGAGCAGATTAAGTAATGACAGAGTGGCAAAGAGTTATACCTACATGAGAGGTGACCGCATCTTCCATCTCCTCCTCATCGTCATCTTGGTAAATAGAAGTCCTAGAGGTGACACTACAAAATTCAGAATTCACTCGGTCAAAACAAGAAAGTGAGTCGACCAAAGTTTGAATCATGCAAAAACTAGAGAGTTGAGCTCAGTAATTACCCAGAAGCGATGGTGACAGACACTTTAATCTTGGGCAAAGCCTTTTGGGTCTTTGGCGTCACGACTTCGGGCTGCTTGGGAGCTTTTTCAGTTGGCACAGGAGAAGACGTGCAAGTACGCTTTAAGGGTTGTCTAGTCGGAGGAGTCATTTTGCCCCGAATGCTTGCTGGTTCCTGCCTCTGTTTGGAGCGCCTCTTTGTGCGAGGCGGAGAGTCGATCTCCTCGCCACTGCTCGAGTCCTCGCTCTCCTTGTCCCCTCGTCCGTCAGAGTGCCAGTCGCCGCTGTCACCCATGCTCGCCTCTCCCTCCTGCTCCTGCTCTTTGTTGGGCATCGAATACATTTCAGTAAAGATCTACAAAGGGTAGGGTCGAGTGGATATTAATCAGTTTCAAAAGCTAACACATATCAGAGCAAAATACACTCGGAAGGAAAGAATTAAACCTTGTCGGGCTGAATGGTGTTGTCGAGTGGAGGAACCCTTCTGGACCCCCTGGGGTTGTCCTTATTCCCAGTGATGCCTTGTAACCACAGCTCCACCGTCTCCTCGCTGACTTCCTCTGGGTGGATCCGAGTGCTATCCTCAACGCCTGAGTACATCCACATTGGGTGGTCACGAGCTTGGAGCGGCTAAATGCGTCGACTCAGAAATGCTTCTAGCAAATCCATACCAGTCACGCCATCGTGGACAAGTTGGACCACTCGCTCAACCAGCATAGAAACCTCCTCTTTCTCCTCTGGAGTCACTCTCAACGAAGAAGGCTTCTCGACTCGCTCGGTGGAAAACGGAGGAAGACCGGTCGACTGACCTGGAGTCGGTTCATCCTTACAATAGAACCAGGTTGACTGCCACCCCCTGACTGACTCGGGAAGAATCATGGCAGGGAAAGTGCTTTTGTTCCTCATCTGGATCCCTAAACCCCCACACATCTGGATCACGTGTGTCCTCTCATCACTCGGATTTGCCTTTTTACCGACTGAGAGCGGCAGGTGAAAATGTGTTTGAAGAGGCCCAGTGCGGTCGACAACCCAGAAAGTTCTCACACATGGACACATAGGCAGCGAGGTATGTGATAGTGTTGGGAGAAAAGTGATGAAGTTGGGCTCCAAAGAAATTCAGAAAACCCCGGAAGAAAGGATGGGGGCAAAGAAAAACCGCGGTCGACGTGGGTCGCAAGAAGGACACACTCACCCACTTGTAGTCGTGGCTCGGTCTCGTCCCCCGGAAGCCGCCAAGACTCGTGGGTGATCAGCCCTCCGTCAACCAGATCCTCCATGTCTTCTTTCATGATGGTCGACCGGATCCAGTCACCCTAGATCTAGCCGCGTGGCAGAGTAGATCTTGACAACGACCCGCCCCGGCTCGTATTTTTCCCCTTCGCCGTCGCTTTCTTCGCGCGCTCCAGAGCGACGGTCTTGTCCTTCCCCATTGCGGTGGAACGGGTTCGAGCTGGGCGGCAGCATCGAGAGAGGAGGCAGAAGCAGTGGGGAGCGGAGGAAGGAGGAGGAGAATGGGGCGCATAGTGCGAAGGCATCGACATCGGCGCCTTATATGGCCTCATTCCCCGAGTGGCTGACCGGTGGACCCAGGCGATCCTGTCAAATCCCACAACAGGCGCGCGCACATTACGTGGAGAAAAAGGTGGCGCAGGGATCGGGGCGCCCCTGCCTAATCTGCTTCGATTACCACAGCCCTCTCTGCCCCCCGCACTTCCCCAAATTTCGAACCCCGCCATATCTGGAAATGGCAGGGCAGTCAATCATACCGAAGATTTTATGCAACACTAGCAGTCAAAACTCATCAGCAGAAGCTTCACTCGACAACTTCTGAATGGCTCAAGGCGACTAAAAATGAAGTCAAAGCTGTTGCATGGTTCACCAATCCAGTCATATGCTTCCGCAACATAAAGGTTGGGTCAGAACCGTTGTCAACTCCATTTTCACTCGGACCCAGAACCATTCGGGGGCTAATGACGGTGTCGTGTACCTAGGGTAGGGCAATAGACCTGATCTAAGCACCCTTGCCAAGGACACTGCCCTATAGTTAAAGACATTCAAAGGACAGCAAATTCTACCGACTGCAATCACCTCAAGATGCAACCCACTCGGCCATGAGTTCCACTCGGGTAACCCAATTCCATTCGACCATGATATAATGATTCGACCACATCAGAAACCTCTCAGAGCACAGAAGATCTAAGTCCACTCAGGATGTCAGGCGTTCACTCCATAGTCTTAAGGGTCATTTATATCACTTTAATGCTGACGTTACCAGTAACGTCCCCTCTTTATGTACATTGAACCCTATGTAACGGGGGAAGGCTGGGGTCCTAGTGCACTCTATATAAGCCACCCCCCTCCTTTGGGACAAGGTTTCGCACCCCCTGTAACTTCACGCATAATCCAATCGACCGAGCCCCCGGGCACCGAGACGTAGGGATGTTACTTCCACCGCGAAGGGCCTGAACTCGTATATCTTGCGTGCACAATCTCACCGTAGCTAGGATCTTGCCTCTACATTCCTACCCCCTACTTTACTGTCAGACTTAGAACCACGACACCCGGTACAGTGCCGGAGGCATTCACATAGAGTCATATCTTGTTCTAAGTATCTGTAATTCTTGAGTTGTAAGTAAATAAAAGTGTGATGATCTTCCTTTTTAGAGCATTGTCCCAGTGAGGAAAGGATGATGGAGACTATGATTCCCCCACAAGTCGGGATGAGACTCCGGACGAAAAATAAAATTAAAAAAAGAGTCCATAAAAAAGGAGGGAAAGGCCCAAAGAAAAAAATGAGAGAAAAAGAGAGAAGGGGCACTGCTACTATCCTTTTACCACACTTGTGCTTCAAAGTAGCACCATGATCTTCATGATAGAGAGTCTCCTATGTTGTCACTTTCATATACTAATGGGAATTTTTCATTATAGAACTTGGCTTGTATATTCCAATGATGGGCTTCCTCAAAATTTCCCTAGGTCTTCGTGAGCAAGCAAGTTGGATGCACACCCACTTAGTTTCTTGTTGAGCTTTCCTACACTTATATCTCTAGTGCATCCGTTGCAAGGCAATCTGTAGGATCAAAAGTATGACTAGAGGGGGGTGATTAGACTACTTGACCAAATAAAAATCTAGCATTTTCCCAATTTTAAGTCTTGGCAGATTTTAACAACTTAGCACGAGTCAAGTAATCAACCTACACATGCAATTCTAAGAGTATAGCAGCGGAATGTAAAACAATTGCATATGAAGGCAAAGGGAGGAGTTTAGAGGGAGCAAACGCAATGTAGACATGGAGATTTTTGGCGTGGTTCCAATAGGTGGTGCTATCGTACATCCACGTTGATGGAGACTTCAACCCATGAAGGGTAACGGTTGCGCGAGTCCACGGAGGGCTCCACCCACGAAGGGTCCATGAAGAAGCAACCTTGTCTATCCCAACATGGCCATCGCCCATGAAGGACTTGCCTCACTAGGGTAGATCTTCACGAAGTAGGCGATCTCCTTGCCCGTACAAACTCATTGGTTCAACTCCACAATCTTGACGGGGGCCCCCAAGTGACACCTAACCAATCTAGGAGACACCACTCTCCAAAAGGTAATAGATGGTGTGTTGATGATGAACTCCTTGCTCTTGTGCTTCAAATGATAGTCTCCCCAACACTCAGCTCTCTCTCATAGGATTGGATTTGGTGGAAAGAGGGTTTGAGTGGAAAGCAACTTGGGGAAGGCTAGAGATCAAGATTTATGTGGTTGGAATGGAATATCTTGACCCCAACACAAGTGTAGGTGGTTCTCTCTCAGGAAATATATGTTGGAAGTGTAAGCATATTCTGATGGCTCTCTCCATAAATGAAGAGTGGGTGGAGGGGTATATATAGCCTCCACACAAAATCTAACCGTTACACACAAATCACCAAACTCGGTGGGACCAAATCATGAAACTCGGTCAGACCAATTTAGTTCAAAATGTGAACGTTAGGATTTTCGGTGGGACCGACATGTCAACTCGGTGGGACCGATTCCATTAGGCTTAGGGCATAACGTAATCTTGGTGAGACCGATTACACAAATTCGGTGGGACCAATTTTGTTAATAGGCAAAAAGAGAGTTGGTCAGCCAAACTCGGTGGGGCCAATTTGCTCATCTCGGTTAGACCGAAATGTTACGAAGGGGAAACAGAGAGTTTGCATTGCAATCTCGATGGTACAGATCGCTCATCTCGGTTGGACTGAAACGTTACGAAGGGAAACAAAGAGGTTGTAATCCCATCTCGGTGAGATCGAGATCCCTATCGGTGAGACCGAAATGACTAGGGTTTGTGGCAGTGGCTATGTCAAGTGAACTCGGTGACACCGGGTAGGAAATTTCGGTGGGGCCGAGTTTGACTTTTGGTTTGGGACATATGTGGATGTGAGAAAGTAGTTGAGGGTTTTGGAGCATATCACTAAGCATTTTGAGCAAGTAACTCATTAAGCAACACCTCATCCCCTTTTAATAGTATTGGCTTTTCCTGTGGACTCAATGTGATCTTGGATCACTAAAGGTAAAATGTAGAGTCTTGAGGTTGAGCCAACATGCCTTCTTAGTATTTTGAGGGGTCCACTTTCTAATCCATGCCATGGCAAACATTGAGCTTTCCTGAAATATTTATCTTGAAATAGCATTAGCTCAATGGGCTATATGTTGTTAGGAATTACCAAAACCACCCAGGGATAGTTGCACTTTCAATCTCCCCCTTTTTGGTAATTGATGACAACATATAGATCAAAGCTTCAACAAATAATAATAAGATTGAAAAACATCATCGCTTTGAGAAGTATGCGATAAGCAAGAGTTCCCCCTAAATTTGTGCATTATTTAAAATTTGCTTTTGAATGCAAACGCACAATCGATTAGGATCATGGCTTACTGTTCCATGTCACATACATCTTGGTGGAGCGCTCAAAATGATAGGAATTACACGCATGCACTCATCACCAAGAAAGTGAATGATCATATATGGATATAAAAGATAGTATCATCTAAACAAGCATTAAGGTAGCAAATGATCAATCACATGATCACACAAGGATATAAAGTATCTCACACAATAAAGAGTTCAACCAAAGGCAAAGAAGCAAAACACTATCTCGAAGCCTATGATCTATACATATTTCTCCCCCTTTGGCAACAAGGTACCAAAAAGTTCAAATATGCATAGTGCTATGCGTCTCGCAGGCTTGGTCTTCGGGAGGTGGTGTAGAGAGAAATCCAAGGACGAAGGCATCCGTTGATGTAGTTGGAGCTGGTGGAGTGGCCGCTGGAGGTAGCACTGAGGCTGTGGCTCCTGGTGCTGATGTTGTAGCTCTAGAATCTATCACTGGCACGGCAGCAGACCTCTGTCCTCTAGGCACTCGCTGAAATGCATGTGTGGTTGCCTTGCCTCTCTTCTCTTCTGCTTCCTCCTGAAGCTGCTCAACTGATGTTTGAATCTCAGTTACCTTCAGATCAAGATCATAAAATTTAGTTTCTACGATCCTTTCCAAGCTCTCCTGGTTTTGAGTTAGGGTGGCGAAGCCCTTCCCAATCCTCAGTGTAGACCGGATCAGATATGCAAGTTGATCTTGCTTGCTCTTCAGGAAAACCTATGATGCCTCTTCAACACTTGGCATCTTGGCAGCTTTCTCAGCCTTTGCTTTGGCTCTTTTCTCCTGTGCATGAACTGATGATGGTTCCTCCTCATTCATCACAACAATATTATGTTCAAAATCAGGATACAGGGGTAGATGGTCCTTATCCAACAGATATGTTCCTGTGCCCATCTTGGAGTTGATGAGCTCCTGAATGTGTGGAGCATACCCACAACTTCTCTTCTGGTCAGCGGCAGTCCTCTTGATTGTCTCTACAATCATACTCATGACCTTGAACTTCTGAGGGACATCAAAAAGCTGTAGCAGGTTGATAGAGTGCCCTCTGATCATCTTGTGATCTCCTGACTTGGGTAGCAGAGTGTGCCTTAGGATCCAGTTGATAGTAGGCAGACCACACAACAAGAGATGTACAGATCAAAGCTTGTGAGTCTCCAAAGCTTTATCTGGGATCTCCTTGTACATGTTAGCCATAGTGTTGTGATCCTTCTTCTTCTTGGCATACACATCCAAGTCATCTTCATGTTCTGCTGGGGAATTTATCAATTTTGCCCATTCTTCAACTGTGGATTGGTACCTAGTACCTTCTAACATCCAAACGATCTTCCCATCTGGGTAAAAATGAGCAGTGGAGTAAAACTGCATGATCAGCTCATCATTCCATTTTGTTAGCTTCTGTCCAACAAACTCATCTAGTCCACATGCTTTGAAGCTGTCATAAACTCCTGGGAAGTGATCTTCATTTTCCTGGATGAATTCCCAATCAACCCATCTCATGTCACACACAATGGGATTCTTGTCAAGTAGAATAGTTTCATAGAAATCTTGTTGTTCCTTTGTGTGAAACATGTAGTCAACTGCAGTCCTTCTCCTCGCAACATAGGGATCAGACTATCTCCACAATCTCAGTCCTGAATCTTTCCTGATGTGCATGTTCTCAGCGACTGGATGAGTATCATTGTGGTCTGGGATCTTGGGCTTCAATTTTCTCAAAATACGAGACTCATCATCTTCTTCTTCAGCTTCAGGCACTGGTGCCTTGTTCTTTTCTTCAGTAGGTATACTCCTGATGTTCCTCTTTGGGCATAGTATGCTTCTGAGCTTGAGCTTTGATATTTGATGTTTCATCCCCTAACTTTATAGCATCTCCCATAAGCTTCTGAGCTTTGGGTGCTGAGCATCATTTTCTTCTTCTTCAGAGGGATCTTTCATCATGGAGGGCTTACCAATGACTCTGGCAATGGTCTTCTTGACTCTTTCCTTCCTTTTCTTGCCTTCTCCACCTTCTTTGGGTTCAAGAGTGAACTCCATTGTTTCTTGAGTAGAGGCTCTGGCCTTAGACATAGGAATTCTCTTTGCTGGAGCCTTCCTATTCATCCCTGGCTTAACTGTAGCAGTTGTGCTATACTCCTTTTTCAGCACCTTCTTCTTGGAGCTTACTTCCTCCTCAGTGGCAACATAATCCTCATCCTCAGATTCTGAGGTTCTCTTCTTCCTAGATCTAGTGGTTGCCTTTGGAAGTTGTTGGGAGTGCTCCTGCTGCCATCATTAGAAGTGGTCGAGGGATATGAACCCTCACTCAGCTGCACATGTTCCTCGGACTTGTTCTGACTATCACTCTGATCAGACATCTTTGCAAACTCACTGATAGCAGACCCTGTGAATAGATGTAGATGAGATAGAGTGGATGAGCATCACAAATTGCAGAGTTTTTGCAAAACAGATGACTTAAAAACTTAGTTTTAGTTCTCCACAGAAAGCATTTCGGAGCTACCGATTTGTAAACTCAGTGATACCAAAGTAGCTTTTGGAACCTAAACTAGTGAACACGGTCAGACCAAGTCACAGTTCGGTGGCACCGAGACTGCTAGGGTTTCACAGAGAATTGAACTCGGTCACACTGATTTGCAGTTATCGGTCAGACCAAAAATTGCAAGTGCTATGGCCTAAGCCAAATCGGTGAGACCAATTTCTACAACTCGGTCAGTCCGAGATGAGTTCGATGGAGACCTAACCCTAAATTTTTAAATCAAACTTAACCTAAAGGATGTTTTCAGTGGATAGACTGTTTGCATACGTGGTAAGGATCATGGAAAAAACAATGTGCTATGAATCAGAGGTAAAAGAATAGCACAAAGGTCGAACCCATACCCTAGTTCGGCGGGGGTTCGCTACAGCGACAATGGCGGAGCAGATTTCCATTGACGTCGATGGAAACCAGCGGCGGGAGGTTGCTGGCAGCGAGGAGACGATCCGGAGACCCGAGGAGGCAGAGCAGGACACGCGCGGGGTGAAGAGTTTTGGAGAAATCTCCAAAATTCAACCCGTGAGTATATATATCCCGACCCTGTCGGTGTGACCAAGTGGAACAACTCGGTGGCACCGAGATGCAGACTCGCAAGCGGCTACTGCAACTCGGTGTGACCAAAAAGTTCAAATCTGTTGCACCGAGATTGAAAACCTAGATCAACTTAGTGATCTCGGTGTGACCGAAATGGATGACTCGGTCATACCAAAATGCACAAAGAGGTTTTGGAAGTTTAATTCTATGACGAATCAGGGACTCCGAGTGCTCCTCACACAGAGTGGTTCGAATCTGACTTGATCAAACTTTGTGATGTAGCATGAATAGAGTTTGAGACGAGAAAAGCATAGATAGCCAGAGGAAGTCCTTAGGCATTCTTGTCCATTAATTTGGCAAAAGAGAAAAAGCCAAACAATCAAGGCAACAAATGGATGTCCTCGAATGAGTAAAACATGCAACCAACATGCTCACACAATAAGATGGCAAATGAAATATGTGGCAAGGCATGCACAATCACTCTAGCATCTATCAAGCAATTTGGAGATGACTAGGTCATCTATATATGAATATATTGACTGAGGAGTCAAATGAGAACATTTGATCGTAGGTCATACTCATCGTTTAAGCACAAGTGGGGTTACCACTTTTACATAATGCATTGTTGTGTTCACATCATTAGAGTTTCTTTGGCTCAAATGATTAGAGTAAAGCTCCCCCTAGATGTGATATCCCCCCTAGGCGGGATGAACTAACCTTGGGTTTTGTCGATGATGACTTCATGTAGGTGTTGAAGATGTAGGTGCTCAAAGTTGATGTTGATCATTCGGAGCAATCCTTTGGAGTGAGTTGCACTTTCAATACCTACACGGGTTAGTCCCACAAGGAACAATCAAGGATATCCATAGACATAGAGTGATATTCACATGAGATGATGTCCATGAATGCATTAGGTTACCTCGTCCCTTGTCTTACCAACAAGAGGGTTTGTGACTCCTTGAACTAGTGCAAGATATGGAAGTTGTTTGCACTTGTCCTTGCCAAAGTGATATGAGTGAAGTATGTTGGCGGAGTCACCCTCAAGAACTCTCTAGTTCTTCTTCTTCGGGATCCACGCCATCTTGATGGGAATCCTTGGAGTTGTAGTCGTACTTGATGAAGTATAACTTGATGTAGTCTTGGGAACCCACTTGACCAATTCCTTAGGGGCTTCTTCAAATGCATCAATCTCCTCTTGAAGCTTGTCCTTGCCCTTTAGCTTGTGGTCTTGTGGTGTAAGATCATCTTGAGCTTGTGTTCCTTGGAAAGAAGTAGGATCATACTTCTCTTTTTGAGGAACAAACTTTGTCTTGGGGTATTGATCTTCTTCCCACTCAACTCCTTTGGCATTGAACTTTCGTTCAAAACCAACACCTTGATTCTTCCGGTGTCTTCCTTGCTTGCGTACAATTTCCCCAAATTGCTTACTTCCGGCAAGACTCTTGTAAACACCTTTCTCTATAATTCCCTTCAATAAGCTATTTTCTTGCTCAAGTGTAACTTGGCTAAGAGAATCATTAGTGGAATCAAGAGAACTACTAGAAGCAACAACATTGGTTTTAGCATGATTATTGTTACTACTCGAAGAAGAATCTTTCTTGTTCTTGTTGCTAGATTTAACTTGTGGCATGTAAGTAGACAATGTCGGATTTTGGGTTCCGGCAGACCCTTGAGGTTCGAACACTAGGGTGCGCACGGAGATTCCGCCTCCTACCTACTTGCACCCCTCCGCCATGCTAGGATCTAAACTAAGGAAAGAACAACACAAGAGACGCAGGGTTTATACTGGTTCGGGCCACCGTTGTGGTGTAATACCCTACTCCAGTGTGTGGTGTGGTGGATTGCCTCTTGGGCTGATGATGATGAACAATACAAGGAAGAACAGCCGCGAGGGTCTGTTCTTGGCTGGGGGGATGAACTACTCGGAGGAGTTCATTCACCTTTCTCTCTTTCTCTCTCTCTCTGCTCCCCACTGACCGACCCCTTGCTGTGTGGGTGGCCGGTCCTATTTATAGAGGCCCTGGTCCTCTTCCCAAATATCGAGCGGGAAGGGAGCCAACAATGGCGGGCTAATTTGAAGGGGGACAGCAAGTATCAGCTATCCTGACAAAAGTAGTCTTCGCCTGCCCAAAGCTCTGGTGATGACGCCGTCTTGGGCTCCATGGTGACCTCCGTCTCATAGTCCTCCTAGTCTTGGTCTCGTTGCACCGAAATGGCAACCTTTGCCGGGTGCCTCGGTACTCCGCGGCTGCGCTTGCCCCCTTTGCACCAAAGAGGAAAGCAGGACGCCGCGCGGTCTGGCACCCGCCTGGCGCCCTGAGTCGTCATGGCTTGCGTCACGGGCACCTCGTGAGGTATCCTGCCTTGATCTCTCCGCCTCCTCATGAGCCGGCCTGATGAGGCCGTGCCTGAGGAAGCTCCACGTCGTCCGCCCCGCAAGGCTTGGCCCCTCGCGAGGGTCTTGGGTTTGTGTTGGTGAAGACGGGCCGTGCTGGCCCCCCCTTTGAGCCACGCCGCAGGCCGCAGGCAGGCAAGTCTGGGGACCCCCGTTCCCAGAACGCCGACAGTAGCCCCCGGGCCTCAGGCACGCCCGGACTTGGCTGTGCAGGGAGGCAAAAGGGCAAGAGCGAAGCGCCGCGGGCCCTAACAGCCTGCGGCCTTGGGCGCCGCGTGGCGGTTGATTGGACGTGGGCGTCTCCACTTCCCCATGATGCCTCGGCAACTGCACGGATTGGACAAGTCCCTGCATGCAAAAACGGGTCATGATTGCATGCGATCATGGGGGCCGTCGGTTGGCCCTCGCCAGCTATAAGTACTGATCGACGCGCGCCCTTCAAGTTTATCTCCCCTCGCTTCTCCTTCTTCTTCAAGGCCCCGTCGAAGAGGTTCTCGGCTGCGGAGAAGGGGAAGGCTTGCCAGGCTGGGCATGCCTCCCCTCCGCCCAAGCGCGGCCGAGGGCGCCCCCGCAAACATCTCGTGGCCACCACGGCAGCTCCCCGCGGCCGCGGAGACGCTTTCCAGCACGATGGCGGGCGGATTACTGCGACCAGGGGGTGCGCTCCGGCTGCGCGTCCCCCCATGCCGCGCTTCTACGCTACCGAGGTGCTGCCAGAGTTCGTCGTGTGGTCGGCGAAGCCGACTAGCACCCGGCTTCCTCTTCCTCGCTTCCTCCTTGGCGAGCTCCCGGCCGGCGCCCTGGGTGGCCTCTGGCTTCAGGCCAACGGCTGCTACAGCCGGGCCTCATGGGTTTCACTGGAGGTCTCCGCAGCCGGGAGCCTGGCCCTGGCCCGCGGTTGGCAGTCGTTTGCCCGCGCGCGCGGCCTGGGCCGTCGGTGCATCCTACACTTCAAGTTCGACGGTGATGCCACCCTCTACGTGAGGGTGTTTGGGGAAGATGGTCGCCGCGCAGGGTGCTGCCCCGAGGGTGATGACCGCGGCTGGGAACCCGGCTCCGACGATGATGGAGAGGGCAGCACTCGCGCGGCCGGCGGCGCTCAGGGTTCCTCAAGCTTCTCCGGTTCTTCTTCAGGCGGCAACTCTTCTAGCGGTGGTCGTGGTCAGCCCCCACGCCGTCACATCTGCTTGGGAGGTGGTAGCGTGTCCGCCCACAGTCGCGCCCTGGTGAAGCGCGAGAGGGAGTCCGCCTGAGCTCCGGAGGCAGCTCGGGCTTCCCTGTGGGCCGGTGCGAGGCGAGCTTCACCAGATTTGTTCTTCCTTTTCCTTTTTCCTACGTAAAATGGACAGTAGTGTGGAGCCCCGCGGGGGCGTTTATGGGTTATTGCTGTTAATCATCGTTTTGCTTTATTTATCATACCTTCCGGCTACGTGCCCACGCGTGGATGGTTTCCGGCCCCAGCCGTGGGGGCGACCGACCCAGGCCCTGCGTCTGTGTTGCGGTGCCCGAGGGGCACGGACTGGAGGGGCGCTCCTGCAAGGGGCCCAGGTCGCGAACCCTTTGAACGACTAGGATAGGGACTCTCGCGAGGGCGCCCGGCTGCCCCCCTCGCGAGGTTTTGCACCAGAGAAATCGAGGCAGGAGAATGAAAGGTCAAAGAACCACAAGCCAAAGACGGCAACAACTTCAATAAAACTTCGAATGAGAAGGAGCAAGCCAACTGCGGAAAGCAAATGAAAAGCCGCGTCCGGCACCTAATCTAGTCTTCGACGTCTTCTCACCAGCGCGGAGCTAAGTGCTGCCACTGGGCGTGGGAGGGAGCCCCAGGGCCTGAGGCCGGCACTCCTGAGACTCCGGGGCATGTACAGCCCCAACTCATTATTACGTGAGAGTGTCACGGGCGGCGAGCTTCACAGGCGTTGGCCTTCTTCACAGGCTCCGGGCCTTTTCCGAAGCGCGATAGCTTCTCAGGCACTCGCCTTGCTTCACAGGCTCTAGGCCTTTTCCAAAACGTGATGGCTTCACAGGCACTCGCCTTGCTTCACAGGCTCTAGGCCTTTTCCAAAACGCGATAGCTTCACAGGCACTCGCCTTGCTTCACAGGCTCTGGGCCTTTTCCAAAACGCGATGGCTTCACAGGCACTCGCCTTGCTTCACAGGCTCTGGGCCTTTTCCAAAACGCGATAGCTTCACAGACACTCGCCTTGCTTCACAGGCTCTGGGCCTTTTCCAAAACGCGATGGCTTCACAGGCACTCGCCTTGCTTCACAGGCTCTGGGCCTTTTCCAAAACGCGATGGCTTCACAGGCACTCGCCTTGCTTCACAGGCTCTGGGCCTTTTCCAAAACGCGATGGCTTCACATGCACTCGCCTTGCTTCACAGGCTCTGGGCCTTTTTAGGGGTAGAACCTCCAGAGGTGCTGGATGTTCCATGCATTTTGGACCGACACTCCCTCCTGAGTCTCCAAGCGCGCGGAGCCGGGCCTGGAAACATGAACAACCTTGAACGGGCCCTCCCACATGGGAGAGAGCTTGTGCAGTCCCTCCCTGGAGAGAACCCGCCTGAGCACGAGGTCTCCTACCTCAAGAGTCCTGGGGCGGATGTTGCGGCAGTGATATCGCCGCAGCGCCTGTTGGTACCTCGCCGCTCGCAGCGCGGCTTCTCGGCAACGCTCCTCCCCCAGCACGAGGTCCATCCCCCGCATGGCGTCCTGCTACGCCTCGTCGAACGTCAGGACCCGCGCGGAGCGACGTCTCACCTCGTGAGGGAGGACCGCTTCCGCTCCGTAGACCAGGAAGAACGGGGTCTCTCTAGTCGGCTTGGTCGCGGTGGTGCGGATGGACCACAGCACGGACTGAAGCTCGTCGTACCAACCTCTGCCACAGGCCTCCAGCTTCTTCTTGAATGTCCTGGTCTTGAGGCCCCTCAGGACCTCTGCGTTTGCCCGCTCGGCCTGGCCATTGCTTCGGGGATGCGCCACTAAAGCGTCGCATATCTACGTTCCAAGGTTAGCACAGTATGTTTTGAACAGGTTACTGGTGAACTGCGAACCGTTGTCCGTGATGATGCGATTCGGCACCCCGAACCGGCTCACGATGCCCTTGATGAACTTGACCGCGGAACCCGCGGGAATGGTGCGGACAGCCTCTACTTCAACCCACTTGGTGAACTTGTCCACGGCAACGTAAAGGTAGCGGTAGCCCCCTGGCGCCCGAGGAAACGGGCCCAAGATGTCCAGCCCCCAGACTGCGAATGGCCACGAAAGGGGGATAGTCTGCAAGCCTCCTGCTGGCTGATGGATCTTCTTGGCGTGGAACTGGCAGGCTTCACAAGCTTTCACCAGTTCCACGGTGTCATTGAGCGCGGTGGGCCAATAGAACCCACTGCGGAACGCCTTGCCGACGAGGGTCCGTGATGATGAATGATGTCCGCAGTCTCCGCTGTGTATATCTTCCAGTAGTTCCTTCCCTTGCTCCCTGGAGATGCAACGCAGGGATACATCGTTTGGTCGCTTCCGGTAGAGCTCTCCATCTTTGATGCAGTATGCCGTGGCCTGGCGTGCCACTCGCTCTGCTTCCTCCTCCTTCTCCGGCAGGGTCCATTGCGTTAAGTAGCTCCGGAGCTCCGCGATCCAACATCCCTCCTGAGGTTCCATCATCAGGAGCAGGCGTGCTCCCGAGGCCGGGCCACAGGCCGGGGCTCCTGAGGCAGGTGGCTGGGGAAGCTCCTCCCGGGGCTGAGCCGTGTTTGATAATGATGGCAGGGCTGAAGGCTTGAAGAGCCGCTCCTCGAACGCCAGGCTCCTGAGGTAACCGCCTGGACGCGCGTTTGGCGATGTCATCGGCTTCCTGATTGGTGCCACGGGGCACATGCTGCAACTCCAACCCCCAGAACTGCTTCTCCATCCTGCGGACCTCCGCAAGGTAGGCTTCCATGTGCTCATCCTTCGGCTCGAACACCTTGTTGGAGAAGTTGACAAGGAGCTGCGAATCGCCCTTGATGGTGAGGCGTTTCACCCCCAGGGCAGCTGCGGCCTTCAAGCCCGCTATTAGACCTTCATAGTCCGCTATGTTGTTGGAGACCTTTTCACCTTGCTGGAAACAGAGCTGCACGGCGTAATAGAGCTTGTCCTGAGTGGGCGATATAAGCACCGCCCCAGCCCCAGCGCCGTGCCTGGAGAACGCCCCATCGAAGTACATGACCCAGCCTTCTGGTGCCTCGCTTCCCGGGGACAGGGACCGATCCTCGTCGGCCTTGAGGCCTGGCGCCTCCGTCCATTCTGCCACAAAATCCGCCAACGCTGCTCCCTTGATGACTCTGGTTGTGCTGAATTCGAGCTAAAACGCTTGCAGCTCTATGTTCCACTCGGTGACCCTCCCAGCTGAATTGGGGCTCCTGAGCACTCTCTCCAGGGGGTATGACGAGACGACCTTGATGGGGTGACCCTGAAAATAGTGCCGCAGCTTGCGCGAGGCCACCAGTAGCGCGAGGAGGAGTTTCTGAGGCATGGGGTACCGTGCCCTTGCATCCCGCAACACCGTGCTGACGAAGTACACAAGGTGCTCAACGAGGTGGAGTGCGTCAGTGCTGGTGGCTCCCTTCGGAGACCTTGGCGCCTCTTGAGGCAATGAGGACTCCTGAGACTGGCCATCTGGGAGTGGGGCCTCTTCCGCCTCCGGTGCGCCCCTCTGCGGCGGCTGATCCCCCTCAGCCGCTGTAGCGGTTTCTGTGGGCCTTCCCCGTTCTTGTTCCACCTCGTCCCGGGCCGCTGCTGCGGTTTTGATTTGACGCTCCTCTCTGACTGCCACCAAGGCTGCGCTGGCGGAGTAGGGAGTGGCGGCGAGGTAAAGCACCAGGGGCTCTTGAGGGCGTGGAGCCACCATGACCGATGGACTGGTCAGGTATCTCTTGAGATCCTGGAACGCCTTGTCGGCCTCTTCAGTCCACTCGAAGGGCCCCTTTTTCTTCATTAGCTGGAAGAAAGGTAGTGCTCGCTCCCCCAACTTGGAGATGAAGTGCCCTAGCGCGGTCACGCACCCCGTGAGCTTCTGCATTTCTCTGAGGGTCTTTGGCAGGCTCATGTCTTCCACTGCCTTGACCTTCTCCGGGTTAGCCTCGATGCCCCAGTGGGACACGAGGAAACCCAAGAGCTTGCCCGAGGGGACTCCGAACACACACTTCTCTAGGTTGAGCCATAGGTTCACTGCGTTGAGGCTCGCGAAGGTTTCCTCCAGGTCTTGTATCAAGGTCTTGGCCTCCCGAGATTTTACCACGATGTCATCGACGTAAGCTTCGACACTCTTCCCGAGCTACGGGCCCAGGGTGATGTGCATCAGCCACTGAAAGGTCGCCCTTGCGTTACACAGCCCGAATGGCATGCATGTGTAGCAGTACACCCCACACGGGGTTAGGAAGGCTGTCTTCTCGACGTCTTCTACCACCATCTTGATCTGGTGATACCCAGAGAAGGCATCCAGGAAGCATAACAGGTCGCATTCCGCAGTGGAATCGACGATCTGGTCGATGCGGGGGAGCGGGAGCGGATCCTGCGGGCACGCTTTGTTGAGGTTGGTGAAGTCGACACACATGCGCTCCTTCCCTCCCTTCTTTGGCACAACGACAGGGTTGGCCAACCAATCTGGGTATCGGACCTCGCGAATGACCCCAGCGGCCTCTAATTTGTGGGTCTCCTGGACGATGAAGGCCTGCTTTTCTGTGGACTGCCGCCTGGCCTTCTGCTTCACAGGGCGCACGTTGGGGCACACGTTGAGGTGATGCTCGATTACACTCCTGGGGATCCCTGCCAACTGGTCTGGCTCCCAAGCGAATACCTTCTTGTTTGCATGCAGGAACCCGACCAGGGCCTCTTCCTTCTCGGGTTTGAGGTGGGCGCCTATGGTGAAAGTGGCGTTGGTGGACCCGTCCTGATCGACGGGTATCTGCTTGGTTTCTACCTTGTCTTGGGTGAACAACTGCTTCTTCTTGGTGGGCGCAGCTCCCTTGGGCTCAGGGGCCTCCAAGTCGGCGGGCTGTGCCGACGCCGCTGTCTTGAAGACGAGCTTGAGCACCCGCAGAGCGTCCCCGGTGTCCCCGTGCATGGTGAGGACACCGCTGCTCTCGGGCATCTTCATGAGGTTGTACGCCGGGTGCATCGCTGCCATGAACTGGGCCAGCGCCGGGTAGCCGAGGATGGCGTTGTAGGGGAGGCCGATGGGGGCGATGTCGAAGCCGACCAGCTCCGTGCGGAAGTTGTCGTAGGTGCCGAAGGTTACTGGGAGCCGGATCTGTCCCAAGGAGCTGGACGATCCGCCCCAAACGCCTGAGAAGGACTGGCTGGGTCACAGCTGTTCCTGGGGTATGCAGAGGAGATTGAAGGCCTCGACCGAGAGCATGCTGAGGCCCGCACTGCCATCAATGAGGGTTCTGGTAACGGCCACCTGGTAGATGGTGGGGGTGCACAGCATGGGGAGCGCACCCGAGCAGGCCGAGTTGGAGGGGTGGTCTTCCGAGCTGAAGGTCAGGCCGGTCGGGCGCCGCCCGATCCAGGGGAGCCCCCTGCCGCGTGGAAGAGGCGCTGACCCAGCGGATGAACGGCTTGACGTGGTGACTTGTGGGCGGCGCCTGCGAGCCGCCCAAGAGGGCCGCGACGACCGGGGGTGTTGACGCAGCACGATAGACGGGGGAGAGGTTGCGGGGCTCCATAGGCGCGCGGAGTGCGCGGGGCGAAGAACCAGCTGGGGTGAGCGTGGGAATTGCGGTGCGGCCGCCTTGCCGCACGGACAGATGCCGGGACGATGCTTGCTGCCCGTCCCCCGCCGGGCCGATGGCGGCGTTGATGGTAGGTGACGGGGAACAGCGAGGAAGCCCACCGACAGGGGCCGTCTGGGCGACGCGGGAAGCGAGCGCGGCCCGGCGCTTGGTGCGGGCCCGACGAGCGTCAGACATGGGCGTGATGGTCGGAGGAGAACGGGGTGGTGGAAGACGAATCCCGGCACACCCCTACCTGGCGCGCCAAATGTCGGATTTCGGGTTCCGGCAGACCCTTGAGGTTCGAACACTGGGGTGCGCGCGGAGATTCCGCCTCCTACCTACCTGCACCCCTCCGCCATGCTAGGTTCTAAACTAAGGAAAGAACAACACAAGAAACACAGGGTTTATACTGGTTTGGGCCACCATTGTGGTGTAATACCCTACTCCAGTGTGTGGTGTGGTGGATTGCCTCTTGGGCTGATGATGATGAACAATACAAGGAAGAACAGCCACGAGGGTCTGTTCTTGGCTGGGGGGATGAACTTCTCGGAGGAGTTCAGTCACCTTTCTCTCTTTCTCTCTCTCTCTGCTCCCCACTGACAGACCCCTTGCTGTGTGGGTGGCTGGTCCTATTTATAGAGGCCCTGGTCCTCTTCCCAAATATCGAGCGGGAAGGGAGCCAACAATGGCGGGCTAATTTGAAGGGGGACAGCAAGTATCAGCTATCCTGACAAAAGTAGTCTTCGCCTGCGCAAAGCTCTGGTGATGACGCTGTCTTGGGCTCCATGGTGACCTCCGTCTCGTAGTCCTCCTGGTCTTGGTCTCGTTGCACCGAAATGGCAACCTTTGTCGGGTGCCTCGGTACTCCGCGGCTGCGCTTGCCCCCTTTGCACCAAATAGGAAAGGAGGACGCCGCGCGGGCTGGCACCCGCCTGGCGCCCTGAGTCGTCATGGCTTGCGTCACGGGCACCTCGTGAGGTATCCTGCCTTGATCTCTCCGCCTCCTCGTGAGCCGGCCTGATGAGGCCGTGCCTGAGGAAGCTCCGCGTCGTCCGCCCCACGAGGCTTGGCCCCTCGCGAGGGTCTTGGGTTTGTGTTGGTGCAGACGGGCCGTGCTGGGCCCCCCTTTGAGCCACGCCGCAGGCCGCAGGCAGGCAAGTCTGGGGACCCCCGTTCCTAGAACACCGACAGACAAGAGTAGACGTTTGGCAATGTAAGAAGAACTTTTCTTGTGAAGATCATCATTGATTGCCTTTAAGAACTCATGCTCTTGCTCAAGGTTGAGCTTTTCAAAGCGTAGCTTCTCATGAGTCTTTAAAAGTTCTCGATGATCTTCGAAGGTAGCTTCATGAGCTAACTTCAGAGTGTTTAGTTCTTTAGTTAGACGCTCAATCTCCTTCTTATCATTGTCAATCATTTTATCATGATTAGCATGATTAATAGCAAGTTCATCATAGTTTTCATAACTAGAGTTGTCAACAAGTAAATCATCATCACCTAGCAAATCATCTTCATCACTATTGAAATCAACATGCTCGGGGTGTGATACCTTTGGGCCTTCAGCCATGAAGCATCTTCCAATTCCTTCATTTGGTGACTCAAATATGTCATAGGAGTTGGTTGACACAAGTGCTAGACCGGCAACACCTTCATCTTGAGTATATTCGGAGTCGGAGTGATAACTTCTCTCGGAGTGATTGTCGAAGTCGGAGCCGGATACCCATTCACCAACATGAGCTTGATGTCTTTGTTTTGTGTAGCTCCTTGATGATTTGTCCTTCCTTTCCGAACCTTACTTCTCCGTGAGGGTCATCGCTCATAACGATCATCTCTACTCCTTCTCTCTCTTCGTGGTGATTCTTGTCTCCTACTTCTTTTTTTGGGAGAATCTTCTCTTCTTTTGTAGGGATCCATACACTCATTGGAGTAGTGTCCGGGTCTTCCACAATTGTAGCAATTACGTTCACGACTTGAAGATCTTTTGTCATTGTAGGACCTTGACTTGGAACTTCTTTCCTTGCTTCTACTCTTGTAGAACTTGTTGAAGTTCTTCACCATTAAGCTCAATTCTTCATTGAAGGTTTGTTTCTCACTTGATGATGTGGGAGCATCACATGAGGCTTTGTAAGCACCACTTGACTTGTTGTGGAGCTCTTTATTATCCTTGAGTGACATCTCATGAGCAAAAATTCTTCCAATGACTTCTGTTGGCTTGGGATCTTTGTAATTGGACATCATTTGAAACCAAGGCTATGATCACCAAAAGCTATGGAAATCAAAGCAAACGGAGACCAAAGCTCTGATACCACTTGTAGGATTGAAAGTATGACTAGAGGGGGGTGATTAGACTACTTGACCAAATAAAAATCTAGCATTTTCCCAATTTTAATTCTTGGCAGATATTCATGATCATTACCTAGATATTCTCATAACTATGCGATCTTCTATCAATTTCTCGGCAATAATTTGTTCACCCACCGTAATACATGCTATAATGAGAGAAACCACTAGTGAAATCTATGGCCCCCGGGTCTCTTTCTTATTATATTGCATCCCTTTTTATTTAGATTGCATCTCGTTTACTATTTTGCAATATTTACTTTCCAATCTGTACAACAAAAATACCAAAAATATTTATCTTACTATCTTTATCAGATCTCACTTTTACGAGTGACCGTGAAGGGATTGCCAACCCCTTTATCACGTTGGTTGCAAGGTTCTTGATTGTTTGTGCAGGTACTAGGTGACTTGCGTGTTATCTCCTACTGGATTGATACCTTGGTTCTCAAAAAACCGAGGGAAATACTTATGCTACTTTGCTGCATCACCCTTTCCTCTTCAAGGGAAAACCAACGCATGCTCAAGAGGTAGCAGGCAGCTACTGCCTGAAGGGCTGCAGCATGGAGGCGAGCGGCCTCCACCTCTCTCTCGTACTTGTTCGCCTCCTCTCTAGTTATAAAATATCTCCCTTTTACCAAAAAGTTAAAGAAGGTAGGAGAAGGAAGGGTAATATGGATAGCACAATGTCGGTCAAAGATTAGTCAGTACAGGAGGCATTGTTCATTCCTCACAAGGAACTAGTAGCGTACCTGATGTCTACTACGCAACTTTATTCTTGTAGACACATTTTGGGCCTCCAAGCGTAGAGTTTTGTAGGACAGTAGCAATTTTCCCTCAAGTGGATGACCTGAGGTTTATCAATCCATGGGAGGCATAGGATGAAGATGGTCTCTCTCAAACGACCCTGCAACCAAATACAAGAAATCTCTTGTGTCCACAACACACCCAATACAGTGGCAAATTGTATAGGTGCACTAGTTTGGCAAAGAGATGGTGATAAAAGTGTAATATTGATGGTAGAAATATATTTTTATAATCTAAATAAATAAAAACAGGAAGGTAGCAAATAGTAAATGGGCACAAAAACGGTATTGCAATGCTTGAAAATGAGGCCTAGGGTCTGTACTTTCACTCGTGCAACCTCTCAACAATGCTAATATAATTGGATCATATGACCACCCCTCAAAGTGCGATGAAGAATCATTCCAAAGTTCCTATCTAGCGGAGAACATAAGAGTAAATTGTTTGTAGGGTACGAAACCACCTCAAAGCTATTATTTCCGTTTGATCTATTCAAGAGTTCATACTAAAATAACACAAAGCTATTCTTTCTGTTCGATCTATCCTAGATTTTGTACTAAAATAACACCAAAGAAAATTCATATTCATAATACCAATCCAACACAAAGAACTTCAAAGAGTGTCCCAATATTTCTACCGGACAAACAAAGACAAGAACGTGCATCAACCCCTATGCAAAGATTACCCAATGTCACCTCGGGAATCTGCGAGTTGAGTGCCAAAACATATATCAAGTAAATCAATAAGATACCCCATTGTCACCACGAGTATTCAATTGCAAGACATATATCAAGTGTTCTCAAATCCATAAAAGTATTCAATCCGATAACAACGAAATCTCAAAGGGAAAGACTCAATTCATCACAACAAGATAGAGAGGGGAAAACACCATATGATACGACTATATTAACAAAGCCCGCGATACATCAAGATCGTGACATCTCAAGAACACGAGAGAGAGAGAGAGAGATTAAACACATAGCTACTGGAACAAACCCTCAGCCCCAAGGGTGGACTACTCCCTCCTCATCGTGGTGGCAGCCGGGATGATGAAGATGGCCACCGGAGATGATTCCCCCTCCGGCAGAGTGCCGGAAAGGGTCTAGATTGGTTTTCGGTGGCTACAGAGCCTTGCGGCGGCGGAACTTCTGATCTAGGTTAACCCCGAGGGTTTCTGGAATTTTGGGGAATTTATAGGGTAAAGAGGGGGTGCAGGAGGCCACCGAGGTGGGCACAACCCACCTGGGCGCACCTGGGCCCCCAGGCGCACCCTGGTGGGTTGTGCCCCCCTAGGGGCACCCCCCAGGTCCTTCTCTGGCCCATCCAGGGTGTTCTAGTCCATAAAAAGTCTCCAAAAAGTTTCGCGGTATTTGGAATCCATTTGATATTGATTTCCTGTGACGTAAAAAACAAGAAAAAAATAGAAACTGGCACTGGGCACTGGGTCAATAGGTTAGTCCCAAAAAATGATATAAAGTTGCTATAAAATGATTGTAAAACACCCAAGAATGATAATATAACAACATGAATACTTCATAAATTATAGATACGTTGGAGACGTATCAGTACCAAAACATTATAATCTAGGAAAGAAGGTGGTAACTCAATGTCATTCCCCCTTATGGGTACCCCAAGATAGTTAGATAAACGAGTGGCATAAATTCCACCAAAGAAATCTCCATCTTTAGCATTAAGATGTAACCTCCTCGCAATAATAGCCCCCAAGCTATATCGTTTATCACCCAACACCGCACACTTGAGGATACTAAGATCTGGAACGCAGAGGTGGCTATGCTCATGCTTACCGTTAATGCATCTACCTATAAGGAGAGTAAAATAATGCATAGCAGAAAAGTGAATGCTCCCCATGGTAGCTTGTGTAATATTTCTAGTTTCTCCCACAGTGATGCTAGCAAGGAAATCATTATACTCAGTCTTATGAGGTTCACTAAGGATACCCCAATGTGGAATTTTGCAAGCATCATTAAAATCTTCTAGGTCCATGGTATATGATTTATCGTAAAGATCAAACATGACATAATGAGTATTATGCTAGGATGTAAACTTAAATCTTCGCACAAATGAATCGGTGAGGTGATAGTACTGCCGGCACTTATCTGACATGAAGTACTCAAGACCAGCATTTTGTACGTATGCATCAAATTCCTCCTTGAAACTAGCATGAACCAAGAATTCATCCAACGACCATTCACAAGGCCGTACTCGAGCTTCCCTTGCTTGTTCAAGATCTGGCTCTTGTATCGCGAGCCTTGGGGCTTTCTTGCTCGATGAACCACCTTGGTATATCTTCCTAAACGTTTTTCTTCCACTGAAAAATTTCTGAAATATTTAGTGACTCAAAATAAAAGTGAACAAAACTCAACAAAATTGATAGCAACTACTCCCACAAGTTCCTAGAGGCTATATCATGCATCAAAACTACTTTGGGCCATATAAATTTGACATGCAAGCTCAAGAACAAGGTCACCACATCAGCAAAAATTTGCAATATATAAAGCACTAGAACAACAACTAATTGGACCATTGGAGGAGTCACATACCAAAGAACAATCCCCCAAAACAGTTTTGCAAATGGAGCTTTGCACAAGGAGATCGAAAATGGCAACAAGATGAGCTAGAACACGGGTTTGAGCGACGGGGTGATTTTTTCTAGAGGAAGACAAGGTGAATGGGTGCTGGAATAAGTGAGGGGGAACCACATGGGACCCACAAGGCAGGGGGCGCATCCAGGGGGTAGGGCGCGCCCTCCACCCTTGTGGTCCATTGGTGCAGCCCCCTGGTGTGTTCTCAGTGCCAAAGTTCTCAAATATTCTATAAAAAACCATACAAAATTTTCGGGGCATTTGGAGAACTTTTATTTTTGAGACATTTTTATTGCACGGATAGTTCAGAAAACAAACAAATAATACTAGTTTTGCTTTATTTATTTTCAATAACAGAAAGTAAAAAGTAGTCACAGATAGTTGTGCTTTCTAAATTCATCCATCTCATGCCTATCAAAAGGAATCCATTAACAAGGTTGATCAAGTCTTATTAACAAACTTCTCCGAATGACATGAAACCGAAGAATTTTCGAATAACACTAGGTTACTGATGACCCACAAGTATAGGGGATCAATTGTAGCTCATTTCGATAAGAAAGAGTGTCGAACCCAACGAGGAGCAGAAGGAAATGACAAGTGGTTTTCAGTAAGGTAATGTCTGCAAGTGCTGAAATTGTAAGTAACAAAGTAGTTTGATAGCAAGATAATTTGTAACGAGCAAGTAACGATAATATTAGCAAAGGTGCAGAAAGGTAGCCCAATCCTTTTGAGGCAAAGGACAGGCCTAAACGGTCTCTTATGATAAGCAAAGAATTCTTGAGGGTACACGGGATTTTCATCTAGTCACTTTCACCATGTTGGTTCGATTTGTGTTCGCTACTTCGATAATTTGATATGTGGGTGGACTGGTGCTTAGGTGTTGTTCTTACTTGAAAAAACCTCCTTGTCGAAGTAATGGGCCACAGGTAGGCTAACCCGAGCCCCAGAACCTTTCAAGACATTGGGGCAGGCTGCGCCCCTCAAGACCCCAGGACGAAGAGTCGCCTTCTCAGAAGTCGATGGCAAGGCGACCGACTGCCCACTCGCGGCCGAGTCGCAGGGACGACTTCAGGATAAGCCGACTCCTGAATGGCAACTTCCAGAGAAGCCAGCTTTGGGGAGTCGGCCCGCGACTCCAACAAACCCCATATCCTCATCGGGAGGGACAGGACCGGGGAGTGGCTACAGTAAAGCCCGCTCCCGCCCCTTACCAGTGGCAGGCATGGCAACAGCACGCCGTACCCGGGGAGATCTCCGTGCGGCGTGGCACTGTTGCCGTGCCGGCCCTGACATCAGCGCCGAAGGATTGAATCCTGCGCCCACGACGGCTTGTCTGTACGACCCTGGGGCGGCGGGTCCCACCAGCCAGTGAGACCCCAGGAGACGGCAAGTGCGCCACCAGTCGGCCCCCGAGAGTCGGCCAGACCCTCCCCCGGGGCCCACGCACCATTAATCAGATGTGACGGAGAGTGGCAATAGTGATCGCCCGCCAGGCGGCGGGGCTGTTGCCACGACTCCATGACCAAGCCCACGTCATCAGAAGCACGGCTACAGTAATCAGCAGCCGACAAGACCCGCCCGCGGCGGACGTGGCCTGTCGGCTCCGTACCTAGCCAGTCGGCGGAGAAGACGGAGGCCGGAGGCACTGACGGTTGGGCCCGCGTCCAGCCGGATTACCATTGTACCCCTGGGGGTAGGCCTATATAAACCCCCCAGGGCACCCATGCAAAGGGTTGGAATCCATTAGCTCTAGACCAGATCATATAGGAGGGAGAGAGCTAGCCTTGCCCTCTCCTACCTCCAGGAAACAGCTCAAGGAGCAGTCGTGTAAACACTTTGCCATAGTGATCATGCAGAGACCCCGTAGAGCAGCAGTAGGGGTATTATCTCCCCGGAGAGCCCTGAAGCTGGGTAAGATTCGCCGGCGTGCATGTCTACGCCTCATCCCGTTTCCAGGCACCGGCGACGTTCTACTCGCCCCCACCATGATAAGCCATCCTTTGGCATATGTCGCACCCAACCCCCGACATATGGCGCCCATCGTGGGGCCTGGTGCACCATCGTCCGGAGACCTGTTCTGGACGGGAACCCTTTTCCTCCCTGGCGAGCGCAGCCAGCCAGGCACGCCAGACGGAGTTTGCGCCGATGCGCTGCACGGCATTGAGATCGCCTGCGCAGCTAGCCGCCTCGCCGAACTTGTCGGCGAGGTTCGCATCTCCGACGAACCTGCATCCAACGCAGGCACGGGCGGCTCCGAGAGCCTGCTCGCTGGCCTCCTCGATCAACTCCACGTCGCCGGCGAGCCTGCCGTGGACTTGGAGTCTGTAGGTTCCACCGACCCGATGCTGGTTGACTCCAACACCGCGTCGCTCGACGCGTTCCCCACTAATGTGGTGGTCTACGACAAGCCTCTCCCTCGCGCGGAGAGCGGCGGAAGCACCGTCACCGAGGTGCTCGTCATCAGTCATGACGAGCTCCCCGGCGGAGGAGCGCATGATCCACTTGGCGCGGCGCTACAAGACCTGACTACGCCCATCCCGGAAGATGCTGATGCGGAGACGTTGGAGGTGCACCGCCTTTAGCTCGTCGAAGGTCCGAAGAAGCTGGCTAGCATGAGACGCTTGTCAGAAGCCTACCAGCGAGAGATGGATCGCGCTATTGGTGGCTCGCCAGCCCCAGCTGGGCCCAGCCGCCTTGGCACGGTCCAGCAGCGCAGCGTAGCCATCGCCAACCTGTTCGGGGCAAGACGCCCTGTGTACACTACACCTGCGGAGAACATTCGAGCCGCCCAGGCGGCGGCAGACGAGCTGGACAATTTCGAGGGCGAAGAGCGCCGCCTGATGATGGAGCGAGTCCAGCGGCTCCTCGACGCGGCTGCCGCGCAGAACGAGGCCAGCTGCCGCACAGAGGCACCGCAGTGGCAAAACGACGACCTTCACCAAGATCAAGGCACAACGTCTCGAACGCCGACTGGCGGCGCCCGAGGAAGAAGAGACAAGGATCCGACTGTCAGCCACAGTCGGACTCACATTACCATAGAGCACGACCGAGACGGCCGCCCGAGAGCAGTGGAACGACGGGACGACTGTCCGCCTTCTCCTCCTCGCAAGGAAAGGCAAGTCTCCCCGCCGTCTGTTGATCATCCGACTCTCGGCGACCGCCTTGGCCGCCGAGAGGGAGTCGGGGAAAACGACGCCCGCCACCGGATCGACCGACTTCACCGATCCCTGGCGCTGGAAGAAGAAGATGAGTTGGGTCCGCCTTGTTTCGGGCCCCGCATTCGAGACGAGCCCTTTCCCAAAGGGTTCACACTCCCAAGAGACACGCCCAAGTACACCGGCTCCGTGAAGCCGGAAGACTGGCTGGTCGACTACTCCACGGCTATCAGCATAGCAAACGGCAACAATCATGTCGCCGTAAAATACGTTCCGCTCATGCTCCAGGGCACGGCCCGGACATGGCTGAACAGCCTGAAGCCCCACAGCATCAACAGCTGTATCAACTTCACCGAAGCATTCTTCCGCAACTTCACCAGCACGTACAAGCGTCCTCCCAAGCCTCGTCAGCTCTCCTTGTGCATGCAAGGTCCCGACGAGTCGACTCGCGACTACCTCACACGTTGGGCCGAGCTTCAGAACTCCTGTGAGGGCGTGCACGAGGTGCAGGCTATCGAGTACTTCACCGCCGGGTGCAGAGAAGGCACCCTCCTCAAGCACAAGCTCCTCTGTGACGAGCCAGAAACCCTCGACGAGCTGCTGATCATAGCAGACAAGTACGCCACGGCCGACTCCTCCATGAAGGTGGAGATTCAAGTTAGCGCAACTGGCAAAGTGGCCCCTCAAGCTCCAAGAACTCCGGCGGGAGATGCCAGTCGGCGGCAACAGCAGAGCAACCACAAGCGCAAGGCCCCGCAGCCGGCTTCCAGCAGCCGGCAGGTCGCGATAGTTGAAGCCCAGCAGCCGGATGGGCAGCCTCCACCCAAGCGACAAAAAGGTGGCAAGCCCAACTGGTTGCCGGCCTTCTCATACGAGCAAACCCTGGATGGTCCTTGCAAGTTCCATAGCGGCGCGAAGCCGTCGAATCACACCACCCGAAAGTGCCACTGGCTCACGAGGATCGCCAAAGGAAACGGCCTCCTACCTCCCCCGCCTGCTAGGCAGCCGCCGTCGCCTCCGCCCCAGCAGCCGGCTGTCAAGCCAGTCAGCGCAGTACAAGGCAAATACCCCGAAGAACACGGAGCCTACGTGGTATTTACCAGTATGGCTGATGATCGACGCTGCAGGCGGTTGCAGTGATAAGAGGTGAATGCAATAGCATCAGAGACGCCAGAGTTCATGCACTGGTCCTAAAATCCTATCAGCTGGAGCAGGGCTGATCACCCAGAGGTGATGCCGAGTCCGGGCTCTTATGCCTTGGTCCTGGATGCCACCTTTGCCACGGATAGATGAGCTGCTCGTTTCTCGCAAGTTCTGATAGACGGAGGCAGTAGCATTAACATCCTATACAAGGACACCATGGAGAAATTAGGAATCAAGCAAAGACAGCTTCAGAACAGCCGGACTGTGTTCCACGGCATTGTTCCTGGGCTTTCCTGCTCACCAATCGGCAAGATCTTGATAGACGTCCTCTTTGGAGACAAAGATCACTTCCGCCGAGAGTCAGTTTGGTTTGAGGTGGTGGACCTTGAGAGCCCATACCATGCACTACTTGGACGACCCGCCTTGGCCAAGTTCATGGCGGTCCCCCACTACGCCTACCTCAAAATGAAGATGCCCAGTTTCAGGGGGATTCTGACCATAGCCGGCGACTACCGGAAGTCGTCTGCCTATGCGGCTGAGAGCAGTTGGCTAGCCGAGTCCCTGGTAATCGCGGCCGAGAAGCGGCTCCTTGAACGGATTGTGGCGATGGCCGGCAAGCAGCCAGAGGTATCGCCCAACCCAAAGGAGTCGGAGGCTGAGGGTTCGTTCAAGCCGGCCAAGGAGACAAAGAAGATACCCTTGGATCCGGAGCACCCAGAGAGGTACGCTGTCGTAGGCGCAAACCACGACAGCAAATAGGAAGGTGAGCTCGTCGATTTCCTCCGTGAGAATCGGGACATCTTCGGATGGTCCCCCAAAGACATGCCAGGTGTACCGACGGAATTCGTCGAGCACAAGCTACATGTCCGATCTGATGCAAAGCCGGCCAGGCAGCCCCTGTGCCGCCTATCAGAAGAGAAGAGAAGAGTTGTCGGAGAAGAAATAGCCCGGCTCCTAGCGGCCGGCTTCATTATGGAAGTACTCTTTCCAGAATGGCTAGCCAATCCGGTCCTGGTACTGAAGAAGAACAAGCAGTGGCAAATGTGTATTGACTACACGAGCCTCAACAAGGCCTGCCCCAAGGACCCGTTTGCTCTACCAAGAATTGATCAGGTGATAGACTCCACCGCCGGATGCGAGCTGTTGAGCTTTTTGGATGCATACTCAGGATATCACCAGATCAAGCTGAACCCGGCTGACAGACTGAAGACCGCCTTCATCATGCCATTTGGAGCCTTCTGCTACCTCACCATGACGTTCGGCTTGAGGAATGCCGGCGCCACCTGTCAGCGTTGCATGCAGAAGTGCCTCCTCAAGCAACTCGGGAGAAACGCCCATGTCTACATGGACGATGTGGTGGTGAAGACGGAAAAGCGTGGAACACTGCTGGAAGACCTCAAGGAGACCTTTGAGAACCTGCGCCGATTCCAGATCAAGCTCAACCCCGAGAAATGCGTCTTCGGAGTACCAGCCGGCCAACTCCTTGGCTTCTCGGTCTCCGAACGCGGCATAGAATGCAACCCTATAAAGATCAAGGCCATTGAGAGGATGGAGGTACCCAGCCGACTGCTGGACGTGCAAAAGTTCACCGGCTGCTTGGCGTCCATCAGCCGTTTCATCAGTCGGCTGGGCGAGAAAGCTCTCCCCTTATACCAACTCATGAAAAAGACCACTTTCTTTGAATGGAACCACAAGGCGGACGAAGCTTTTCTCTAGTTGAAGAAGATGCTGACTACTCCACCCGTTCTGGCGGCTCCGACTCCTAAGGAACCTATGCTCCTGTACATTGCCGCCACCAGCCGGGTAGTCAGCACGGTCATTGTAGTGGAACGCAAGGAGGAAGGCAAGGCACTACCTGTCCAGAGACCGGTATATTACCTGAGCGAAGTAATGTCGGCCTCCAAGCAGAACTACCCCCACTACCAGAAGATGTGCTATGGCGTACACTTTACCGCCAAGAAATTGAAGCCTTACTTTCAAGAGCATCCAATCACTGTGGTCTGCACGGCCCCACTTGCTGAGATCATCGGAAGCCGAGATGCTTCTGGCTGAGTGGCCAAGTGGGCCATAGAGCTGGCTCCCTACACCATCCACTACCATCCCCGCACCGCCATCAAGTCACAAGCACTGGCCGACTTTCTCGTCGACTGGGCCGAGACCCAGTACCTACCTCCAGCGCCCGACTCCACCCATTTGCGGATGCATTTCGACGGCTCCAAGATGCGCACCGGCTTGGGAGCCGGCGTTGTCCTCACTTCCCCTAAAGGCGACAAGCTCAAATACGCACTGCAAATCCATTTTGCCGCCTCCAATAACGTCGCCGAGTACGAGGCGCTCATTCACGGGCTCCGGCTTGCCAAAGAACTTGGCATTCGCCGGATCCTGTGTTATGGCGACTCGGACTTAGTGGTCCAACAGTCATCTGGCGATTGGGACGCCAAAGATGCAAACATGGCGAGTTACCGTTTCCTCGTGCAGCAACTCAGTGGGTATTTCGAGCGGTGCGAGTTCCTCCATGTGCCAAGAAACGACAAAAACCAAGGAGACGCCTTGGCACGAATCGGCTCTACCCGCCAAGCAATACCATCCGGCGTCGCCCTTCAACGCCTCCTCAAGCCGTCTGTGAAGCCTTCACCAGAATCAGATTCCATCTTCGTGTCGGCTCCTCCCGAAGAAGTCAGATCCGACTCCAGAGCCCCGGCAGACGGTACGGGGATTTTGGCAGATGGCTCCAAAGTCACCACAGTCAAGGCCGGCCCGGGGATTGCGGCGGCGGGCTCGAAGACTCCAGAACTCGGCCCAAGAGCCGCGCCAGTCGGCCCGGGGACTTCATTAACCCAGCAAGCGGTTGTTGACTCCAACCCGCCGCCTCCCAGCCCAACCGCCCTCGTCCAAGTCGCAGTTCTGGCAGTCGAAGAAATAGCAGCACCCTCATGGGCCCAGCCCATCCTCAAATTCCTGGTGAGCAAAGAGCTGCCAACTGATGAGACCTCAGCTTGGCAAGTACAACGCCGAGCGGCAGCCTACACCATAGTCAACAGAGAGTTGGTCAGGCGCAGCGTCACTGGTGTCTACCAGCGCTGCGGAGAGCCAGAGCAAGGCTAAGCAATTCTCAAAGACATCCATCAAGGTGAGTGCAGCCACCATGCAGCTTCAAGAGCACTCGTCGCAAAAGCCTTTCGACACGGTTTTTTCTGGTCGACTGCCTTAGAAGAGGCCAAGGAATTGGTCCAAAAATGCAAAGGGTGACAGAAGTTCAGCTCCAAGCCGCACCAGCCGGCTTCTGCACTCAAGACCATCCCCATTGCCTGGCCTTTCGCAGTTTGGGGTCTAGACATGGTGGGACCATTCAAGACGGCACGAGGTGGCTTAACTCACTTACTTGTCGTAGTGGACAAGTTCACCAAGTGGATAGAAGCGAAGCCCATCAAGAAACTGAACGGTCCGACTGCCATGACTTTCATCTCCGATATCACAATTCGGTACGGCATACCACACAGCATCATCACCGACAACGGCACAAATTTTGCCAAAGGCTCCTTGGCCCGTTTTTGCGCGACACAGGGCATCCGACTGGACCTAGCGTCCGTCGCCCATCCACAATCAAACGGCCAGGTGGAGCGAGCAAATGGCCTCATCCTGTCCGGCATCAAGCCCTGGCTGGTCGAGCCTCTGGAGCGCTCGGCTGGCTGCTGGCTCGATGAGTTGCCAGCCGTCCTCTGGAGTCTGCAAACGACTCCAAACAAGTCAACCGGCTTCATGCGTTTCTTCCTCGTCTACGGTGCCGAAGCCGTCATCCCAACGGACATAGAGTTCGACTCCCCGCGAGTCACCATGTACACCGAGGAGGAAGCAGAAGAAGCATGTCAAGACGGCGTCGATCTGCTGGAAGAGGGCCGACTGTTGGCACTCAGCCGATCCAGCATCTACCAGCAGAGCCTGCGCCGATACTACAATAAGAAGGTCAAGCCGAGATCTTTCCAAGAAGGCGACCTTATGCTCCGACTGATCCAGCGAACAGCCGGCCAGCACAAGCTGTCGGCACCTTGGGAAGGCCCTTTCATCATCAGCAAAGTGCTGGGCAACGACTCCTACTACCTGATTGACGCTCAGAAGCCCCGAGCACGCAAGAGGGATGACTCCGGCAAAGAGACAGAGCGGCCATGGAATGCAAATCTCCTCCGAAGATTTTACAGTTGATGCAGTATGTACCACGCTACCTTTTGTATTAAAGTACCAAGACTTCGGGGCCCCCGAGACGAGCTCGGGGACTGCCCTCTTTTGTCTATATGATAAAAGTTATGCCTACGAGTATGTTACTCTTTGATTGCCGCTGGGCACCGGGCTCGACAGGTCGGCCCGCGCGACTTGCCGCCTTGCACTATGAAATGCTTCCTGCAGCCGGACAAGTAGTGTGTGACGCCTAAGCCGTCTCCTGTCAGAAGCCGCAGCTCGCAGAGCGACTGTACGGTGGGCAGGAGTAAGGTAGAATGGGCGTTCACATGAAAATGGCTAAGGACTCAAAGCATAGAACATAGCTTAAAGCCGGCTTCCAGCCTTCCTTTTTCTTTTCGCAAACTGACTATTAAGCAGTCGGCTCACCGCCTTCTATTCAACTTGCTAAAAAACTCTAAAACGACTAAGTACTTGCCTCCCCAAAGTAGCCAAGCATTTGATCCAACGGCAGTCCGCGGAGCGGCTGTCCAACTGGCAAGACAGACAACTAAGGGAAAGCGGCAAGGAAAAAGCCAAAAGAGCAATGAGCAAGAAAAGATAGAATTCGGATAAATATTTACATAGCATAGGCCCTTGGCCGAATCTTCGAGCAGAAGTTCAAAATACACCCCGCGGGTGGAATTGTGCAAATTAACAAGTTCTTCAAAGACTACTAAAGCAGATAAAATAAAGATAAGGCGGCAGCCTAAGATGCGGCAGACGGATTCGGAGGGTCGGAGGAGACAGCAACGTCGGGCATTGGGCGGACGGCTGGGCGGTCTCGGCTTGATCGCCTCCAGCGGCAGTCAGCTCGGTCGCACGCGGCTCATTGCTGGAGGCACGGTCGAGCTGAGGCTGGCCATCCGCTCCGTCTTCTGGTTCTTCCATCTCGCCTCCGTCCTCCGCCTCGCCTTCCTCCTCGACGCTGGAACCGATCACCTCCGCCGAGTCCTCGCCGTAGTCTGGGTTCATCCCAAACCACTCTGGCAGTACCTCCTCGCCGTATTCAGACCACTCGGGGACGAAGATGCTGGTGTCGGTGTACTCGGCGATCGCCGCAGCACGCTTGACAAGGGCGTCTTCCGCAGCTGCCAGCTCCGGCTGGGCCTCTGACCGGAGTGTGGCCAGCCAGTCTAGGTCCAGCCCCGGATACCACGCCTTGACGAACTCCAAGGCCCAGCGCGCTCCAGCTCAGGCCGAGGAACCTTTCCAGGCTTCAAGAGGACCAGTCGCGACCTCCAGCCAGTCGGCAGTCCGACTGGGGGTGCGCGGAGCCTGCATGTCCGACCACAGGGCAGCAAGCGCCTGGGCGCCGACACGTTGAAGCCGGCGCAGCATCCGGTGAGTCGGCTGAAGGCGAGCCTCGATGCTCAGGATATGCTCATCAAGGGTTCGGGGGGCGTCGGCGGCGATATCTGCACCTTCCGCCCTCCGACCTTCACGGTCAGCCTCGATGGCTTGGGTGGCGGCCTGCGAGTGCCCAGGGAAGAAGTCTGCCAAGACGGAAGAAACGAAGAAACAAGTCAAAAACCGGGAGTCGGCACGATTTATAATCGGCAGCTCGAAGAAAGAAAGTAAAGAAACTCACCATCAACAATGTCTTCAATCTCATGGAAGCCGGAGGCCAACATTGCCTCTTCGTCAGTCCAGGAGGAGCGCTCGCTCGCGAAATCGGCGAGGAGGGCGGTTTCCGCCTCTTCCGCCTCCTTCTGCGTCTTCGCAAGCAGCTCCCTCTGCTCTGCCAATTGAGTGGCCAGAATATCACGCCCTGTGGCGAGCTTGCTGCACTCCTCCCCCTTGGCGCGCAACGCGGAGTTGGCTTCGCTCAGCTGCTGTTGAAGAACAGCGTTGGCTTCTGAAGAGAAGGAAGAAAGAAGGCGTTAAGTCATCAGTAAAGAAGGTCGCCGGGGAGATCCGGCCCGACTGCTCAGCAGTCGGCCCGAATCTCGGGGACTACAGCCCGTGGGTGCGCCAGCGCGCCCCCGCAAAGAAGAAAAAGGACTCACTCCGGCTCTCCGAAAAGTTGGCAGTCCGCTTGCCCAGCTCTTCAACGTTGCGGTTGAAGGCAGTAACACGGAGGTTGTGGTAGTCCCGCGATAAAATATTTCAGATAAAGTAAGTACCCGGAACTCACCAATTGGAGTTCCGGGCCGCCTGCTCAGCAGCCGGCCCGAAACTCGGGGACTACACCCAGTGGGTGCGATGGCGCGCCCCCACAGAGAGGAACAAAAACAAGAAGAAAAAGAGGACCAAAGAAAAAGCATACCCGGACGGCTGCTCGCGACGCCAGGTATGCCTTGGTGCAATTCTGGATCGCGTCGCCCTCAGCTCGCAGCTTCGTCTGGACGTCCAGAAGCGCCTGGTTCAGCGGCCCCGTGCCGCCTCCTCGCACCCACCCAATGGGCGCGGCGCTCGTCGCTTCGGCATCTGGGATCGCCGAGCTGGCGGTGCCGGTCTCCAGGTGGCGTGGCGCCGAAGTTGCCTTCTCAAGACGGCGGCGCGTTGGCAAGCCGACTTAAAGGAGTAGCCTCGCCACGGCCTCATCTTCAGTCGGCGGCACCGGCGGGTCCGCCGGCTGTTCGCCTTGCGTGCCCCCAGACGGCGGCGGAGGTGGCGGCGGAACGATCACGTCCGGCGTGGAGGAGTCGCCGCCTTCCCTCTCCAGGATGGGGTTCTCGCCGCCGGCTTCCCCAGTCTACCTCGTGAACTCCGGAGGCGGCGGCGCAGAGTTCAGCGGGGTGACGAACACCGCCGATTGAAGGTGCGCGGCCTCCTCAGCCTGCCGCTTCATCGCGGCGACGGCTTCAGCCTCGGCCAGTTTCTTCTTGGCGGAGGCCTCCGCCTTTTCGGCCTCCACCTTCTCCAGGCGGGCGGCCTCTTCCTCGTTGCGCTTCTCCTGCGCATTCTGCTCGATCGCCTCCCGGAGGTCGGCGGCGAGGTCAATCCGCCGAGTGGAGGCGGACGTCTCCGCTGACCCCATGACGGAGGCGGCGACGACCCTCTCAAGAGTGAGGGGAGCCCTGAAGCAAGGGAAGCAAGTAAAAGACTCAAACAAAGCCACAAAGAAAGAATAAAGCATTGAGACAGAATACTCACGCGGAGACCAGTGGCGGCTTCTTCACTTCCTTACGGAAGCGGATGGCCTTCGCAGCCGCCTCGTCCCGCCGGGTCGCCGCAGCCGAACTCTTGGGCTTCTTCGGCCGACTGCCGAACAAGGTCGGCACGGCCCTACGCTTCTTCCCGCCGCCTGGAGCACCCGGCGCGACAGAAGAGCCCGCGCCAGGGTGGCTGGCTCCTGGCCGATGGCGGGGGGCGACCTCCTCATCATCATCAGGCCAGTCCTCTAGGATGGCCCCGAGCCGCGGGCCGCCTCCTCCCTCCGCGTCGTCTTCCAAAGCCGCCGCTCCTAGATCGGGGTCGTCGATGTCGCTCTCTGCCCGGTCGGCAAGGAGCTCACGGGCCGGCCCCGTGGTGCCGGCTGGTGGATGGAGGAGGGGATTCTGACCAAAGCCAACTGGTCAGGCCGCACAAAACAAACTCGGCAAGAAAGAAGACAATCCAAAGAAAGAAGGAAAAGGAAACTCACTGTGGGTGGGGGGTTGGCGCGGGAATACGGCTCCTTGCCAAACCGCCAGTCCTCCAGGAGCATGCCGTCTGAGAGGTAGTTAACCATGTAGGCCACCTCCTCGTGAGGCATGTCATTGGTGCACATCCGACTTGGGTCACGGTGCCCGCTCATTTGGCATATCATGTGGGGGCGACCTTGGAGCGGGAGAACTCGGCGCGCCACGAAGGCGGCCAGCAGATCTGGACCAGTCAAGCCCTTCGACTGCGCCAGCACTCGGAGTCGCGCGACGGCACCGACTCCCGCAGGCGTCAGCGACTTGGCCCGGTACGACCAGTTGGGCAGTCTCCCAGCCGGCGGGCCGGCTTCGAAAGCCAGCAGGTTGACCCAATTGCCCCTCGCGAAGACGCTCTTAACGTAGAAGTACGATCGTTGCCACATCTTCACCGACTTTATCAGCCTGATGGTGGGGAAGGGGTTGTCGGCCCCCGATCTCCGCCCGGCGATGAACGCGCCACATTGGGCCGGCACGCCTGCAGCCTGGGTGCCGAGCTTGGAGTAGAAGAACTCCCCCCAGAGCTCGAGGGTGGGGAGTACTACGAGGAAGCCTTCGCACAAGGCCACGAAGGCAGACAGTAGCACCACCGTGTTGGGCGTGAGGTGGTGCGGCTAGAGGCCGTAGAACTCCAAAAAAGAGCGGAAGAAGCTGCTCGCCGACAGCCCCAATCCGCGCAGGCAGTGCGAGCGGAAGATGACCCGCTCGCCCTCCTCCGGCGCTGGGGAAATCTCCCCCCTCGGCGCAAGACGCACCCGCACGTAATCTTCGCCGGGGAGCCGACGAGTCTTGCGGAGGAACTCGATGTGGTCGTCATGAACTTCTGAGCCGTCCCAGGTGCCGGAACGCATCGAGGGAGGCGCGGCGGCAGAAGAAGAACTCATCGTGAGCTGATCGCCGCGGCGTTCGTCGAAGCTTGGGAGCACGGCGGGGCGAGGAAGAAGAAGAAGGAGAAGAGCAAGGAGTAGTGGGAAGGAGGGGCGCGCGTGCTCTGCCGCGCCCCCTCCTTCCCCTACTTATAGCCTCATGGGCTGCGAAGCCGAGGGGGCGGTCGTGGGATTTACTGCGCCCACGACCCCACGACCCCCACGTTTCCACGACAAAGTTACTGCACGCAGTAACTTCACAAGAATCCCAACCGTCCGCTCGGGCCACAGCGGATCCGCTCGAGCGCCGAGGCACGGTAATGGCGGGCCCCCTCCTACGGGCCTGTCCCGTCACGCATGTAGGCTAACAGACTGGCCCGGCCGCGCGTTGCCACGTGACAGGTCCGGAACGGGCGGCGGCCTAGAAGCTTAGCCAGCACGCTACTTGGATCCCACCATGACTTTCGAAATACTGTGCAAGTCAGAGTTGGGCGGGTCCGACTCCTTCTAGTCGGCCCAGCGGAAATCAAGCAAGAACCATGTGATGAGCACCCGGAAGGAGAAACTGCTGAGGCTTCTCGGCCGATCATCCGCGGCGCCTCACCAGCTTCGGGGACTACTGTCGGAGTAATGGGCCACGGGTAGGCTAACCTGAGCCCCGGAACCTTTCAAGACATCGGGGCAGGCTGCGCCCCTCAAGACCCCAGGACGAAGAGCCGCCTTCTAAGAAGTCGGTGGCAAGGCGACCGACTGCCCACTCGCGGCCGAGTCCCGGGGACGACTTCAGGATAAGTCGACTCCTGACTGGTGACTTCCAGAGAAGCTGGCTTTGGGGAGTCGGCCCGCGACTCCAACAAACGCCATATCCTCATCGGGAGGGACAGGACTGGGGAGTGGCTACAGTAAAGCCCGCTCCCGCCCCTTACCAGGGGCAGGCATGGCTACAGCACGCCGTACCCGGGGAGATCTCCGTGCGGCGTGGCACTGTTGCCATGCTGGCCCTGACATCAGCGTCGAAGGACCGAATCCTGCGCCCACGACGGCTTGTCTGTATGACCCTGGGGCGGCGGGTCCCACCAGCCAGTGAGACCCCAGGAGACGGCAAGTGCGCCACCAGTCGGCCCCCGAGAGTCGGCCAGACCCCCCCCCCGGGGCCCATGCGCCATTAATCAGATGTGACGGAGAGTGGCAATAGTGATCGCCTGCCAGGCGGCGGGGCTGTTGCCACGACTCCATGACCAAGCCCGCGTCATCAGAAGCACGGCTACAGTCATCAGCAGCCAACAAGACCCGCCCACGGCGGACGCGGCCTGTCGGCTCCGTACCTAGCCAGTCGGCGGGCCCCAGCAGTTGGCGGAGAAGACGGAGGCCGGAGGCACTGACGGCTGGGCCCGCGTCCAGCCGGATTACCATTGTACCCCTGGGGGGTTGGCCTATATAAATCCCCTAGGGCACCCATGCAAAGGGCTGGAATCCATTAGCTCTAGACCAGATCATATAGGAGGGAGAGAGCTAGCCTTGCCCTCTCCTACCTCCAGGAAACAGCTCAAGGAGCAATCATGTAAACACTTTGCCATAGTGATCATGCGGAGACCCCGTAGAGCAGCAGTAGGGGTATTATCTCCCCGGAGAGCCCTGAAGCTGGGTAAGATTCGCCGGCGTGCATGTCTACGCCTCATCCCGTTTCCAGGCACCGGCGACGTTCTACTCACCCCCACCATGATAAGCCATCCTTTGGCATATGTCGCACCCAACCCCCGACACTCCTACTTATGATTAACCCTCCCGCAAGCATCCACAACTACAAGAACAGTATTAATAATAAATTCTAACCATAGCATTAAACTTTTGGATCCAATCGGTCCCTTGCAGAATAGCACATAAACTGGGGTTTAAGCTTCTATCACTCTCGCAACCCATCATCTAATTGCTACTCCACAATGTATTCCCTTAGGCCCAAGTATGGTGAAGTGTCATGTAGTCCACGTTCACATGACACCACTAAGGGATCACAACATACATACCACTACTGCAGGATGATGTTAACGTGAGACTACGATCAGAGACCCGTCGACGAAACTGTGTGCGATGCAATAATCGCAAACGGTGGTGTAAAAACTGTCAAAAAAGGTGCAAAACATTTGCGATGGAGGATGCATAAAACACGGTTCAGATTTTAGTTGCGTGCATGATGCAGGGCATACGGTTCAGTTCAATTAACTGTTTGTGATGTGGAGGAACAAAAGAATTGGGCACAAATATGAAGGTGTGTGCGATATACGGCATGCGGTTCACTCGTATGAACTGTTTGTGTTGAGACAAGAGAACAGAAACGGTTCAATATAACAAGATGTGTGTGATACGTGGCAAACAGGTCTGTAATCAGAAATGTGTGCGAAGACCGATAATAACACAGACAGTTGCTTCTAATAAGACGTGTGTGTTGTGCAATGGGATTACATAGAGAACAACAACATTATATGCACACTTATAAGGACATGGTTGCATAATCAAATTAAACATCCACTTACATAGGTTGCTACTACAACCATGGCATTTGCACACACCAAAGTAAAGTATTACATGCATAATTACATAGGTGGCTACTACACACATGACATTTCCACACACCAATAAACTAAACTATATATTACATGCATGATTAACTAGCATAAATGATCATCTGATCATCATCTACTTCTTGTGACACTTGCTCTGCTTGTGGCTCGATCTAGGCTCGTCGATTTGGGTAGCGAGGCACTTCCTCATGTCAACAATCCACTTGTGCATCTCGTAGCATGTGTACACGCTCTTGGCTGCGAACCTGAGGCGAGGTTCATCCAGTTACCGCATACAGGCCCTGTGCCAGGATAGGGGACTTGTTATCTGGGCATCCTGCTTCATCTTTTGTAGTAGGGGTCGATGATGGCCGAGGCGAGTTTGACCAGGGAGTCCTTCTTCGTGCTGCCCCAGACCCTGTAGTGGTCACGGATTTTGACAAGGTTCTTGCAGCCCAAGCCCATAACACTGAGTGCTTCTGCATCGTCGATGGTTTCCATCGTGGCGAACTTGTAGTCGGTGCTGTTGACAAACCTGTTGAAACGGTCGCAAGGCTCTATGGCCATGCAATAGTGGTAGATGAGGACATGATGGCGCACGCACAACTGGGCGATGACAACCTTCTGATCTATGCCGGGACGACCGACGGTGTACTGGAGGTCGATGCCAACCACCTTGTACTTGTCTTGAGCAAGCAACTGCTCAACACTGTTGATGTAGTCAACCACCTTGTACTTGTCTCGAGCAAGCAACTACTCAACACTGTTGATGTAGTCATCCACCACAGTCGGGTCGATGGTGTACACCACCGAGACATCCGTCTCCCTCGCGTGGGTCTCCACTCTATGCTCGCCGAACTCCATTGGAGCACCGCTAGACATCCCCTCTCTATGTGTCGGCGTGGGTGTGCTTGTTGTGTTGTGGGGCGCGATCGAAAGGTTGAAGGGACTAAGGTTATCATGACTGCGGGAATTAAAGGGGAAGTCAGACGGCCAGGAATATCGGCAGGCCCTGATGGCAGTTCTAATTTGCAATGTGTAACTCCATCATGCCGCATGTAACTGCATCGCGTGGCAACGCGCACGGTGCAACCACATGCATATGGGGCCCCTGACGTGATCGTGCGCACGCCCAACCGCTGGCAGAGAGCGCGCGGAGGGACGCGAGCAGAGCGCTCTGTGGTCGCCTGAACGGTGAGCAACCATATATATATAGTAGAACACGCAAGGAAAAGGTGTCCAAGCCCAGCCAGCCGACGGACGCGAGCAGAACGCGCCAACGGATGCGAGCAGAGTGCGCCGCGGCGCCTAACGGCGAGAAGAGCTTGCCGAGGGACGCGGGCAGAGGCCAGCACAGTGATAGATGGAAAATAAGACAAACTGTGTGAGCGATGTCGGAGACATCAAGCACGAATCAAATTAGAGTTGCGTGTGTGATACGTGGCATATAGTTGATCCATTCGAGTTGTTTGTGATGGAATAAGCCTTGTGTGTTGCCGGCAAACGCTTGCTGGTATATAACCTTAAATTTAACCAAAAAAGTGTTAATGCATGTCACAAAAGTTGTATAGCTGGAAACTATGTTCAAATACGACTCCAACGATATAATCTTTGGCGACATGCATTCGTATTTTATTAGTTAAATCCTACTTATAAACTAGGATGGTGGTTTAGTAGGTAATTAAATCACAAATGTTTTTTTATTAACCGTATGTGTACATGACCTTTCGTCCTCCCCTCGCACATCTTGTCACCCCGCTGCCGTAGACGGCTTACAGCGCAAGCTTGCGCAACGCGCTGGGGCGTTCTCTTGGCCAAACGGTGGCGCCAATGAATCGTCGGTGAGCCCGTTCCTGCGCAACCTCACAGGTTCCCGTGCAAGCTTCCTGCCCGACTCGGTGAAATCCCCCAAAATCCCAATGCTTACCAGCCGGCTATATAAACCCTCACGACCGGCGAGTCTTGTGTCGCATTTTGCCCTCCCTCTCTGTAGCTTATCTCGTCTGCTTCTCCCACAATCGCCAATGGCACCGGTCCGTCGTCGTTACTCAGCCACTCCGCTGTCAACAGAGGATAGCTCCAGCTGGGAGGCTACACCGCGGTGACGGCGCAGTCCCCGGCGTACTGTAGTGCGCGTGGCATCCCTGTTGGATGTGTGCGGAACACCACCACACGCTCCGCCGCCGCGGCCCGAAGGTGGGAGGTGGTGGTCGTGGCCGCCGCCCCATCATCGGCCGATGTGGCCGCCAGCCCACCGTCGACCACCGGGATCATCACCCGCTCCACCGCCGTGGCCCGAAGGCGGGAGGCAGAGGTGGAGGCCCGCACGTGCGTCAGCGACCTTGCGTGCTACATCGAGTTCCTGCGGGAGGAGGAGGAGTGCCTCATCGAGCACGCAAAAAGCCTTACCGTAGCCGTGTTTGCAGCACAAGCCGACACAGAGGTGAGGAATCAGGAGATCTACGAGCAGCCCGGCCACTTTGAGAGGGATCGTTTGGAGCGGCAGTGGGTGTTCGAACTGGCGAGCGTCGCTGAACGTGCAGCAGCGGCAGGCACCGTATTGCATTTGTCCAACTCGTCGGTAGGCTCCTCCTCCTCCTCCTCCTCCTCTGCCTCTTACTGAGCGTGCTCGGCAGAGGAGAGGCTGCCGGAAGTAGCACAAAGCCCCTCCGTAGTAGTAGTATTTACGGGCTATTTTGTTCAGTTCATCTGACTATAGATGTGTGGTGGAACTGTACAGCATACTTAAAATTAGCTAGTACATATAGTTGAACTAGCTATTTCAGTACGTGGTTGGCAACAATTGGGGAAAAGTTTGGTCAGTTCAGCTGTCGAGTTGAACGTTTGTATAAATTAAGAACACCTGCTTAATCTATGAATGAAATCTATGCTTAATTACTGAATTTTAGTTGCAAAACTTAGATAGTGATAGTGTTTTTTAGCTGCATATTTTGACAAATCACAGTGTTACAAGGATTGACAAATGGAAATGTTACTAGATCAACAAATGTCAATCTTTTTTGTTTGACAAATGGCAACATACCCAATATGACATATGCAAATCTTACCAAATCGTTTGTACATGGTTGCACACGGGTCATCCAAAACAACCGTTTGCGTTGAAGGGATACACAAATCCTGCGCTATGAATTTTCCCTCGACTTAAGGGGGAAGACCATAGCTCTCACTTTGCATATGGGTGTTCTATCTAAAACGTTTGCGATCAAGAGCTGCAGAAATCTTGCTCGGCATATTTTCTCTTGGCTTCCTAGGGAAGCTATCGGTTTGCATATGGGTGTTCTAACTAAAACATTTGCAATCAAGAGCTGCACAAATCTTGTGCGGCGTACAGCTCGCACGCTTCCTGGTGAGCCTCCGCATTGGAGGATAGCTCGCACGCCTCCTGTTTAGTCAAGCACTCAAGCACCTGTCCGCACGGCACCTCCTAGCCATTAAAAGAGTGAGCCGTGGTGTCACGTGAATGGTTAACAGAACGCACACAATTTATATGCACTGGAGCATGTGCATGTAGTTCAAATTTGAATTACGCACATAAAATGCGTAGAAAACCGAGTTAATGTATAAAAATGTCCAAACGAACCCCGAAAAATTCCAAAATTAAACAAAACACTCATGTTGTTCTATGTTGACACTAGAAATTTTTTGAAAGCAATAAGAGGCAACGAATATCGTTTTGTCCCCAAAGGTGGCACGTTCCCTACCGAAACCATCACACCTGTTGTGAGAAGCTCTGTTTTGTGAGACACTTATACCCAAACGTGCCCCAAATGCGACAAAATTTTTACCACGAGATGTTGATGCCGTTCCATGATAGCATGCCAAGTTTCATGAATATCAGACGAGTTTTGGATTTACCAGAATTTAAAAACCAGGTATCTCAATGTTTGCAACCGAGTGACGGTGGTAGGGTGTTCGAAATTCATTCCCATTTCTTGCATGGGACCTAAGCATGGAACCAAGGACACATATTTGATTTTTCAACCAGTTTATATGCACTGGAGCATGTGCATGTAGTTCAAATTTGAATTATGCACCTGAAATGCCTACAAAACCAAGTTAATGTATAAAAACGTCCAAACGAACCCCAAAAAATTCCAAAATTAAACACAACACTCCCGTTGTTCTATGTTGACACTAGAAAAAAAATTGAAAGCAATAAGGGGCAACATATATCGTTTCGTCCCAAAGGTGGCACGTTCCCTACCGAAACCATCACGCTTGTTGTGAGAAGCTCTGGTTTGTGAGACGCTTATATCCAAACCTGCCCCAAATGGGATAAAACTTTTACCGCGGCATGTTTGCTAAGTTTCATGAATTCCAGACGAGTTTTATATTTACTAGAATTTAAAAACCAGGTATCTCAATGTTTGTGGCTGAGTGACGGTGGCAGGGTGTTTGAAATTCAGTCCCATTTCTTGCATGGGACCAAAGCATGCAACCAAGGACACATATTTGATTTTTTCAATCAGTTTATATGCACCGGAGCATGTGCATGTAGTTCAAATTTGAATTATGCACCTGAAATGCCTACAAAACCAAGTTAATGTATAAAAATGTCCAAAAAAACCCCCAAAAAATCAAAAATTAAACACAACACTCCTGTTGTTCTATGTTGAGACTAGAAAATATTTGAAAGCAATAAAAGGCAAATGATATCGTTTCCTCCCCAAAGGTGGCACGTTCCCTACCGAAACCATCACGCTTTTTGTGAGAAGCTCTGGTTTGTGAGATGCTTATACCCAAACCTGCCCCAAATGGGACAAAGTTTTTAACACGACATGTTGATGTCGTAGCATGCCAAGTTTCATGAATTTCAGACGAGTTTTGGATTTACTAGAATTTAAAAACCAGGTATCTCAATGTTTGCGGCCAAGTGACGGTGGCAGGGTGTATGAAATTCATTCCCATTTCTTGCATGGGACCTAAGCATGGAACCAATGACACATATTTGATTTTTCAACCAGTTTATATGCACCAAAGCATGCGCATGTAGTTCAAATTTGAATTATGCACCTGAAATGCCTACAAAACCAAGTTAATGTATAAAATGTCAAAACGAACCCCGAAAAATTCCAAAATTAAACACAACACACTTGTTGTTCTATGTTGACACTAGAAATTTTTTGGAAGAAATCAGAGGCAACGGATATTGTTTCGTCCCCAAAGGTGGCACGTTCCCTACCGAAACCATCACGCTTGTTGTGAGAAGCTCTGGTTTGGGAGAAGCTTATACCCAAACCTAACCCAATGGGACAATTTTTTTACCATGGCATGTTGATGCCGCTCCATGATAGCATGCCAATTTTCATGAATTTCAGACAAGTTTTGGATTTACTAGAATTTAAAAACCAGGTATCTCAATGTTTGTTGCCGAGTGATGGTGGCAGGGTGTTTGAAATTCATTCCCATTTCTTGCATGGGACCTGAGCATGGAACCAAGGACACAAATTTGATTTTTCAACCAGTTTATATGCACCGGAGCATGTGCATGTAGTTCAAATTTGAATTATGCACCTGAAATGCCTACAAATACCAGTTAATGTATAAAAATGTCCAAATGAAGCCTGAAAAATTCCAAAATTAAACACAACTCCTGTTGTTCTATGTTGACACTAGAAATTTTTTGGAAGCAATAAGAGGCAACGGGTATCGGTTTGTCCCCAAAGGTGGCATGTTCCCTACCGAAACCATCACGCTTGTTCTGAGAAGCTCTAGTTTGGGAGAAGCTTATACGCAAACCTGCCCCAAATTGGACAAAAAATTTACCACAGCATGTTGATGTCGTTCCATGATAGCATGCCAAGTTTCATGAATTTCAAATGAGTTTTGGATTTAATATAATTTGAAAACCAAGTATCTCAATGTTTGCGGTCGAGTGACCGTGGCAGGGTGTTTGACATTCATTCCCATTTCCTGCATGGGACCTAAGCATGCAACCAAGGACACAGATTTGATTTTTGAACTAGTTTATATGCACTGGAGCATGTGCATGAAATTCAAATTTGAATTATTCACCTGAAATGCCTACAAAACCAAGTTAATGTATAAAAACGTCCAAACGAACCCTGAATAATTCCAATTTTTTTGACGACACACCTATAGTTGCATGTTCACCCTCAGATAAAAGTTCTAGCAATTCAAACACCATCCTTTAAATTTGTGACCCCATTACGTAATTCAAATTAAGACGAAAAATCAAGTAGATCGCACACAGCTTATTATCACCAACCGTATGAGATGCAGCACAAAATATCTTGGAGCACTGTCGGAGTGTCAAGCACACTAGCCCGCTCCTCAAAATATCATTTCACTGTTCAATCATCGTCGGTGAAACATGGGGACATGGACCCACGTCCTGAGCGCAAATTTGGCGGCCCACTCCAGCGACCGCAATCTGCGTTCGGGCAGCCAAGGCAGCCCAAACGGTCGCTGTTACTTCCCAGGCGGCGGCAGCAGCATCTGCCTCAGGGATAGTGATACGTCTCCAATGTATCTATAATTTTTGATTGCTCCATGCTATATTATCTACTATTTTAGACATTATTGGGATTTATTATCCGCTTTTATATTATTTTTGGGACTAACCTATTAACCGGAGGCCTAGCCCAGAATTGCTGTTTTTTGCCTGTTTTAGGGTTTCGAAGAAAAGGAATATCAAACGGAGTCCAAACGGAATGAAACCTTCGGGAACATGATTTTCTCAACAGATAAGACCCGGGAGACTTGGACCCTACGCCAAGGCACGTAACAGGAGGCCACGAGGTAGGGGGCGCGCCTACCCTACCAGGCGCGCCCCCACCCTCGTGGGCCCCCTGTTGCTCCACCGACGTACTTCTTCCTCCTATATATATCCACGTACCCTCAAATGATCAGAGCAGGAGCCAAAACCCTAACTCCACCGCCGTAACTTTCTGTATCCACGAGATCCCATCTTGGGGCCTGTTCCGGAGCTCCGCCGGAGGGGGCATCGATCACGGAGGGCTTCTACATCAACACCATAGCCCCTCCGATGAAGTGTGAGTAGTTCATCTCAGACCTACAGGTCCATAGTTAGTAGCTAGATGGCTTCTTCTCTCTTTTTGGATCTCAATACAATGTTCTCCCCCTCTCTTGTGGAGATCTATTCGATGTAATCTTCTTTTTGCGGTGTGTTTGTTGAGACCGATGAATTGTGGGTTTATGATCAAGTCTATCTATAAATAATATTTGAATCTTCTCTGAATTCTTTTACGTATGATTGGTTATCTTTGCAAGTCTCTTCGAATAATCAGTTTGGTTTGGCCTACTAGATTGATCTTTCTTGCAATGGGAGAAGTGCTTAGCATTGGGTTCAATCTTTCGGTGTCCTTTCCCAGTGATAGTAAGGGCAGCAAGGCACGTATTGTATTGTTGCCGTCGAGGATAACAAGATGGGGTTTTCTTCATATTGCATGAGTCTATCCCTCTACATCATGTCATCTTGCTTAAGGCAGTACTCTGTTTTTAACTTAATACTCTAGATGCATGCTCGATGGCGGTTGATGAGTGGAGTAATAGTAGTAGATGTAGGCAGGAGTCGGTCTACTTGTCTCAGACGTGATGCCTATATACATGATCATGCCTAGATATTCTCATAACTATGCTCAATTCTGTCAATTGCTCAACAGTAATTTGTACACCCACCGTAGAATACGTATGCTCTCGAGAGAAGCCACTAGTGAAACCTATGGCCCCCGGGTCTATCTTTATCATATTGTTCTCCTACTACTTTGCTATTTACTTTGCCTTTAGTTTACTTTGCATCTTTATCATAAAAATACCAAAAATATTATCTTTATCATATCTATCAGATCTCACTCTCGTAAGTGGCCTCATAGGGATTGACAACCCCTATTTGCGTTGGTTGCGAGGATTTATTTGTTTTGTGCAGGTACGAGGGACTCACGCGTAGCCTCCTACTGGATTGATACCTTGGTTCTCAAAAACTGAGGGAAATACTTACGCCACTTTGCTGCATCATCCCTTCCTCTTCGGGGAAAAACAACACAGTGCTCAAGAGGTAGCAAGAAGGATTTCTGGCGCCGTTGCCGGGGAGGTCTTCGCAAAAGTCAACATACCAAGTACCCATCACATACCCTTATCTCCCGCATTACATTATTTTCCATTTTCCTCTCGTTTTCCTCTCCCCCACTTCACCCTTTCCATTTTATTCGCCCTCTCTCTCTATCCTCCCTCTCAATTTGCCTCTTTTTGCCCGCTTGCTTTTTGTTTGCTTGTGTGTTAGTTTGCTTGCTTGTCACGATGGCTCAAGATAATACTAAATTGTGTGACTTCACCAATACCAACAACAATGATTTTATTAGCACTCCGATTGCTCCTCTTACCGATGCTGAATCTTGTGAAATTAATACTGCTTTGTTGAATCTTGTCATGAAAGATCCGTTTTCCGACCTTCCTAGTGAAGATGCCGCTGCCCATCTTAATAGCTTCGTTGATTTGTGTGACATGCAAAACAAGAAAGATGTGGGTAATGGTATTGTTAAATTGAAGCTATTTCCTTTTTCGCTTAGAGATCGTGCTAAAGCTTGGTTTTCGTCTTTGCCTAAAAATAGTATGTAGTGACCCGAGCTCAAATGGTCAAGTCTCTGTGCTTCAGTGTCATCCCTGGATCGGTAATGCTGACACACACCGTACTCAAGGATTTATAACAGAGTAGCAATCACACACTTATTACATTGAATGTCTCCAAAGAGAACTTATTACAATAAATATGGCTTAAGGCCATCTAATACGATAATAGCGGAAGGCTTGGAAGATAAAGTGAGTCCATCAACTCCAACTGCATAGCTGAGCTGCACGGCAACGACCTAACGAACCTTACTCCTCATTTGAAAATTCTGCAACATAATACGTTGCAGCCCGAAAACGGGTCAGCACACGGAATATGCTGGCAAAGTAACACAGTAGAGCAAGAACAGAATAATGCTATCACTACATGCATATATGGCTGGTGGAAAGCTCTATGGTTATAGTTTTTGTGAAAAGCCAATTTTTCCCTACAACAAAGGAATAAATTTTAAATTAACTATCATGGTAGTTGAAACATCATTGAGAAGGTTCCTCCCACTCAATCCCAATTAAGGTAATTATCAACCCAACAATATTAATTTAGAGTGATGAGATACTTAAGATACTCCAAGTACTAGATACTCAAGATTTGTCCAAAACCGGGGACACGGCTAACCATGATTAGTTTGTACACTCTACAAAGGTTTGCGCACTTTTCCCCACAAGACTCGATCGCCTCCGTTGGATTTCTCGCACTACATGGTGTTTGAGAAACAGATGACCGAGACACAGTCTTTCAGAAACATTAACTCTCTACTCCGGGTAGACCATACCAAACCTACAATCCCACTACCTCCTGATCCACCTCTTCAAGAGCTTCACGTAACTTACTCAAGTATGCTAGAGCACATAATAGCTTGTGGCTGCACACGGAAGTTTCTAGCATGAATAATCTCAGTTCCCTTTGAGCCTGGGTGGCGGTCCATAGGAAGATCACACGGGTACTCCGGGATTTCCAAAAATACAGGCAACACTGGGTACTCTAGGTGCCTCAATCCACCCAGATGTGTATTTAAGTTGCCACCTTAAGTTGAACCATTAATTAACAATCTCACATATGTCATGGATTTCACTCTCCCACACCACGTCTACGAGCATAGCATAGCAATATAAGCAACGCGCAGAAGTAACTCCCAAGGGTTTGAATGTAACAGGGTAATAGCTTCTACCTCATCAACTACTTCCCAACCCACATCTTTATGACATCCTAACCATGCAATGTTTGAGGATTGGAACTAATGCATAAAAACTGGGTGTTAAAGGGGTATGATCAAAGTGTTACTTGCCTTGCTGACGATCCGTGTAATCTAGAGACTCCAAATAACATGCTTCGCACTCCAGAAATTCTATCGCAAAGAAACAATAGCATACATAAGCAATCAAGCAAATAAGCATGGGTAAAACTCAAATAAGAAGATCTAACCAGAAGGTTCAACTTAAGAACTCCGGTTTGCAAAAAGAATCAAATCGAACGGAGCAATGAAGCTCAAACGGCGAAAGAAACAAGATCCGTTTACAAATCTGGACTTAGGTCAATTTTTACAGTAGCAAAAACTTGTGCAAGTTGGTTAAGCGGAAAGAGGGTCTCGAGATGAAGATCTAGGCGCTTGAATCGCCTGATTTCAACTAACGAGCGAAAAGATAAACTACAACGAAAATCGGATCAGAAATCGCGATCAAGAATAATCGCGGAATAATCCGATAATAGAAAACTGACGAACAGGCTAACGAACGAGCGTTCGTTATCTGTAACTAAGGGGCGAAAACCGTGCGTTAAAATGAACGTTCGGACGAACGTCCGCTAAAAAGAAAAACTGGGAAAAACCGGCGAACCGAAAAAAACCGAGTTAGGGTTTTCTCAAAAAACCGAATCGATTCTCTTTTAAAAAAACGGTGACTACCTCGTCGGTCCGGCGAGGCACGGCGGCGACGGCCGCACGGCAACGGCAGGCGGCGGCGGCGGCACGGCGCGGCAGCGGCAGGCGGCGGCGGCACGGCGCGGCAGCGGCAGGCGGCGGCGGCGGCACGGCGCGGCAGCGGCAGGCGGCGGCGACGCGGGTAAGCGGCGGCGGCGTGACGGCTTGGGCTGCGGGGCGAGGCGATGGTGGTGGGTGGTGGTGGCGACGGGGGGGGAGTATATAATGAGGGGGGTGTGCCTTGGGGAGGGGGCAAGGGCGGCGGGGGAGTCCGAGCCGGACTCCTCGCGTCGGGCGGCGGCGGCGCGGCCGGTCTCCTAGTTGGAGACAGCGCGCGGGAGGGGACGGGCCGGCGGCTGGGCTTCGGCCCAGTTGGCCTGCGCACTTTTTTTTAAATAATTCCACCGAAACTTTAAAAATCCTAGAAAATAAAATAAAAATCTAAAAATGCCAAAACAAATTTTCACCGTCTAAATGAAATATTTAGAACGAGATGAACATTTTCTTGGCCCTAAAATGCAATTTTGAAAAGGTGCAATTTTTCTAATGCAAACAAAATTGCAAATAAAATCCAAATAAAAACAAATATTGATTTTAATATTTTTCCTCCAATATTTCAATTATTTTGGAGAAGTCATATTATCTCCTCTCATATATTTTAATATGAAATATTTTTGGAGAGAAAATAATTAAAACCAAAGTCCTCGTTTCAAAATTTGATAAAATCAAATTTGAAAACCGGGGAAATCCCCAACTCTCTCCGAGGGTCCTTGAGTTGCTTAGGATTTCGAGGATCGGGAGACGAAATGCAATAAAATATGATATGCAAGAATGATCTATGTATAACATTCCAAATTGAAAATTTGGGATGTTACATAGTATTGATTCATGGAACAAGTGCAAATATGTTTTTATCTCTAAGTATTTTCCTCCCGCTAAGATCATCTCTCTTATAAACAATATTATGAACTTTAAGCAACTTGATCATGAACATGTTTCACAAGCTTGGGAGAGAATGAAATTACTGATACGTAATTGCCCTACTCATGGTTTAAATTTGTGGATGATTATACAAAAAATTTATGCCGGATTGAATTTTTCTTCTCGAAATCTTTTAGATTCGGCCGCAGGAGGCACTTTTATGGAAATCACTTTAGGAGAAGCTACTAAACTCCTAGATAATATTATGGTTAATTATTCTCAATGGCACACTGAAAGATCTACTAATAAAAAGGTGCATGCGATAGAAGAAATTTATATTTTGAACGGAAAGATGGATGAACTTATGAAATTATTTGCTAATAAGAGTGTTTCTTCTGATCCTAATGATATGCCCTTGTCTACTTTGATTGAGAATAATAATGAATCTATGGATGTGAATTTTGTTGGTAGGAACAATTTTGGTAACAACGCGTATAGAGGAAATTTTAATCTTAGGCCTTATCCTAGTAATCCCTCTAATAATTATGGTAATTCCTACAACAATTCTTATGGAAATTATAATAAGATGCCCTCTGATTTTGAATCTAATATTAAAGAATTTATTACTTCGCAAAAGAATTTTAATGCTATGATTAAAGAAAAATTGCTTAAGATTGATGATTTGGCTAGGAACGTTGATAGAATTTCTCTTGATGTTGATTCTTTGAAACTTAGATCTATTCCACCTAAGCATGATATCAATGAGTCTCTCAAAGCCATGAGAATTTCCATTGATGAGTGCAAAGAAAGAACCGCTAGGATGCGTGCTAAGAAAGATGCCTTTATAAGAGCGTGTTCTTCTAGTTCCTATGAAAATAATGATGAAGATCTAAAAGTTATTGATGTGTCCCCTATTAAATCTTTATTTTGCAATATGAATCTTGATAATGATGGGACTGAATATGATCCACCTTTACCTAGAAGTCGTTCCAAGAATTCGGAATTTGTTGATCTTGATGCTAAATTTGATAAACGTGGGATTGAAGAAATTAAAACCCTAGATGTTGCTAAACCCACTATTATGGATTTCAAGTAATTTAACTATGAAAATTGCTCTTTGATTGATTGTATTTCCTTGTTGCAGTTCGTGCTAAATTCTCCTCACGCTTATAGTCAAAATAAAGCGTTTACTAAACATATCGTTGATGCCTTGATGCAATCTTATGAATAAAAACTTGAATTGGAAGTTTCTATCCCTAGAAAACTTTATGATGGGTGGGAACCAACTATTAAAATTAAAATTAAAGATCATGAATGCTATGCTTTATGTGATTTTGGTGCTAGTGTTTCCACGATTCCAAAGACTTTGAGTGATTTGTTAGGTTTCCGTGATTTTGATGATTGCTCTCTAAACTTGCACCTTGCGGATTCCACTATTAAGAAACCTATGGGAAGAATTAATGATGTTCTTATTGTTGCTAATAGGAATTATGTGCCCGTAGATTTTATTGTTCTTGACATAGATTGCAATCCTTCATGTCCTATTATTCTTAGTAGACCTTTCCTTAGAACGATTGGTGCAATTATTGATACGAAGGAGGAATTATTAGATTCCAATTTCCATTAAGGAAAGGCATGGAACACTTTCCTAGAAAGAAAATTAAATTACCTTATGAATCTATTATGAGAGCCACTTATGGATTGCCTACCAAAGATGGCAATACCTAGATCTATTCTTGCTTATTATGCCTAGCTAGGGGCGTTAAACGATAGCGCTTCTTGGGAGGCAACCCAATTTTATTTTTATTCCTTGCTTTTTTTATCCTATTTAGTAATAAATAAATTATCTAGCCTCTGTTTTGGTTGTGTTTTGTGTTTAATTAGTGTTTGTGCCCAGTCGAACCGTTGGGAAGACTTGGGGAAAGTCTTGTTGAACTTGCTGTAAAAAACAGAAACTTTAACGCTCACGAGAACTGATGTCATATTCATTTGGAGAGTGATATTTAGTTAATTCTTTTTTCAGATGATTAATAGATAAATTCTTCACGTCCACCAATTTATTTTAGAATTTTGGGGGTTCCAGATCTTGTGCTACCTACAGATTACTACAGACTGCTCTGTTTTTGACAGATTCTGTTTTTCATGTGTTGTTCGCTTATTTTGATGAATATATGGCTAGTAAAATAGTTTATAAACTATAGAGAAGTTGGAATACAGTAGGTATAAAACCAATATAAATAAATAATGAGTTCATTACAGTACCTTGAAGTGATCTTTTATTTTCTTTCGCTAACGAAGCTCACGAGATTTTCTACTTTAAGTTTTGTGTTGTGAAGTTTTCAAGTTTTGGGTAAAGATTTGATGGATTATGGAACAAGGAGTGGCAAGAGCCTAAGATTGGGGATGCCCATGTCACCCCCAAGATAATCTAAGGGCACCTAAAATCCAAAGCTTGGAGATGCCCCGGAAGGCATCCCCTCTTTCGTCTACTTCTATCGGTAACTTTACTTGGAGCTATATTTTTATTTACCACATGATATGTGTTTTGCTTGGAGCGTCTTGTATGATTTGAGTCTTTGCTTGTTAGTTTACCACAATCATCCTTGCTGTACACACCTTTTGAGAGATCCATACATGATTTGGAATTTTTTAGAGTACTCTATGTGCTTCGCTTATATCTTTTGAGTTATATAATTTTGCTCTAGTACTTCACTTATATCTTTTAGTGCACTGTGGTGGATTTGTTTTATAGAAACTATTGATCTCTCATGCTTCACTTAGATTATTTTGAGAGTCTTAATAGCATGATAATTTTCTTAAAATCCTAATATGCTAGGTATTCAAAGTTAGTAAAATTTTCTTAAGAGTGTTTTGAATACTAAGAGAAGTTTGATGCTTGATAATTGTTTTGAGATATGGAGGTAACAATATCAAAGTCGTGATAGTTGAGTAGTTGTGAAATTGATAAATACTTGTGTTGAGTTCGCAAGTCCCGTAGCATGCACGTATGGTAAACGTTATGCAACAAATTTGAAACATGAGGTGTTATTTGATTGTCTTCCTTATGAGTGGCGGTCGGGGACGAGCGATGGTATTTTACTACCAATCTATCCCCCTAGGAGCATGCGCGTTGTACCAAGGTTTTTGATGACTTGTAGATTTTTGCAATAAGTGTGTTAATTCTTTATGACTAATGTTCAGTCCATGGATTATACGCACTCTCACCCTTCCATCCTTGCTAGCCTCTTTGGTACCGTGCATTGCCCTTTCTCACATTCAGATTTGGCACAAACTTCGCCGGTGCATCCAAACCCTGTGATATGATACGCTCTTTCACACATAAACCTCCTTATATCTTTCTCAAAACAGGCACCATACCTACCTATTATGGCATTTCCATAGCCATTCCGAGATATATTGCCATGCAACTTTCCATCATTCCGTTCATCATGACACATTCATCATTGTCATATTTCTTAGCATGATCATGTAGTTGACATAGTATTTGTGGCAAAGCTACCGTTCATAATTCTTTCATACATGTCACTCTTGGTCCATTGCATATCCCGGTACACCGCCGGAGGCATTCATATAGAGTCATCTTTTGTTCTAGTATCGAGTTGTAATCATTGAGTTGTAAATAAATAGAAGTGTGAAGATCATAATTTTCTAGAGCATTGTCCCAAGTGAGGAATATATATAAAAAAGAGAAAGGCCATAAAAAAGAAGGCACAAAAAAAGAGAAAGGCCATAAAAAAAGAGAAGGCCCAAAAAATGAGAGAAAAAGAGAGAAGGGACAATCTTACTATCCTTTGCCACACTTGTGCTTCAAAGTAGCACCATAATCTTCATGATAGAGAGTCTCTTGTTTTGTTACTTTCATATACTTGTGGGAATTTTCATTATAGAACTTGGCTTGTATATTCCAACAATGGGCCTCCTCAAGTGCCCTAGGTCTTCATGAGCAAGCAAGTTGGATGCACACCCACTAGTTTCTTTTGTTGAGCTTTCATACATTTATAGCTCTAGTGCATCCGTTGCATGGCAATCCCTACTCCTTGCATTAACATCAATCGGTGGGCATCTCCATAGCCCATTGATTAGCCTCGTTGACGTGAGACTTTCTCCTCTTTTGTCTTCTCCACATAACCCCCCTCACTATATTCTATTCCACCTATAGTGCTATGTCCATGGCTCGCGCTCATATATTCCGTGAATTTTTTGTCGGTTTGAGATTACTACAGTATGAAACAATTGCTTGGCTTGTCATCGGGGTTGTGCATGATGAGAGCATTCTTGTGTGACGAAAGTGAAACATGACTAAACCATATGATTTTGTAGGGATGAACTTTCTTTGGCCATGTTATTTTGAGAAGACATAATTTCTTAGTTAGTATGCTTGAAGTATTATTATTTTTATGTCAATATGAACTTTTGTCTTGAATCTTTTGGATCTGAATATTCATACCACAATTAAGAAGAATTACATTAAAATTATGCCAAGTAGCACTCCGCATCAAAAATTCTGTTTTTATCATTTACCTACTCGAGGACGAGCAGGAATTAAGCTTGGGGATGCTTGATACGTCTCCAACGTATCTATAATTTTTGATTGCTCCATGCTATATTATCTACTGTTTTAGACATTATTGGGCTTTATTATCCACTTTTATATTATTTTTGGCACTAACCTATTAACCGGAGGCTCATCCCAGAATTACTGTTTTTTGCCTGTTTTAGGGTTTCGAAGAAAAAGAATATCAAACGGAGTCCAAACGGAATGAAACCTTCGGGAACGTGATTTTCTCAACAGATAAGACCCGGGAGACTTGGACCCTACGCCAAGGCACGTAACAGGAGGCCAAGAGGTAGGGGGGCGCGCCCTACCCTACCAGGCACGCCCCCACCCTCGTGGGCCCCCTGTTGCTCCACCGACGTACTTCTTCCTCCTATATATATCCACGTACCCCCAAACGATCAGAGCAGGAGCCAAAACCCTAATTCCACCGCCGTAACTTTCTGTATCCACGAGATCCCATCTTGGGGCCTATTCCGGAGCTCCGCCGGAGGGGGCATCGATCACGGAGGGCTTCTACATCAACACCATAGCCCCTCCGATGAAGTGTGAGTAGTCCATCTCAGACCTACGGGTCCATAGTTAGTAGCTAGATGGCTTCTTCTCTCTTTTTGGATCTCAATACAATGTTCTCCCCCTCTCTTGTGGAGATCTATTCGATGTAATCTTCTTTTTGCGGTGTGTTTGTTGAGATCGATGAATTGTGGGTTTATGATCAAATCTATCTATGAACAATATTTGAATCTTCTCTGAATTCTTTTATGTACGATTGCTTATCTTTGCAAGTCTCTTCGAATTATCAGTTTGGTTTGGCCTACTAGATTGATCTTTCTTGCAATGGGAGAAGTGCTTAGCTTTGGGTTCAATCTTGCGGTGTCCTTTCCCGGTGACAGTAAGGGCAGCAAGGCACGTATTGTATTGTTGCCATCGAGGATAACAAGATGGGGTTTTCTTCATATTGCATGAGTCTATCCCTCTACATCATGTCATCTTGCTTAAGGCGTTACTCTAGATGCATGCTGGATAGTGGTTGATGAGTGGAGTAATAGTAGTAGATGCAGGCAGGAGTCGGTCTACTTGTCTCAGACGTGATGCCTATATACATGATCATGCCTAGATATTCTCATAACTATGCTCAATTCTGTCAATTGCTCAACAGTAATTTCTTCACCCACCGTAGAATACTTATGCTCTCGAGAGAAGCCACTAGTGAAACCTATGGCCCCCGGGTCTATCTTTATCATATTGTTCTCCTACTACTTTGCTATTTACTTTGCCTTTATTTTACTTTGCATCTTTATCATAAAAATACCAAAAAATTATCTTTATCATATCTATCAGATCTCACTCTCGTAAGTGGCCTCATAGGGATTGACAACCCCTATTTGCGTAGGTTGCGAGGATTTATTTGTTTTGTGCAGGTACAAGGGACTCGCACATAGCCTCCTACTGGATTGATACCTTGGTTCTCAAAAACTGAGGGAAATACTTATGCTACTTTGCTGCATCATCCCTTCCTCTTCGGGGAAAACCAACGCAGTGCTCAAGAGGTAGCAGATAGCAACTGGCGAGAGCGGCACAACAGCTGTCCGTTCAGCAACGGCGGCCTTAGCTCTGATGGAGGCCGCCCACGACCATGTTGAGGTCGTCCACGCCCAGCTTGTGGCGGTCACCGCACAAATCGAACGAAGCTTCTCCGACAACGGTCGGCAACCCACGACCGAAGAGTTGGCAATCGCCGAGAGAGTTTGAGTAGCCGTCCATTCCTGCGCGGCATACCTTGCCACGACAGAGCCTGCCAAAGCCTAGATCCTGGCAACCCACGCCTAGCTCATGGTGTCCTATTCCAAAGATATGGCGGACGCGGATGGCGAGATGCTTGCCGAGTATGGTGCGATGGATGCCATGGAGCCCCTTCCCTAGGAGACCGTCGGGCGCGAACTGGACATGCAGGCGGCGGCGGAGATCGATGAGCACCAGTCGTAGTAGTACTCTTTGTTTTGTTTAATTATAAGAGTGTCGGTCGTTAATTTGTTAGAGTAATGTTTAGGTCAGCTAGATCTGTTTAATTGCTGAACTTGCTCAATTAAGAAGGGTGGGTGTGCTGTAGTCTCCTTTGTGTACCCAAGTAATGAAATGACGTGGATGACCACTGTAACCAGGGAAATTCAAACCAAATTTTTTGATGTTCAATCTCATCACACACAGGTTAAGCTATCTGAATCATTTGTGATGTTCACATATCATACACAGTTCTGAATAAGGGATCGTGTCTGATGACACTTTGCGCGCCAGTTTTTTTGCTAAAGCGATTCCAAACTTTCGGCTTCCACGAAAATATCTACCTCCCTGCCCCTCCCCCTTACCAAAAGCCACATTTCCCCTGTTTCCGCCTTCCTTTCCAAGTTGAAACCTGCACTCCTTGCTTGCAGCGCCGCCTCCTCGCCAGCGACCCTCCTTCACGCTGCGCGGCCTCGCCTATCCAGGCAGGTGATACGTCTCCAATGTATCTATAATTTTTGATTGTTCCATGCTATTATATTATCTGTTTTGGATGTTTAATGGGCTTTAATATGCACTTTTACATTATTTTTTTGGACTAACCTATTAACCAGAGGACAAGTTCCAGTTTATGTTTTTTGCCTATTTCAGTGTTTTGCAGAAAAGGAATATCAAAGGGAATCCAAACGGAACAAAACCTTCGTGAGGATATTTCTTGGAACAAACGTCATCCAAGATACTTGGAGTGGAAGTCAGAGACGCAACGAGGCAGCCACGGGGCAGGAGGGCGCGCCTAGGGGGTAGGCACACCCCCACCCTTGTGGGCCCCTCGTAGCTCCACCGACGTACTTCTTTCGCCTATATATACTCTTATACCCTAAAAACATCGAGTAGAGCCACGAAACCACTTTTCCATTGCCACAACCTTCTGTACCCGTGAGATCCCATCTAGGGACATTTTCCGGTGATCTGTCGGAGGGGGAATCGATCACGAAGGGCTTCTACATCAACACCATAGCCTCTCCGATGATGTGTGAGTAGTTTACCACAGACCTTCGGGTCCATAGTTATTAGCTAGATGGCTTCTTCTCTCTCTTTGGTTCTCAATACAAAGTTCTCCTCGATGTTCTTGGAGATCTATTCGATGTAATATTCTTCTGCGGTGTGTTTGCCGAGATTCGATGAATTGTGGATTTATGATCATGTTTATCTATGAACAATATTTGGTTCTTCTCTGAATTCTTATATGAATGATTTGATATCTTTGCAAGTCTCTTCGAATTATCGGTTTAGTTTGGCCTACTAGATTGATCTTTCTTGCAATGGGAGAAGTGCTTAGCTTTCGGTTCAATCTTGCGGTGTCCTTTCCCAGTGACAGTAGGGGCAGCAAGGCTCGTATTGTATTGTTTCCATCGAGGATAAAAAGTTGGGGTTTATATCATATTGCTTGAGTTTATCCCTCTACATCATGTCATCTTGCCTAAAGCATTACTTTGTTATTATGAACTTAATACTCTAGATGCATGCTGGATAGCGGTGGATGTGTGGAGTAATAGTAGTAGATACATAATCGTTTTGATCTACTTAACACGGACGTGGTGCCTATATTTCATAATCATTGCCTAGATATTCTCATAATTATGCGCTCTTCTATCAATTGCTCGGCAGTAATTTGTTCACCCACCATAATACATGCTATCATGAGAGAAGCCACTAGCGAAACCTATGGCCCCCGGGTCTATTTTATATCATATAAGTTTCCGATCTACAATTCTAGCTTACTATTTATTTTATTTTGCAATCTTTACTTTTCAATCTATACAACAAAAATACCAAAAATATTTATCTTATTATCTTTATCAGATCTCACGTTTGCAAGTGGCTGTGAAGGGATTGACAACGCCTTTATCGCGTTGGTTGCAAGGTTCTTGATTGTTTGTGCAGGTACTAGGCGACTTGCGTGTAATCTCCTACTATATTGATACCTTGGTTCTCAAAAACTGAGGGAAATACTTACGCTACTTTGTTGCATCACCCTTTCCTCTTCAAGGGAAAACAAACGCATGCTCAAGAGGTAGCAAGAAGGATTTCTGGCGATGTTGCCAGGGAGATCTATGCTCAAGTCAATACATACCAAGTACCCATCACAAACTCTTCTCCCTCGCATTACATTATTTTCCATTTGCCTCTCGTTTTCCTGTCCCCCACTTCACAATTTGTCGTTTTATTCCGTTCGATCTTTTGTTTGCTTGTGTTACCATGTACCTTCTTTTTGCTTGCATCTTCGCTTGCTAAAAGTTTATGGATCCTCATCCACTTGCTAATCTCTTTAAGAGATCCAATTATGATGAACCTATTGCTAGTGAGTTGAGTGCATTAGATTATCTTTATGAGGTTTTGCTTGAAATTCATGAATCTGAAAAGTGTGATGAATTACTTTATGAAGCGATTCAGATACATCTTTGAATAAAAAGCATGATTTCAATGATTTTATTATAAATTCGATTGATACAAATTGTGCTAATAATATGCAAAACCCTAAGCTGGGGATGCTAGTTTTGCTATGTCATCTACTTGTTGCAACGATAATGATTGGGGTGATTGTTCTTACGATCTTGAAAAATTATTTAAGCCCCATGATGAATATGAGATTGATAATAATGTTTGCAATAATATTGAAAGTGGTCTTGGAAGAGTGTCAACTTTAGATCCCACATATTTGGAGAATGCTCGATCTTATGAAGTTTTTGATAAAAGTGGGTTTGGAGAGGTCATGACTTTATTTAATGTTAATCCCACTATTTTGGAAAAGTGTCAACTTTGCATACATGTGGATCTTGTTAAGAATATGTTTTGTGATAGCTATATTGTTGAATTTTCTTATGATCCTACATTTAATTATTATGAGGGAGGAAAATATGGTTGTAGAAATTTTCATGTTACTAAATTTCCTCTTGTTATGTTAAGATTGCTATTGCTCCTTTCAACTTCCTTGCATATGCTAGTTTCTGCTTGGTATGATAATTTGTTTGCCTATAAGATGCCTATGCATAGGAAGTATGTTAGACTTAGATGTGTTTGTAACATGTTTCATGATGCTCTCTTTGTGCTTCAATTCTTGTTTTTCATGTGAGCACCATTGAAATTATCAATGCCTAGCTAGGGGCGTTAAACGATAGCGCTTGTTGGGAGGCAACCCAATTTTATTTTTGTTCCTTGCTTTTTGTTCCTGTTTAGTAATTAATAAAATCATCTATATTCTGTTATGATTGTGTTTTTTATGTTTCAATTAGTGTTTGTGCCAAGTAAAGCCTTTAGGATCATCTTGGGTGATTGTTGTTTGATCTTGCTGAAAAAACAGACAGTATGCGCTCACGAGAATAATTTTCATTTTTTACCAAAGAGTAATAAAATACCAATTCCAATTTTAGTATATCAATATACAAATTATTTAGGTCTTCCTAATGTTATGTAATTTTTGGAGTTACAGAAGTATTCAAAACCTCCAGATTGCTACAGACTGTTCTGTTTTTGACAGATTCTGTTTTTCGTGTGTTGTTTGCTTATTTTGATGAATCTATGGCTAGTATTGGGGGGTATGAACCATAGAGAAGTTGGAATACAGTAGGTTTAACACCAATATAAATAAAGAATGAGTTCATTACAGTACCTTAAAGTGGTGCTTTGTATTCTTATACTAACGGAGCTCATGAGGTTTTCTGTTGAGTATTGTGTTGTGAAGTTTTCAAGTTTTTGGGTAAAGATTTGATGGATTTTGGAATAAGGAGTGGCAAGATCCTAAGCTTGGGGATTCCCAAGGCACCCCAAGGTAAAATTCAAGGACAACGAAAATCCTAAGCTTGGGGATGCCCCGAAAGGCATCCCCTCTTTCGTCTTCATCTATCGGTAACTATACTTGTGGCTATATTGTTATTCACCACATGATATGTGTTTTGCTTGGAGTGTCTTGTACGATTTGAGTCTTCGATTTTTATTTTACCACAATCATCCTTGTTGTACACACATTTTGGGAGAGACACACATGAATTTCAATTTATTAGAATACTCTATGTGCTTCACTTATATCTTTTGAGCTAGATAATTTTACTCTAGTCCTTCACTTATATCTTTTTAGAGCACGGTGGTGGTTTTATTTTATAGAAATTATTGATCTCTCATGCTTCACTTATATTATTTTGAGAGTCTTTTAGAAAAAGCATGGTAATTTTCTTTGGTTATGCAATTAGTCCTAATATGATAGGCATCCAAGATGGGTATAATAAAAAAATTCATATAGAGTGCATTGCATACTATGAGAAGTTTGATACTTGATGATTGTTTTGAGATATGAAGATGGTGATATTAGAGTCATGCTAGTTGAGTATTTGTGAATTTTGGAAATACTTGTGTTGAGGTTTGCAAGTCCCATAGCATGCATGTATGGTAACCGTTGTGCAACAAATTTGAAGCATGGGGTGTTTCTTTGATTGTCCTCCTTATGAGTGGCGGTCGGGGACGAGCGATGGTCTTTTCCTACCAATCAATCCCCCTAGGAGCATGCGTGTAGTGCTTGGTTTTTGATGACTTGTAGATTTTTGCAACAACTATGTGAGTTCTTTATGACTAATGTTGAGTCCATGGATTATACGCACTCTCACCCTTCCATCATTGCTAGCCTCTTCGGTACCGTGCATTGCCCTTTCTCACCTCGAGAGTTGGTGCAAACTTCGCCGGTGCATCCAAACCCCGTGATATGATACGCTCTATCACACATAAGTCTCCTTATATCTTCCTCGAAACAACCACCATACCTACCTATTATGGCATTTCCATAGCCATTCTGAGATATATTGGCATGCAACTTTTCACCGTTCCATTTATTATGACACGCTTCATCATTGTCATATTTCCTTGCATGATGATGTAGTTGACATCGTATTTGTGGCAAAGCCACCACTCATAATTTTTATACATGTCACTCTTGAATCATTGCACATCCCGATACACCGCCCGAGGCATTCATATAGAGTCATATTTTGTTCTAGTATCGAGTTGTAACTTTTGAGTTGTAAATAAATAGAAGTGTGATGATCATCATTATTAGAGCATTGTCCCATGTGAGAAAAAAAGAGAAAGGCCAAATAAAATAAGAAGGCCCAAAAATGAGAGAAAAAGAGAGAAGGGACAATGTTAGTATCCTTTTTCCACACTTGTGCTTCAAAGTAGCACCATGATCTTCATGATAGAGAGTCTCTTATTTTTTCACTTTCATATACTAGTGGGAATTTTCATTATAGAACTTGGCTTGTATATTCCAACAATGGGCTTCCTCACAATGCCCTAGGTCTTCGTGAGCAAGCAAGTTGGATGCACACCCACTTAGTTTCTTTTGTTGAGCTTTCATACATTTATAGCTCTAGTGCATCCGTTGCATGGCAATCCCTACTCCTCTCATTGACATCAATTGATGGGCATCTCCATAGCCCGTTGATTAGCCACGTCGATGTAAGACTTTCTCGCTTTTTTCTTCTCCACGGAACCTCCATCATCATATTCTATTCCACCTATAGTGCTATGTCCATGGATCGCACTCATGTATTGCGTGAAAGTTGAAAAAGTTTGAAAATACTAAAGTATGAAACAATTGCTTGGCTTGTCATCGGGGTTGTGCATGATGGGAGCATTTTGTGTGACGAAAATGAAGCATGGCCAAACTATATGATTTTGTAGGGATGAGCTTTCTTTGGCTATGTTATTTTGAGAGGACATAATTGCTTGGTTGGAATGCTCGAAGTATTATTATTTTTATGTCAATATTAAACTTTTGTCTTGAATCTTTCGGATCTGAATATTCATGCCACAATAAATAAAATTACATTTAAAATTGTGTTAGGAAGCATTCCACATCAAAAATTCTGTTTTTATCATTTACCTACTCGAGGACGAGCAGGAATTAAGCTTGGGGATGTTGATACGTCTCCAACGTATCTATAATTTTTGATTGTTACATGCTATTATATTATCTATTTTGGTTGTTAATGGACTCTAATACGCACTTTTATATTATTTTTGGGACTAACCTATTAACCGGAGGCCCAGTGCCAGTTTCTGTTTTTTGCCTATTTCAGTGTTTCGCAGAAAAGGAATATCAAACGGAATCCAAATGGAACGAAACCTTTGCGAGGATCTTTCTTGGAACGAACATCATCCAGGAGACTGGAGTGGAAGTCAGAGACGCAACGAGGCGGCCACGAGGCATGAGGGCACGCCCAGGGGGTAGGCTCGCCCCCACCCTCGTGGGCCCCTCGTAGCTCCATCGACGTACATCTTTCGCCTATATATACTCTTATACCCTAAAAACATTGAGGAGAGCCATGAAACCACTTTTCCACCGCCGCAACTTTCTGTACCCGTGAGATCCCATCTAGGGACCTTTTCCGGCGATCTTTCGAAGGGCGAATGGATCACGAAGGACTTGTACATCAACACCATAGCCTCTCCGATGATGTGTGAGTAGTTTACCACAGACCTTCGGGTCCATAGTTATTAGCTAGATGGCTTCTTCTCTCTCTTTGGTTCTCAATACAGATGTTTCCTCGATGTTCTTGGAAATCTATTCGATGTAATATTCTTTTGCGGTGTGTTTGCCGAGGTCCGATGAATAGTGGATTTATGATCAAGTTTATCTATGAACAATATTTGGTTCTTCTCTAAATTCTTATATGCATGATTTGATATCTTTGCAAGTCTCTTCAAATTATCGGTTTAGTTTGGCCTACTAGATTGATCCTTCTTGCAATGGGAGAAGTTCTTAGCTTTGGGTTCAATCTTGCGGTGTCCTTTCCCAGTAACGGTAGGGGCAGCAAGGCACGTATTGTACTATTGCCATCGAGGATAAAACGATGGAGTTTATATCATATTGCTTGAGTTTATCCCTCTACATCATGTCATCTTGCCTAAAGCATTACTCTGTTCTTATGAACTTAATACTCTAGATGCATTCTGGATAGCGGTTGATGTGTGGAGTAATAGTAGTAGATGCAGAATCGTTTCAGTCTACTTAACACGGACATGATGCCTATATTTCATAATCATTGCCTAGATATTCTCATAGTTATGCGCTCTTCTATCCATTGCTCGGTAGTAATTTGTTCACCCACCGTAATACATGCTATCATGGGAGAAGCCACGAGTGAAACCTATAGCTCTCGGGTCTATTTTATATCATATAAGTTTCTGATCTGCAATTCTAGTTTACTATTTATTTTATTTTGCAATCTTTACTTTTCAATCTATACAACAAAAATACCTAAAATATTTATCTTATTATCTTTATCAGATCTCACGTTTGCAAGTGGTTGTGAAGGGGTTGACAACCCCTTTATTGCGTTGGTTGCAAGGTTCTTGATTGTTTGTGCAGGTATTAGGCGACTTGCGTGTAATCTCCTACTGGATTGATACCTTGGTTCTCAAAAATTGAGGGAAATACTTACGCTACTTTGCTGCATCACCTTTTCCTCTTCAAGGGAAAACCAACGCATGCTCAAGAGGTAGCAGCAGGTAATCCACACCGGACCCCCATCCTCCTCCTTCCACATCCCACATGCCCCGACCGCTGGCGCGAGCGCGACACCTTCCACCCAAATCACCGCCCCCTCCACCAAATAAGCGTCGCCCTAAGCCATGGCGCACTTAGTATAGCCAGGATCTCAATGAGCATTTGGCAGCAGAGAAGCAAATCGCGGACGCACGCGCGGATGAGGTTGCGATGGCTGCCATTCGTGCCGACCCCCAGATCTTGGAGGAGAACCTTGCCATTTGTTAGTTATGCCGGTTAAGCATGCTCGGTTTACCCATTGCGTGTGCTGCTCCTGCCTTTCCTTCACAAATTCTAGTGAATTGTGATGTCTAATTTTACCATGCAATCTGTTGCTCTAGTGTATATGTTCTATATGTCGTGCAGTGTGGTGCTCACTTATTAACTGTTTTGTTAATTAGTTGTCGTCTTCAGTTAACTGTTTAGTTCAACTCTGCAAATGTGATGTTCAATTCTTTAGGGTGCAATTTTGTATTGTCTTCCACGGGAGAAATAAATTGAATTTATCTTTACAAAATACATGAAAAACGAATACAATTGCTATATTTCCAAGTTGTCAAGCATGCTTGGTTTGGCTATACATTGTGCAATGTGGTGCTTAGTTAACATTTGGTTCATTTGTGTTGTGGTGTTTAGTTAACTATTTGGTTTGAATTTGGCTGTAGTAAATACATGAGAAACAAATACAATTGCTATATTTCCAAGTTGTTAAGCATGCTTGGTTTGGTTAACTATCTGATCTTCTATTAGGAGTATGCTATATTGTGCAATGTGGTGCTCAGCTAATGTTTGGTTCATTTGTTGTGGTGTTTAGTTAACTGCTTGGTTCAATTCTGCAATGCGATGTCCAATTGTCGTGGGTATAATTTTGTATTGTTGTGCATGTGAGGAATAAATCGAATTTGGCTACACTTAATACATGAGAAACTTACAAGTGCTATATTTCCTAGTTCTTAATCATGCTTGGTTTGGATAAATGGGTTTTCCATGTGACTTGAATTAATTTGATGAATCTGCAATGTGCTTATTTTTCATCAACACATTTTACTGATAGCATGTGAACCCTTACTTAACCTGATGACTAACTACCTTATATGTGTTGTAGGGAAACAATGGGAAGCATTGAGGTTTACAATCGAGGTCAGCACGTGCATGGTCCGTTGTCTAATAGCACATTCTTGTGCAATTGTAGGAACCATTCTAATATTTAGGTTTTTAACAATTTGGTCTTGCACATGTAGGTCCTGCTGTCAGAGGTTTTGACCCACTGTTTGACCCTTTTTGCATATGGGGAAATGAGTTGTCCATGAATATCAGTCAAGTCAAGAAACTCACAAAGATTGTTAGGATAAATAAATTAGTGGAAAAAACAACAGGATCTTTGATTGCACAATGAAGAAGACATCAGTTCACTATAGGATGGTACTAACTATTAGACATTGCCGTGTGTGATGCATTCAATAATGCACACAATTTCTAGGAATAAACAATGTTGGATTAATGAACAATCACACACGACCTTCTCTTTAAAATTGTTTGCGTTAGGCCACCTTGCGCAATTGTTTACCACATAAAAATTGTGTGTGATGGACAGCCTTTGCCACACAGTTTCTTCTACAGACCGTGTGTGATGCATTCAATAACGCAAACGATAAAATTGTTAATATCGTGTGCAATGGAAACACTATCACAAACGATTTAACGGGAAAAATTGTGTGTGATGTACCTGTGAACGGAAACGTTTTCCTTGGAGCGACTATGTGGGATGTACATACGAACGGAAACGTTTAGCGGGGACTCACTGTGTGGGATGTACTTGCGATCGGAAACAGTTTCGCCTATATAATTGTATTTTTAGCTCTACTGTATGTATTTCCATATTTTAGCGCTCGCCGGTTGCACACGAACTCATGTTGCCGAGCGTGTGTGCCAGGAGGGCCATATCCCCGGCGGTTTCTGGGTCTTGTGGGAAGGACCCCCTATTGCCGTCACTCACTAGGCGATGGTTACAAATGTCGTCGTGGAAAGCGGTTAAAACCGTTTGTATAGCACCTCATTGTACTAGTGTACTATCAAAATATCGAACACATATCAATTTCACATGATTACTTGCAACATGATTTCTCCCCTGACCTCAAGAACAAAAGTAACTACTCAGAAATGATAATCATGCTCAAGATCAGAGGAGTATTAAATAGCATATTGGATCTGAACATATAATCTTCCACCAAATAAACATATAGTAATCAACTACAAGATGTAATCAACACTACTAGTCACCCACAAGCACCAATCTATAGTTCCGGTAACAAGATTGAACACAAGAGATGAACTAGGGTTTGAGATGAGATGTTGATGTTGAAGATGTTGATGGAGATTTCCCTCCCCAAGATGGGAGAGTTGTTGGTGGTGATGATGACGATGATTTCCCCCTCTGGGAGGGAAGTTCCCCCGGCGGAATCGCTTTGCCGGAGGGCAGAAGTGCTCCTGCCCAAGTTCCACCTCGATACGGCGGCGCTCCATCCCGAAAGTCCTTCTCCTATTTTTTCTAGGTCAAAATAACTTATATACCAGAAGATGGGCACCAGAGGTGGGCCTGGGTGAGCACAACCCACCAGGGCGTGCCTGGGCTCCCTGGCGCGCCCAGGTGGGCCCCCTCTGGTACTTATTTGCTCCAATATTCTTCATATATTCCATAAAAATTCTCCATGAAGTTTCAGCTTGTTTGGAGTTGTGTAGAATAGGTAGCCTGAGTAGCTTTTCTAGGTCCAGATTTCCAGGTGCCGGAATTCTCCCTCTTTGTGTATACCTTGCATATTATGAGCGAAAAGGCATTAGAATTACTCCAAAAAGCATTATTATGGATAAAAACATTATAAATAATAGTAAGAAAACATGATGCAAAATGGACGTATCAACTCCCCCAAGCTTAGACCTCGCTTGTTCTGAAGCAAAAACCGAAATCGAAAAACATGTCCACATGCTTAGAGAGAGGTGTCGATAAAAACAAAATACGGACATAGAAGCATCATGTTCATTATTATAACGGCAACAAACTTAAAACATAATACTCTTATCATAGAACTTTTATCATAGACTTCTCATGAATAAGTGACAATTCATCACACTATTAAAGTATAAAGCAAAAACTCTATTGGAAACCAACAAACTATGTTCTGAGTCAACTTTGTAACTGCAATTCATCATATTTTCAGGAAGGGTCACGTGTCGGAGCCTTTAGGCAAGTCCACACACTCAACCATCATATAGACTTCTATGATTGCTAACACTCACCGCATACCCATGAGCAAAACGTTTCAACTGGACACATAGAAAGATAGGGGCTTATAGTTTCGCCTCCCAACGTATTCACCTCGAGGGTGATGTCAACAATAATAACTCATGCTATCTATATTCCACTGGACATATGTGCCTAGATCTTTCCTCACCACATGATGCTTGCCAAAGGAGAAAAATAAAAAGGAATAGAGAGAAAACTTTGGCTCTTTGTATAAAAGTAAATACATAAAAGTAAAGGTAGGCTCTTCGTAGAGGGAAGCATAGGTTGCCATGCGCTTATTTGTTTGTATGCTCAACCCCTTAATGCAAAAGAATGTCACGTTGCATTGCCCCTTGTGATAGCGACCTTTATTATGCAGACTGTCGCTTTTATTCTTCACTATCACAAGTTCATGCAATGCTCAATTTTCTCTTACACTAAATGATCTCACACTTTTAGAAGCAATTTTTATTGCCTTTTTGCACCGATGACAACTTACTTGAGGGATCTTGCTCAATCCCTAGGTAGGTATGGTGGACTCTTGAAAATAAGATTTGGGTTTAAGGGTTTTTGGATGCACAAGTGGTATCTCTACTTAGTGCGGAATTTTTGGCTAGCAAAGGTAGGGGGAAAGCACCACATGTTGAAGGATCTATGACAATATGACTTCTATGTGAATATAAACAAACATGAATCATTATGTTGTCTTCCTTGTCCAGCGTCAACAATTTTGGCATATACTATTTTGATGAGGGCTCACAATCACAAAAGATTTCTAGGATTGTATATTTATATGTGAATCTTCTCTTCCCTTATTAATTTTTTCATGAGTTGCATCATTGACTAATGCTATGTTTGCCAATCTCCAATAAAATTTTCTACTTATACTTTTCCTTATGTGGTGTCATCACCTACCATAAGATTAGCATATGATATTTTTCATTTATTTCCTTTCTTTCATTTATTTCCTTTAATTTTATTGCAATATGGAAATAAAGAAAACAAAAACTCGAACTAAACTTTGTTATATATCTCGCACACGATTACAAGGATAGATCACTAAGCAAACTCTCGAAAAGAAAGGATCGAACTAAACTTTTATTCATCTAAAGCAAAAGATCGAACTATAAAATAAGTAAAGGCGAAAGATAGTGGGGATGATACAATATCGGGGCACCACCCCCAAGCTAGGCGGAAGCCAAGGGGAGTGCCCATACCCGATACTCAATTCTCTTTTGGTGATGAAGAAGAAGGTGGTGGTGATGAAGAAATCCTGTCCTAGACGATCAAGAGATTCTCCAGTTGACGGATGATGCTCCGGAGGTGGATGATGTGATCTTGGTGCGGAAAATTTTCACGGGTGAGATACTTATTTTGCACATGAACCGCTTCAACGATGGGAAAGGCCTCAATCTCACTAGGAGTAAGATGAGCATAGTATGGTTTAAGGATATCTTCCTGTTCCTCCTCGGTTGGCAGTGCTTGCTCAAAGACCGAAGGATGATCTACGGTAACCTCCTTGCTCTCGTCTCCCTTGACGTCTTCTGCGGACTCTTCTCTCTTCAGCTCGATCTTCATCAACCAAGCATCCTCTTCCACATTGTTGGAGGAAGAAGAAGACATGATGCCTGACTCAACAGATTTGAGAAAAAATAGCAAGAAAAGAAAACAGAAGATTTCTCCGCGATACGGTGGTCAACAGGTTTGGGGGTATATAAAGATTTTTTTTATCTTGGGAAACAAGCAAGATGTAGAAAAATGGAGTCCGGAAGGTACCCCAGGTGGGCACAACCCACCTGGGCACGGTTGGCTTGCCAAGGGCACCCTGGTGTCTTGTGCCCACCAGGGTACGCTTCATGGAAGTTTCTTATTTTCCTAATTTTCTAAATATTCCAAAACTGACAAAAAATATTTTGTGGATTTTTCGGAGTCCGTTTACTTACCGTATCATGTACCTCCTTATTTTCATGACTCTGGAGTGTTCCAGAAGGACACTTTTATGTGTTCTTCCCGTGTCATAGTTTGGATAATATTACTTTCAACATTAATGGGCATACCTGAGATATAATGTTTTATTCGTTGCCCATTAACAACCTTCGGGTTAGTACCTTCGGCATTATTTATTTTGATGGCTCCAGAATGATAAACCTCCTTGATGACATAAGGGCATTCCCATTTTGAGAGGAGTTTTCCTGCAAAGAATCTGAAACAAAAGTTGTACAAAAGAACATATTCTCCTACTTTAAACTCACGCTTTTGGATTCTCTTATCATGCCATCTTTTGACTTTTTCTTTAAACAACTTGGCATTCTCATAAGCTTGGGTTCTCCGTTCATCTAATGAGCTAATATCAAATAACCTTTTTTCACCAGCAAGTTTGAAATCATAGTTAAGTTCTTTGATTTCCCAATATGCTTTATGTTCTAACACAAGAGGCAAATGACAAGCTTTTCCATAAACCATTTTATAAGGAGACATACCCATGGGATTTTTATATGTTGTTCTATCAGCCCAAAGTGCATCATCTAATTTCTTAGACCAATTCTTCCTGGACCTATTGACAGTCTTTTGGAAGATTAATTTTATTTCTCTATTGCTAAGTTCAACTTGACCACTAGACTGAGGATGATAAGGTGATGCAATTCTATGGTTAACATCATACTTGTCAAGCATTTTACAGAAAGCACCATGAATAAAGTGTGAGCCACCATCAGTCATTAAGTATCTAGGGACTCCAGACCTTGGGAAAATAACTTCCTTAAGCATTTTAATAGAGGTTTTGTGATCAGCACTACTAGTTGGAATAGCTTCTACCCATTTGGTAACATAATCAACAGCAACCAAAATATGTGTATACCCATTACAGGAAGGAAAAGGTGTAGGATCGAAAGTATGTCTAGAGGGGGGTGATTAGACTACTTGACCAAATAAAAACTTAACCTTTTCCTAATTTTAGTTCTTGGCAGATTTTAGCTATTGTAGGACAAGTCAAGCAATCATCACACAATTCAAGCAAGCATGCAAAGAGTATATTGGCAGCGGAAAGTAAAGCATGCAACTTGCAAGAATGTAAAGGGAAGGGTTTGGAGAATTCAAACGCAATTGGAGACACGGATGTTTTTCCCGTGGTTCGGATAGGTGGTGCTATCCTACATCCACGTTGATGGAGACTTCAACCCACGAAGGGTAACGGTTGCACGAGTCCACGTAGGGCTCCACCCACGAAGGGTAACGGTTGCGCGAGTCCATGGAGGGCTCCACCCACGAAGGGTCCACGAAGAAGCAACCACCCACGAAGGGTCCACGAAGAAGCAACCTTGTCTATCCCACCATGGCCATCGCCCACGAAGGACTTGCCTCACTAGCGGTAGATCTTCACGAAGTAGGCGATCTCCTTGCCCTTACAAACTCCTTGGTTCAACTCCACAATCTTGTCGGAGGCTCCCAAGTGACACCTAGCCAATCTAGGAGACACCACTCTCTAAGAAGTAACAAATGGTGTGTTGATGATGAACTCCTTGCTCTTGTGCTTCAAATGATAGTCTCCCCAACACTCAACTCTCTCTCATAGGATTTGAATTTTGTGGAAAGAAGATTTGAGTGGAAAGCAACTTGGGGAAGGCTAGAGATCAAGATTCATATGGTAGGAATGGAATATCTTGGTCTCAACACATGAGTAGGTGGTTCTCTCTCAAAACATATGAGTTGGAATTGTGTATGTGTTCTGATGGCTCTCTCCACGAATGAAGAGGAGGTGGAGGGGTATATATAGCCTTCACACAAAATCCAACCGTTACACACAGTTTTCAATCTCGGTGGGACCGAATCAACAAACTCGGTCGGACCGAAAAGGTAAACCTAGTGACCGTTAGAGATTTTCGGTGGGACTTACATGCAACTCAATAGGACCGATATGGTTAGGGTTTGAGCATAATGTAATCTCGGCGAGACCTATTACACAAACTCGGTGAGACCGAGTTTGGTAATAAGCTAACCAGAGAGTTGGTCAGGCAAACTCGGTGGGACCGATTTGCTCTTTCGGTGAGACCGAAAAGTTACAAAAGGGAAACAAAGAGTTTACATTGCAATCTCGGTGGGACTGATTCGCTCTTTCGGTGAGACCGAAAAGTTACGAGAGGGAAACAGAGAGTTTGCAATCCCATCTCGGTGAGACCGAGATCCCTATCGGTAGAACCGAATTGCTAGGGTTTGGCAGTGGCTTATGACAAGTGAAACTCGGTGGCGCCGGATAGAAAGAATCGGTAGGACCGAGTTTGGCTTAGGGTTTAGGTCATATGTGGATATGGGAAAGTAGTTGAGGGTTTTGGAGCATATCACTAAGCACATGAAGCAAAAGGCTCATTAAGCAACACCTCATCCCTCCTTGATAGTATTGGCTTTTCCTAAAGACTCAATGTGATCTTGGATCACTAAAATATAAAATGAAGAGTCTTGAGCTTTTGAGCTTGAGCCAATCCTTTGTCCTTAGCATTTTGAGGGTTCCACTTTCACATCCATGCCATGCCAATCATTGAGCTTTCCTGAAATAGTCATCTTGGAATAGCATTAGCTCAATGAGCTATATGTTGTTATGAATTACCAAAACCACCTAGGAATAGTTGCACTTTCAAAACGTCCCATGTAATCAAATCCCCAAACATCAAATGGTTCAACGGCAAGTGAATAATTCATAGGCATTTCTTGACGCCTACCGATATTACCTATTCTTTGGTATTCATCACAAGATAAGACGAACTTACGGGCATCCTTGAAGAAAGTAGGACAATGAAATCCATATTGCAATACCTTGTGAGCAGTTCTACCTCCAGCATGATGCCTTCCATAAGCTTCGGAGTGACATTTCCATAGGATTTGTCCCTGTTCATGCTCAGGTACACAACGCCTAATAATACCATCTACTCCTTCTTTATAAAGATGTGGGTCATCCCAAAAGTAGTGTCTTAAATCATAAAAGAACCTTTTCTTTTGTTGATATGTAAAAAGTAGGTGGTAAATATTTAGCAATAATGTAATTAGCATAGTCAGCATACCAAGGAGTGTTGTGAGCAACATTTATTGCAGCTAACTATTTATCAGGAAAACTATCATCAATAGGCAGTGGGTCATCAGGCACATTTTCAAGCCTAGACAAGTTATCGGCGACGGGGTTCTTAGCTCCTTTTCTATCAGTGATATGTAAATCAAATTCTTGTAGCAAGAGAACCCAACGAATAAGTCTAGGTTTAACATCTTTCTTTTCCATAAGATATTTAATAGCAGCATGATAGGTGTGAACAATTACTTTTGAATCAACAATGTAAGATCTAAATTTATCACAAGCAAACACCACTGCTAAGAATCCTTTTTCAGTAGTAGCATAATTTCGTTGAGCACTGCCTAGAGTTTTACTAGCATAATGAATAACATTCAGTTTCTTATCAACTCTTTGTCCAAGAACAGCACCAACAACATAATCACTAGCATCACACATAATTTCAAAAGGCAAGTTCCAATCAGGTAGTTGAGCAATAGGTGCAGAAATTAAGGCTTTCTTGAGTGTTTCAAAGGCTTCTAAACAATCATCATCAAAAAGAAAAGGAATGTCCTTTTGCAAAAGATTCGTAAGAGGCCTAGAAATTTTAGAAAAGTCTTTGATAAATCTCCTATAGAAACCAGCATGGTTTAGGAAACTACGAATACCTTTGATATCTTTAGGACATGGCATTTTCTCAATTGCACCAACCATAACTTTGTCCACTTCAATACCTCTTTCAGAAATATTATGACCCAAGACAACGCCTTCATTAACCATAAGTGGCACTTATCCCAATTCAAGACAAGATTTGTTTGTTCACATCTCTGCAAAACTCGATCAAGATTGCTTAAACAATCATCAAAAGACTTCCCATAAACAGAGAAATCATCCATGAATACCTCAACAATCTTTTCAAAAAAATCAGAGAATATAGCAGTCATAAATGTTTGAAAGGTAGAGGTGCATTGCATAAACCAAAAGGCATACGTCTATAAGCATAAGTTTCAAAGGGACAAGTAAAAGTGGTCTTTTCTTGATCCGGTTGAGAAACAGGTATTTGTGAAAAAACATAATATCCATCAAGGAAGAAAAAATGTGTGTGCTTTGATAATATTTCTAGCATTTGATCATTTAAAGGCAGAGGGTGATGATCTTTTCTAGTTTCTTTGTTTAATTTTCTAAAATCAATTACCATTCTATAGCCTGTAACAATTCTTTGTGGAATAAGTTCATGTAGCGACCCGACCTCAAATGGTCAAGTCTCTGTGCTTCAGTGTCATCCCTAGATCAGTAATGTTGACACACATAGTACTCGAGGATTTATAACAGAGTAGCAATCACACACTTATTACATCGAATGTCTCCAAAGAGAACTTATTACAATAAATATGGCTTAAGGCCATCTAATACGATAACAGTGGAAGGCTTGGAAGATAAAGTGAGTCCATCAACTCCAACTGCATAGCTGAGCTGCACGACAACGACCTAACGAACCTTACTCCTCGTCTGAAAAGTCTGCAACATAATACGTTGCAGCCCGAAAATGGGTCAGCACATGGAATATGCTAGCAAAATAACACAGTAGAGCAAGAACAGAATAATGCTATCACTACATGCATATATGGCTGGTGGAAAGCTCTATGGTTATAGTTTTTGCGAAAAGCCAATTTTTCCCTACAACAAAGGAATAAATTTTAAATTAACTATCATGGTAGTTGAAACATCATTGAGAAGGTTCCTCCAACTCAATCCCAATTAAGGTAATTATCAACCCAACAATATTAATTTAGAGTGATGAGATACTTAAGATACTCCAAGTACTAGATACTCAAGATTTGTCCAAAACCGGGGACACGGCTAACCATGATTAGTTTGTACACTCTACAGAGGTTTGCACACTTTTCCCCACAAGACTCGATCGCCTCTGTTGGATTTCTCGCACTACATGGTGTTTGAGAAACGGATGACCGAGACACAGTCTTTCAGAAACATTAACTCTCTACTCCGGGTAGACCATACCAAACCTACAATCCCACTACCTGCTGATCCACCTCTTCAAGAGCTTCACGTAACTTACTCAACTATGCTAGAGCCCATAATAGCTTGTGGCTGCACACGGAAGTTTCTAGCATGAATAATCTCAGTTCCCTTTGAGCCTAGGTGGCGGTCCATAGGAAGATCACATGGGTACTCCGGGATTTCCAAAAATACAGGCAACACTGGGTACTCCAGGTGCCTCAATCCACCCAGATGTGTATTTAAGTTGCCACCTTAAGTTGAACCATTAATTAACAATATCACATCTGTCATGGATTTCACTCTCCCACACCACGTCTACGAGCATAGCATAGCAATATAAGCAACGCGCAGAAGTAACTCCCAAGGGTTTGAATGTAACAGGGTAATAGGTTCTACCTCATCAACTACTTCCCAACCCACATGTTAATGACATCCTAACCATGCAATGTTTGAGGATTGGAACTAATGCATAAAAACTGGGTGATAAAGGGGTATGATCAAAGTGTTACTTGCCTTGCTCACGATCCGCGTAACCTAGAGACTCCAAATAACACGCTTCGCACTCCGGGAATTCTATCACAAACAAACAATAACTTACATAAGAAATCAAGCAAAGAAATACGGGTAAATCTCAAATAAGAAGATCTAACCAGAAAGTTCAACTTAAGAACTCCGGTTTGCAAAAAGAATCGAATCAAACGGAGCAACGAAACTCAAACGGCGAAAGAAACAAGATTCGTTTACTAATCTAGACCTAGTCAAATTTTACAGTATCAAAAACTTGTGCAAGTTGGTTACACGAAAAGAGGGTCTCGAGATGAAGATCTAGGCGCTTGAATCGCCTGATTCCGACTAACGAGCGAAAAGATAAACTAGAACGAAAATCGGATCAGAAATCGCGATCAGAAATAATCGCGGATTAATCCAATAAAAGAAAACTGACGAACAGGCTAACGAATGAGCATTCGTTATCTGTAACTAACAGGCAAAAACCATGCGTTAAACGAACGTCCGCTAAACGAAAAACCGAAAAAAACCGGCGAACCGAAAAAACGACTAGGGTTTTCTAACGAAAACCGAACCTGTTTTCTAAAAAAACCCGAACGGCGCTAACCTCTGGCGAGGTCCGGCACGGGGGCGGCTCCGGCGAGGGGCGGCGGCGGCGCGGGCAACGGGCGGCGGCGACGGCTCGCGGAGAGGGACGGCGCGGCTGCGGGCAAAGGGTGGCGCGGCTGTGGGCAAAGGGCGGCGCGGCAGCGGCGACGGGCGGCTTGCGGCTTGCGGTGGCAGGGTCGTCGGCTCGTGGCGGGGTGGGGTGGCTCCCAGGGGTGGCGGGGCGCGACTTTTAAGGAGAGGGGGCGGTGCCTAGGGGAAGGGGGCACGACGCGGGGAAATGGAGTCCGAGCCGGACTCCGGTTCGGCGGCGGCGGCGGCGGTCTCCCGCTAGGAGACGGCGGCACGGGGCGAGGTGGGCCGGCGCTGGGCTTCGGCCCAGCTAGGCCTTGGCGCATATTTTTTTAATAATTCCGCCGAAACTAAAAAAATCCTAGAAAATAAAGTAAAAATCTAAAAATGCCAAAACAAATTTTCTCCGTCTAAATAAAATATTTACGACGAGATGAACATTTTCTTGGCCCTAAAATGCAAATTTTAAAATGTGCAATTTTTCTAATGCAAATAAAATCCAAATAAAAGCAAAAATTGATTTTAATATTTTTCCTCCAATATTTCATTTATTTTGGAGAAGTCATATTATCTCCTCTCATATATTAATATGAAATATTTCCGGAGAGAAAAATAATTAAAATCAAAATCCTCGTTTCGAAATTTGATAAAATCAAATTTGAAAACTGGGGAAATCCCCAACTCTCTCCAAGGGTCCTTGAGTTGCTTAGGATTTCGAGGATCACGAGACGAAATGCAATAAAATATGATATGCAAGAATGATCTATGTACAACATTCCAAATTGAAAATTTTGGATGTTACAGTTCATTCTTATCATTAGGAACAACAGTAATACCTCATTTTTAGGGACACAATGAACATTACTTACCCATCTAATATCTAATATAGGATAGATTATACCTGCTTCCAGAAGTTCTCATATTTCTGTTCTTACCACTTCCTTCATTTTTGGATTTAACCGACGTTGGTGATCAACAGCGGGTTTAGCATCAGGTTCCATATTAATCTTGTGCTAACATAGTGGGACTAATGCCCTTTAAATCATAAAGAATATATCCAATAGCATCTCGGTTCTTCCTTAGAACTTTCAATAATCCTTCTTCTTCGTGTTCTGAAAGGTTAGCAATAATAATAACAGGATATATCTTCTTTTCATCAAGATAAGCATATTTCAAAGTGTATGGAAATTGTTTTAATTCAAACACAGGATCACCTTTAGGTAGAGGAGGGCCTCCTAGAGTTTCAATAGGCAAATTTTGTTTAAGCAGAGGACGTTGTTCAAAGAAAATCTTATCTATTTCATTTCTTTCATGCATACGTAAATCATTTTCACGGTCTAACAAATATTGTTCTAGTGGATCAGTAGGAGGCACGGGAATAGAAGCAAGACCAATTAATTCTTCTTTACTAGGCAATTATTTTTCATGAAGTTTTCTACTAAACTTGAAAAAATTAAACTCATGAGACTCATCACCAAAACTAACACCGACAGTTTGTTTCTCATAGTCTATTCTAGCATTAATGGTGTTCAAGAAAGGTCTACCAAAGATAATGGGACAAAAGTCATATTGTGGGGAACCAAGAACAAGAAAATTACTAGGGTGTTTTATTTTCCCACACAAGACTTCAACATCTCTAACAATCCCAACTACTGTTATGCCATTCATAATTTCTTGATATAAGGAATAAGGAATAACACTCACGCTAGCACCTATGTCAAATAAACCATGATAACAATGATCTCCTATTTTAATTGAGACAATGGGCATGCCAACAACAGGTCTATGTTTATCCTTTTTATCAGGTTTGGCAATTCTAGCAGCTTCTTCACAGAAGTAAATAACATGCCCATCTACATTTTCTTCCAAGAGATCCTTAACCATATAAATAATAGGTTCTACTTTAATTTGTTCATCAGGCTTAGGTGTTCTAATATAGCTTTTGTTGTCCACATTTGAGACTTTAGCATGTTCCTTTATCCTAACAGGGAAAGGTGGTTTCTCAATATAAGCAGTAGGAACAACTGGATCAACATTATAAATTATAGTTTCTTCTTTAACTGGTATCGGTTCTTTAATTTCTTCTTTAATAGGTGGGTGATATTTAAGCCACTTCTCTTTAGAGAGATCAACATGAATGGCGAAAGATTCACAAAAAGAGGCTACTATCTCAGAGTCAAGTCCATATTTAGAGATAAACTTTTGAAAAGCATTGGTATTCATAAAAGATTTAACACAATCATACTTAAGTTTAATACCTGACTCTTTACCTTCTCGAGTTCCCAATCTTCAGAGTTAATTCTTTCCAAAAGATCCCAACGGAATTCAATAGTCTTCTTCATAAAAGAACCAGCACAAGAAGTATCAAGCATGGTTTCATCATTACGAGAAGGCCAAGCATAAAAATTCTGGATAATAATTTCTCTTGAGAGATCATGATTGGGGCATGAGTGTAACATTGACTTCATCCTGCCCCAAGCTAGAGCGATACTTTCTCCTTCACGAGGCCAAAAATTATATATATAATTCTGATCACGATGAACTAGATGCATAGGATAAATTTTTTGATGGAACTTCAATTTCAATCGATCCCAATTCCAGGATCCAATATCATCGCATAGCCTATACCATGTGAATGCTTTTCCCTTCAAAGATAAAGGGAAAACATTCTTCATAACTTCATCTCCGGGTAAACCTGCAAGCTTGAACAATCCACAAATTTGTTCTACATATATCAAGTGCATATCAGGATGTTCGGTTCCGTCTCCTGCATAAGGATTAGCTAGCAGTTGTTCTATCATACCCGAAGGAATTTCATATTCAATATTTTCAGTAGGTGCAGTAGGTTGAGGGGTAGCTAATTGTGGTTTCGGTCAAGGTGAAGATACCCAAAACAAACCCCTCAAAGGATTGCTTTCCATAGTAACAAGTGACAATAAATTTCAGCACACTATATAAATGTTTCCTTACCAAGTTCCACTTACCAAAGGCGCTTCACTCCCCGGCAATGGCACCAGAAAATAGCCTTTATGACCCACAAGTATAGGGGATCAATTGTATATCTTTTTCATAAGTAAGAGTGTCGAACCCAACGAGGAGCAGAAGGAAATGACAAGTGGTTTTCATTAAGGTAATGTCTGCAAGTGCTGAAATTGTAAGTAACAGAGTAATTTGATAGCAAGATAATTTGTAATGAGGAAGGAATGATAATAGTAGCAAAGGTGCAACAAGGTAGCCCAATACTTTTGAGGCAAAGGACAGGAAAAAATGGTTTCTTATGATAAGCAAAGCGTTCTTGAGGGTACACGGGATTTTCATCTAGTCACTTTCACCATGTTGGTTCGATTTGTGTTCGCTACTTTGATAATTTGATATGTGGGTGGACCGGTGCTTAGGTGTTGTTCTTACTTGAACAAACCTCCTACTTATGATTAACCCTCCCGCAAGCATCCGCAATTACGAGAAAAGTATTAAGAATAAATTCTAACCATAGCATTAAACTTTTGGATCCAATCGGTCCCCTGCAAAATAGCACATAAACTGGGGTTTAAGCTTCTGTCACTCTCGCAACCCATCATCTAACTGCTACTCCACAATTTATTCCCTTAGGACCAAATATGGTGAAGTGTCATGTAGTCGACGTTCACATGACAGCACTAAGGGAATCACAACATACATACTATCAAAATATCGAACACATATCAATTTCACATGATTACTTGCAACATGATTTCTCCTGTGATCTCAAGAACAAACGTAAATACTCACAAATTATAATCATGCTCGAGATTAGAGGGGTATTAAATAGCATATTGGATCTGAACATATAATCTTCCACGAAATAAACCATATAGTAATCAACTACAAGACATAATCAACACTACTAGTCACCCACAAGCACCAATCTATAGTTCCGGTAACAAGATTGAACACAAGAGATGAACTAGGGTTTGAGATGAGATGGTGATGTTCAAGATGTTGATGGAGATTTCCCTCCCCAAGATGGGAGAGTTGTTGGTGATGATGATGACGATGATTTCCCCCTCCGGGAGGGAAGTTCCCTCGGCAGAATCGCTCCGCCTGAGGGCAAAAGTGCTCTGGCCCAAGTTCCGCCTCATGACGGCGGCGCTCCATCCCGAAAGTCCTTATCCTCTTTTTTCTATGTCAAAATGACTTATATACCAGAAGATGGGCACTAGAGGTGGGCCTGGGTGAGCACAACCCACCAGGGTGTGCCGGGGCTCCCTGGCGCACCCAGTTGGGTTGTGCCCACCTGGTGGGCCCCCGCTGGTACTTATTTGCTCCAATATTTTTCATATATTGCATAAAACTTCTCCGTGAAGTTTCATCTTGTTTGGAGTTGTGCGGAATAGGTAGCCTGACGTAGCTTTTCTAGGTCCAGATTTCCAGTTGCCGGAATTCTCCCTCTTTGTGTATACCTTCATATTATGAGAGAAAAGGCATTAGAATTACTCCAAAAAGCATTATTATGGATAAAAACATCATAAATGACAGTAAGAAAACATGATGCAAAATGGATGTATCAGTTACCTCAACGGGGATATGCATGTCCCCAACAAAAAGAATATCTTTCATTTTGATAGTAAGAAGAGGGAATTCAAAACCTCCAATAGCAATAGTTGAAATTTTTCCAATAGAATTGATGGTATTCACTTGAGGTTGTTTCTTCGGAAAGTGTATCGTATGCTCATTACTATTAACATGAAAAGTGACATTGCCCTTGTTGCAATCAATAACAGCCCCTGGAGTATTTAAAAAGGGTCTACCAAGGATGATCGACATACTGTCGTCCTCGGGAATATCAAGAATAACAAAGTCCGTTAAAATAGTAATGTTTGCAACCACAATAGGCACATCCTCACAAATACCGATGGGTATAGCAGTTGATTTATCAGCCATTTGCAAAGATATTTTAGTAGGTGTCAACTTATTCAATTCATGTCTATGATATTAAGAGAAAGGCATAACACTAACACCGGCTCCCAAATCACATAAAGCAGTTTTAACGTAGTTTCTTTTAATGGAGCATGGTATAGTTGATATTCCTGGATCTCCAAGTTTCTTTTGTTTTCCGCCCTTAAAAGTATAATTAGCAAGAATGGTGGAAATTTCAGCTTCCGGTATCTTTTTTTATTTGTAACAATACCTTTTGCATACTTGGCATAAGGAGACATTTTCAGAATATCAGTCAAACGCATACGCAAAAGGACATGTTTAAGCATTTCAACAAAGCGCTCAAAATCCTCATCATCCTTTTTCTTGGATGGCTTAGGAGGAAAGGGCATGGGTTTCTGAACCCATGGCTCTCTTTCTTTACCGTGCTTCCTAGCAATGAAGTCTCTCTTATCATAACATTGATTCTTAGATCGTGGGTTATCAAGATCAACAGCAGGTTCAATCTCCACATCATTTTCATTACTAGGTTGAGGATCAATATGAACATTATCGTTAACATTATCACTAGGTTCATGCTCATTACCAGATTGTGCCCAGCATCAGAAATAGAAATATCATTGGGATTCTCAGGTGTGTCTATAACAGGTTCACTAGAAGCATGCAAAGTCCTATCATTTTTCCTTTTCTTTTTATTAGAAGGACTAGGTGCATCAGTACTAACTCTCTGAGAATCTTGCTCAATTCTCTTAGGATGGCCCTCAGGATACAAAGGTTCCTGAGTCATTTTGCCACCTCTAGTCATAACTCCAACAACATGATCATTGTTCTTGCTATTCATCTCATTGAGCAAATCATCTTGTGCCTTAAGTACTTGTTCTACTTGAGTTTTTACCATAGAAGCATGTTTACTAATAAGCTTAAGATCATTAACAGTTCTACACATATAATCAGCCAAGCATATAAGCATAATGTTTCAATTGTCTACTAACATAAGCATTGAAGTTTTCTTGTTTAACAATGAAGTTATCAAATTCATCCAAGCATTGACTAGCAGACTTATTATAAGGAATATCACCTTCATCAAATCTATAGAGAGAATTTACCTCTACTACCCGTGTCGGGGCATTAAGACCATGTATTTCTTCAATAGGTGGTAAATTCTTAACATCTTCCGCTTTAATACATTTTTCTTCCATAGATTTCTTTGCCTCTTGCATATCTTCAGGACTGAGAAATATAATACATCTTTTCTTCGGAGTTGGTTCAGGAAGTGTCCAATCATTATCATTACTCAATATATTATTCGATAGTTTTTCAGCTTGCTCAACAGTTCGTTCCCTGGAAACACAACCAGCACAACTATCTAGGTGGTCCCTAGAAGCATCGATTAGTCCATTATAAAAGATATCAAGTATTTCATTTTTCTTGAGAGGATGATCAGGCAAAGCATTAAGTAATTGGAGAAGCCTCCCCCAAGCTTGTGGGAGACTCTCTTCTTCAATTTGCACAAAGTTAAGTATTTCATGTAAAGCAGCATGTTTTTTATGAGCAGGGAAATATTTTTTAGAGAAGTAATATATCATATCCTGGGGACTACGCACACAACCAGGAGCAAGAGAATTAAACCATTTATTAGCATCACCCTTTAGTGAGAAAGAAAACAACTTAAGAATATAGTAATAACAAAAAAAAATTCCTCATGAGAAAATACGGTGGCTATATCATTCAATTTAGTAAGATGAGCCACAACAGTTTCAGATTCATAACCATGGAAAGGATCAGATTCAACCAAAGTAATTAACTTAAGATTGATAGAGAATTTGTAATCCTTATGAGTAAAAAAGATAGGTGTAGTAGCAAACTTAGGATCATATTACATTCTAGCATTCAGAGATTTTTCTTTTAGCTTAGCTAATAGTTTCTTAAGATCATCTCTATCATTGCAAGCAAAAAAGTCTCTAGCAGTTTCTTCATCCATACTATAACCCTTGGGTACCTTAGGCAATTCGTATCTAGCGGGAGAATCATAATCTTCAGTTTCAATAATATCATCAGTTTCAGTAATTTCATTCTCTCTAACCCTAGCAAGTTGTTCATCAAGAAATTCACCTAGTAGCACAGTGTTATCAAGCAAAGAAGTAGTATCATCATAATCATCATGCATAGCAGAAGTGGCATCATCAGTAACATGCGACATATCAGAATCTATAGTAGGTGTAGGTGTCGCAAGCCTACTCAAAACAGAAGGTGAATCAAGTGCAGAGCTAGATGGCAGTTCCTTACCTCCCCTCATAGTACAGGGATAGATCTTGGTTTTCTTGTCTTTCAGACTCCTCATAGTGATCAACATATATAAATCCCAAGTGACTCAAAGCATAGAGCTATGCTCCTCGGCAATGGCGCCATAAAAAGGTCTTGATAACCCACAAGTATAGGGGATCACAACAGTTTTCGAGGGTAGAGTATTCAACCCAAATTTATTGATTCAACACAAGGGGAGCCAAAGCATATTCTCAAGTATTAGCAGCTGAGTTGTAAATTCAACCACACCTAAAAGACTTAACATCTGCAGCAAATTATTTAGTAGCAAAGTAGCATGGAAGTAACGGTAATGGTTGCAAAAGTAACGATAGCAGTTTTGTAGCAATCGTAACAGTGGCAACAGAAAAGTAACTTAGCAAAGATCAATATGAAACGAACTCATAGGCAATGGATCAGTGATGGATTATTATGTCGGATGCCATTCATCAAGCAACATTTATAACCTAGGGTGACACAAAACTAGCTCCAATTCATCAATATAATGTAGGCATGCATTCTGAATATAGTCATACGTGCTTATGGAAAAGAACTTGCATGACATCTTTTGTCCTACCCTCCCATGGCAGCAGGGTCCTAATGGAAACTAAGGGATATTAAGGCCTCCTTTTAATAGAGAACCGGACCAAAGCATTAGCACTTAGTGAATACATGAACTCCTCAAACTACGGTAATTACCGGAAAGAATCCCAATTATTGTCACCTTGGGGTATGCGGATCATAACTCGTAATAGGTGTCTACAACTTGCAAGATAGAATCAAGAACACAAATATATTCATGAAAACATAATAGGTTCAGATCTGAAATCATGGCACTCTGGCCCTAGTGACAAGCATTAAGCATAGCGAAGTCATAGCAACATCAATCTCAGAACATAGTGGGTACTAGGGATCAAACCCTAACAAAACTAACTCGATTACCTGATAAATCTCATCCAACCCATCATGGTCCAGCAAACCCACGATGGAATTACTCACGCATGGCGGTGAGCATCATGAAATCGATGATGTCAGAAGGTTGGTGATGATGATGGCAACCATTTCCCCTCTTCAGAGCCCAGGACGGACTCCAGATCAGCCCTCCCAACGAAGAATGGGAGGCGGCAGTGGCTCCATATTGTAAAACACGATGAATCCTTCTCCCTGATTTTTTTTTCTCCCTGAACATGAATATATGGAGTTGGAGTTGAGGTTAGTGGAGGTCCAGGGGACCCATAAGGCAGGGGGCGTGCCCCCCCCCCCCCCGCCCTTGTGGACAGCTGGTGGGTCCCCTCTGGTTGAGTCTTTCACCAATATTTTTTATTTATTCCAAAAATATTCTCCATGAATTTTCAGGTCATTCTGAGAACTTTTATTTCTGCACAAAAATAACACCGAGGCAATTTTGCTGAAAACGGCGTCAGTCCGGGTTAGTTCTATTCAAATCATGCAAATTAGAGTCCAAACAAGGGCAAAAGAGTTTGGAAAAGTAGATACGATGGAGATGTATCATTGGTATGGTGGGCACCCAAGGAATCGACTAGACATGGCTTGTGTTTGTTGGTGGAGGGGGAGTAAACTTTACTTTTACTACTTGGGAACTACCGCTGATTTGTTTAGCATGGAAGATATTGAAAACTCTCGGTCGTGACATTGACAGGAAAGGCATGCCTCTCCAAATTATATTTATCTCTGTTTTAAGCTTCGAGCTCTAGCACCTCTGCAAATCCCTGCTTCCTTCTACAAAGGGCCTCTTCATTTAATTTTATGTTATTTTACTTTATTGTTGATTCATCACCCTCTCATTTAAGCACCAGTTGGCGAGCATTATTGTCATTCTTACACATTGAGTATAGTTCATGTTGAGTGTGACATGATTGGATCTTTTGTACGATGAATTACAATGTTTAGTCGTTGCTTGAACTTCAGAGGTGCTGTGCATTTATGTTTTGTAGTCTCAGAAAGGGCTAGCGAGACACCATGTTATCATATAGTATCAAGATTGTTTTGACAAATTGTTGGCATCCGAGATATTTTATTATTGCTCGCTAGTTGGTTATGTCATTGGCATGAGTAAATGTGAGACCTAAATGTTATCATGAATATGCTTAGTTCATAATCTTTGCTGAAAACTTCAACATTAGTTCAATATGTTTACAACAAGAAGAACAAAAGGAGTTTGTAAAAGTTTTTATTTATCACTTTCAGTTTGTCAACTAAATTGCTTGAGGACAAGCAATGAGTTAAGCTTGGGGGAGTTGATACGTCCCAAACATATCTACTTTCCCAAACACTGTTGCTCTTGTTTTGGACTCTAATTTGCATGATTTGAATGGAACTAACCCGGACCGACGCGGTCTTCAGCAGAATTGCCATGGTGGATTAAGCTGAAAATTTATGGAGAATTATTTCAGAATATATAAAGAATACTGGCGAAAGAAACTACTAGAGGAGGACCACCAGGGTGTGACCCCCCTGGGGCGTGCCCTGTAGGCTTGTGGGCCCTGGCAGCCTGTGCAACCCGAACTCCAACTCCATAAGTACCTATTCGCCAAGAAAAAAAATCAAAGAGATGAAATAATCACGTTTTATGATACAGAGCCACCGCCAACTCCTGTTCCATATTGGGAGGGCTGATCTGGAGTCCGTTCTGGGCTCCCAAGAGGGGGATTTGACGTCGTCATCATCATCAACCTTCCTCCATCACCAATTTCATGATGCTCACTGACGGGAGTGAGTAATTCCTTCGTAGGCTTGCTGGACGGTGATGGGTTGGATGGGATTTATCATGCAATCGAGTTAGTTTTGTTAGGGCTTGATCCCTAGTATCCACTATGTTCTGAGATTGATGTTGCTATGACTTTGCTATGCTTAATGCTTATCACTAGGGCCCGAGTGCCATGATTTTAGATCTGAACCCGTTATGTTTTCATGAATATATTTGTGTTCGTAATCGGATCTTGCAAGTTATATGCACCTATTACGTGTTATGATCCACATACCCCAAGGTAACAATAATTGGGTTTCTTTCCAGTGATTACCGTGGTTTAAGGAGTTCATGTATTCACTATGTGTTAATACTTTGTTCCGGTTCTCTATTAAAAGGAGACCTTAATATCCCTTAGTTTCCTTATGGACCCTGCTACCTCTTGAGCACTGCGTTGGTTTTCCCCGAAGAGGAAGGGATGATGCAGTAAAGTAGCATAAGTATTTCCCTCAGTTTTTGAGAACCAAGGTATCAATCCAGTAGGAGGATACGCGCGAGTCCCTCGTACCTGCACAAAACAAATAAATCCTCGCAACCAACGCGATAAGGGGTTGTCAATCCCTACACGGCCACTTACGAGAGTGAGATCTGATAGATATGATAGGATAATTTTTCGCATTTTTATGATAAAGATGCAAAGTAAAAAAGCAAAGGAAATAACTAAGTATTGGAAGATTAATATGATGAAGATAGACCCGGGGGACATAGGTTTCACTAGTGGCTTCTCTCAAGAGCATAAGTATTCTACGGTGGGTGAACAAATTACTGTTGAGCAATTGACAGAATTAAGCATAGTTATGAGAATATCTAGGTATGATCATGTATATAGGCATCACGTCCAAGACAAGTAGACCGACTCCTGCTTGCATCTACTACTATTACTCCACTCATCGACCGCTATCTAGCATGCATCTAGAGTATTAAGTTAATGAAAACAGAGTAACACCTTAAGCAAGATGACACGATGTAGAGGGATAAACTCATGCAATATGATGAAAACCCCATCTTGTTATCCATGATGGCAACAATACAATACGTGCCTTGCTGCCCCTACTGTCACTGGGAAAGGACACCGCAAGATTGAACCCAAAGCTAAGCACTGCTCCCATTGCAAGAAAGATCAATCTAGTAGGCCAAATCAAACTGATAATTCGAAGAGACTTGCAAAGATAACCAATCATACATAAAAGAATTTAGAGCAGATTCAAATATTGTTCATAGATAGACTTGATCATAAACCCACAATTCATCGGTCTCAACAAACACACCGCAAAAAGAAGATTACATCGAATATATCTCCACAAGAGAGCGGGAGAACATTGTATTGCGATCCAAAAAGAGAGAATAAGCCATCTATCTAATAACTATGGACCCGTAGGTCTGAGGTGAACTACTCACACTTCATCGGAGGGGCTATGGTGATGATGTAGAATCCCTCCGTGATGGATACCCCCTCCGGCGGAGCTCCAGAACAGGCCCCAAGATGGGATCTCATGGATACAGAAAGTTGCGGTGGTGGAATTAGGGTTTTGGCTCCGTGTCTGATCATTTGGGGGTATGTAGGTATATATAGGAGGAAGGAGTATGTCGGTGGAGCAACAGGGGTCCACGAGGGTGGAGGGCGCGCCAGGGGGGTAGGCACGCCCCCTACCTCGTGGCCTCCTCCCTTGTTTCTCGACGGAGGGTCCAAGTCTCCTAGATCATGTTCAGCGAGAAAATCACGTTCCCGAAGGTTTCATTCCGTTTGTACTCCGTTTGATATTCCTTTTCTTCGAGACCCTAAAATAGGCAAAAAAAACATCAATTCTGGGCTGGGCCTCCGGTTAATAGGTTAGTCCCAAAAATAATATAAAAGTGGATAATAAAGCCCAATAATGTCCAAAACAGTAGATAATATAGCATGGAGCAATCAAAAATTATAGATACGTTGGAGACGTATCAAGCATCCCCAAGCTTAATTCCTGCTCGTCCTCGAGTAGGTAAATGATAAAAACAGAATTTTTGATGCGGAGTGCTACTTGGCATAATTTTAATGTAATTCTTCTTAATTGTGGTATGAATATTCAGATCCTAAAGATTCAAGATAAAAGTTCACATTGACATAAAAATAATAATACTTCGAGCATACTAACTAAACAATTATGTCCTCTCAAAATAACATGGCCAAAGAAAGTTCATCCCTACAAAATCATATAGTTTAGTCATGCTCCATTTTCGTCACACAAGAATGCTCTCATCGTGCACAACCCCTATGACAAGCCAAGCAATTGTTTCATACTTTAGTAATCTCAAACCTATAAACTTTCACGCAATATATGAGCGCGAGCCATGGATATAGCACTATGGGTGGAATAGAATATGATGATGGGGATTATGTGAAGAAGACAAAAAAGGAGAAAGTCTCACATCAACGAGGCTAATCAATGGGCTATGGAGATGCCCATCGATTGATGTTAATGCAAGGAGTAGGGATTGCCATGCAACGGATGCACTAGAGCTATAAATGTATGAAAGCTCAACAAAAAGAAACTAATTGGGTGTGCATCCAACTTGCTTGCTCACGAAGACCTAGGGCACTTGAGGAGGCCCGTTGTTGGAATATACAAGCCAAGTTCTATAATGAAAAATTCCCACTAGTATATGAAAGTGACAAAACAAAAGACTCTCTATCATGAAGATTATGGTGCTACTTTGAAGCACAAGTGTGGAAAAAGGATAGTAGCATTGTCCCTTCTTTTTTTGGCCTTTCTTTTTTTTATTTGGCCTTTCTCTTTTTTTAGGACAATGCTCTATGAATGATGGTCATCACACTTCTATTTACTTACAACTCAAGAATTACAACTCGATACTTAGAACAAGATATGACTCTATATGAATGCCTCCGGCGGTGTACCGTGATATGCAATGAACCAAGAGTGACATGTATGAAAGAGTTATGAAGGGTGGCTTTGCCACAAATACTATGTCAACTACATGATCATGCTAAGCAATATGACAATGATGAATGTATCATGATAAACGGAATGGTGGAAAGTTGCATGGCAATATATCTCGGAATGGCTATGGAATGCCATAATAGGTAGGTATGGTGGCTGTTTTGAGGAAGATATAAGGAGGTTTATGTGTGAAAGAGTGTATCATATCACGAGGTTTGGATGCACCGCCGAAGTTTTGCACCAACTCTCAATGTGAGAAAGGGCAATGCATGGTACCGAAGAGGCTAGCAATGATGGAAGGGTGAGAGTGCGTATAATCCATGGACTCAACATTAGTCATAAAGAACTCACATACTTATTGCAAAAATCTACAAGTCATCAAAAACCAAGCACTACGCGCATGCTCCTAGGGGGATAGATTGGTAGGAAAATACCATCGCTCGTCCCCGGCCGCCACTCATAAGGAAGACAATCAAATAACACCTCATGTTTCAAATTTGTTACATAATGTTTACCATACGTGCATGCTACAGGACTTGCAAACTTCAACACAAGAATTTCTCAAATTTACAACTACTCAACTAGCACGACTTTGATATTATTACCTCCATATCTCAAAACAATCATCAAGCATCAAACTTCTCTGAGTATTCAAAACACTCATAAGAAAAAAATATTAATCTTGAACACCTAGCATATTAGGATTATTTAAGCAAATTACCATGCTACTTAAGACTCTCAAAATAATCTAAGTGAAGCATGAGAGATCAATAGTTTCTATAAAACAAATCCACCATCGTGCTCTAAAGGATATAAGTGAAGTACTGGAGCAAAACTATATAACTCAAATGATATAAGCGAAGCACATAGAGTGTTCTAACAAATTCCAAATCATGTATGGCACTCTCAAAAGGTGTGTACAGCAAGGATGACTGTGGTAAACTAAGATGCAAAGACTCAAATCATACAAGACGCTCCAAGGAAAACACATATCATGTGGTAAATAAAAATATAGCTCCAAGTAAAGTTACCGATAGAAGTAGGCGAAAAGAGGGGATGCCTTCCGGGGCATCCCCAAGCTTTGGCTTTAGGTGTCCTTATATTATCTTGGGGGTGCCACGGGAATCCCCAAGCTTACGCTCTTGCCACTCCTTGTTCCATAATCCATCAAATCTTTACCCAAAACTTGAAAACTTCACAACACAAAACTTAACGTAGAAAATCTCGTGAGCTCCGTTAGCGAAAGAAAACAAAAGACCACTTCAAGGTACTGTAATGAACTTATTCTTTATTTATATTGGTGTTAAACCTACTTTATTCCAACTTCTCTATGGTTTATAAACTATTTTACTAGCCATAGATTCATCAAAATAAGCAAACAACACACGAAAAACAGAATCTGTCAAAAAAAGAACAGTCTGTAGTAATCTGTAGCTAGCGCAAGATCTGGAACCCCAAAAATTATAAAATAAATTGCTGGACGTGAGGAATTTATCTATTAATTATCTGAAAAAATAATTAACTAAATATCACCTTCCAAATAAAAATGTCAGCAGTTCTCGTGAGCGCTAAAGTTTCTGTTTTTTACAGCAAGATATCAAGACTTTCCCCAAGTCTTTCAACGGTTCTACTTGGCACAAGCACTAATAAAACACAAAAAACACAACATAAACAGAGGATAGATAAATTATTTATTACTAAACAGGAGCAAAAAGCAAGGAATAAAATAAAATTGGGTTGCCTCCCAACAAGCGCTATCGTTTAACGCCCCTAGCTAGGCATAAAAAGCAAGGATAGATCTAGGTATCGCCATAATAGTAAGATAGATCGTTAAAACTCATTTCATATTCTCTATGTTCAACAGCAAGTTTTCTTTGAGGCAAGCAAAAGTAATCAAAAGGGCTAAATTTAATGGGGCAAAAGTCCCCAAGATCAACCTTGGGAGGTATAGGTTCCTCCTTTGGTCCTTCGTATTGCACAACCAATTCATCATTATAAGCATTCTTTTGACAGAACTTTGTGAGCCTATATTCAAGAGAATATCCTAGTTCATTATTTCGAATGGCCAAATCATCATTAAGCTCAGAAATTCTATCAACTAAAACATTGGTAGGAACCCTTTTTCTAAGATTTTCATTGAAAGCAACATAGTTTAGAGATTGAAAACGCATTATTTCTTCTTGATCAAAAAGGATAGCCTCTATGGGAGGACGGCAAGCGTCTACCCTATAATGCACAAATATTTCTTTGGCTTCTCTTATTATGAATCTAAACTCATGAGCCAAAAAGATAGTAGTGGCACGCTTAACAAAAGAATGCTCAATATTAGAAAATTCTAGAAAAATCCTTTGTATGCAAGGATGCAAGTGCATGAATTGTGTTTCAAGTTCAACTACAAGCATGGCAATAGCGTCCGCAAGACACTAGTGCTATGAAGGATAGAACTACCCATAGAAGGTAAAGCACCGGCACAAGTAAAGAAATCTTGAATAACTCCTTTTCCAATAATATTACCACTACCAACACGAAATTTTTTTGTATGTAAGATGGGGGGTTCTTTAGCAGGAGCATCAGAATTTTTCATGACATTATTATTGTCCATATCGACAATAATTTCCCCTATTTCAGACATAATGGCAGAAAGTGCAAAAGGGCAAAAAGAGGCAAACGGGAAAGAGAGGGAGGATAGAGAGAGAGGGTGAATAAAACGGCAAGGGTGAAGTGGGGGAGACGAAAACGAGAGGCAAATGGCAAATAATGTAATGCGGGAGATAGGGATTGTGATGGGTACTTCGTATATTGACTTTTGCGTAGACTCCCTGGCAACGGCGCCAGAAATCCTTCTTGCTACCTCTTGAGCACTGCGTTGGTTTTCCCCGAAGAGGAAGGGATGATGCAGTAAAGTAGCGTAAGTATTTCCCTCAGTTTTTGAGAACCAAGGTATCAATCCAGTAGGAGGCTACGCGCGAGTCCCTCGCACCTGCACAAAACAAATAAATCCTCGCAACCAACACGATAAGGGGTTGTCAATCCCTACACGGCCACTTACGAGAGTGAGATCTGATAGATATGATAAGATAATATTTTTGGTATTTTTATGATAAATATGCAAAGTCAAATAAAAACAATGAAAATAACTAAGTATTGGAAGATTTAATATGATGAAGATAGACCCGGGGGCCATAGGTTTCACTAGTGGCTTCTCTCAAGAGCATAAGTATTTTACGGTGGGTGAACAAATTATTGTCGAGCAATTGACAGAATTGAGCATAGTTATGAGAATATTTAGGTATGATCATGTATATAGGCATCACGTCCAAGACAAGTAGACCGACTCCTGCCTGCATCTACTACTATTACTCCACACATCGACCGCTATCCAGCATGCATCTAGAGTATTAAGTTCATAAGAACAGAGTAACGCCTTAAGCAAGATGACATGATGTAGAGGGATAAACTCATGCAATATGATGAAAACCACATCTTGTTATCCTCGATGGCAACAATACAATATGTGCCTTGCTGCCCCTACTGTCACTAGGAAAGGACACCGCAAGATTGAACCCAAAGCTAAGCACTTCTCCCATTGCAAGAAAGATCAATCTAGTAGGCCAAACCAAACTGATAATTCAAAGAGACTTGCAAAGATAACCAATCATACATAAAAGAATTCGGAGAAGATTCAAATATTGTTCATAGATAAACTTGATCATAAACCCACAATTCATCGGTCTCAACAAACACACTACAAAAGAAGATTACATCGAATAAACCTCCACAAGAGAGGGGGAGCACTTTGTATTGAGATCCAAAAAGAGAGAACAAGCCATCTAGCTAATAACTATGGACCCAAAGGTCTGAGGTAAAATACTCACACTTCATCGGAGAGGCTATGGTGTTGATGTAGATGCCCTCCGTGATCGATGCCCCCTCCGGCGGAGCTCCGGAACAGGCCCCAAGATGGGATCTCGTGGATACAGAAAGTTACGGTGGTGGAATTAGGGTTTTGCTTGCGTGTCTGGTCGTTTGGGGGTATGTAGTTATATATAGGAGGAAGGAGTACGTCAGTGGAGCAACAGGGGGCCCATGAGGGTGGAGGGCGCGCCTGGGGGGGTAGGCGCGCCCCCTACCTCGTGGCCTCCTCCCTTGTTTCTTGACATAGGGTCCAAGTCTCCTGGATCATGTTCGGCGAGAAGATCACGTTCCCGAAGGTTTCATTCCGTTTGGACTCCGTTTGATATTCCTTTTCTTCGAAACCCTAAAATAGGCAAAAATACAGCAATTCTGGGCTGGGCCTCCGGTTAATAGGTTAGTCCCAAAAATAATATAAAAGTGGATAATAAAGCCCAATAATGTCCAAAACAGTAGATAATATAGCAAGGAGCAATCAAAAATTATAGATACGTTGGAGACGTATCAGACCCGCTGCCACGGGAGGGTAGGACAGAAGATGTCATGCAAGTTCTTATTGCAAGCATGTATGACTATATACAGAATACATGCCTAGATTATATTGATGAATTGGAGCTAGTTCTGTGTCGCCCTAGGTTATGCTTGTTACATGATGAATGTTATCCAAGATTATCACTGATCCAATGCCTACGAGCTTTTCACATATTGTTTCTTGTTGAGTTATTGTTGTTGCCGCTACTGTCACAATTGCTACAAAATTATTGCTGCTACCGCTACTGTTACTATTACTATCATTGCTACTACTATCAAACTACCATACTACTATGCTACTGATCACTCTGCTGCATATATTTAGTCTCCAGGTGTGGTTGAATTGACAACTCAACTGCTAATACTTGCAAATATCCTTTGGCTCCCCTTGTGTTGAATCAATAAATTTGGGTTGAATACTCTACCCTTGAAAACTGTTGTGATCCCCTATACTTGTGGGTTATTAACTCCTGTGTGACCGTGTTAAACTGAAAGTGACCATTCGTCGGCTTCAACCCCTGTGTATAGTATACATAGTGTGTTTCATAGGCAATCATGAACCTTAGCCAATGTCTCGGTTCCGAAGGCGGTCCATGCACATAGAAATGAGGCAATCCGACTATAATGTCTTTACAACTTTCACTTAGTCGTAGGATTTTAACTGTGAGGGCTGATAATGAGCCCCCTGTATATGAAGGGGTTGCTTGTGTACCCGGGGTTTATACCAGTAACCACCTCAAATGATTTGATAAAAGCCCTTCATTTTACACGGATGATCTCGAACGATACATTGCTTGAAGCTGTCATCGGACGACCGACCAGTTTATGCTTACCAAGACAGTTAGTTTTCAGCTTTCTCTACTGAGGTGCTTTGCCATTTGAGCTAGCAGCAATCGCAGTGGTTCTCCCTTTACACCCTTAGCTAAATGGATCGGAAACGTAAGGGGTAATACAGGAGCCGGGCAACCCAACTATTGACCAAAATCGAGGTTCAAAACTGGTTCATATAACGCAACATCTGAGACGCCGACTGGATAGTTTGGACTTGTAACTGGGGCATGAGATTAAAAGCTAAGCCCTTGGTAATGCAAATTACAATTGTATCGTGAAAGTATGCTTTTGTCTCAAGGGCAGTACATATAAGGAAATGCTTAATGACCTCAAGGGTTGCACTTTCTTTATTTCATGTGGTGAAGGAGTACATGTCGAGCTTTAACAAAAGAGACTTGTAGAAGATACAATGGGTAAAAAAAGAAAAGAAAAGGAGTAAAAACATGGGTGGACATGTTGCCGGGTTGAATAGCCCAAGTCCCTCCTTGTCGCACGTCTGCGTCTCCGTGGTGTTGAACAGCTCGTCTTAGTTAATAGCAAAGTTTGTATGGGTTGTCTACGACCTCAGTCTTTTGTTTGCTTGATGCTTTTGTCGGCCAAGTCATTAAAAAGGTGTGCAGTTGCTGCTTGGATGGTTTAAGCCATGTGGACATGCCACCTCCGTTTGGGCCTTTTAAAGCGCCCCCATTGTGTGCAAGTCAGAAGTGCTTTGTTGCTCCGTCGAGCCGACAATGACGTATCATTTGTTTCGGCTCATCGGGCGTCCATGGAATTTTTAGTGCAAAGTTATGCACCCTAGGGACGTAATGTCCTTCCCAGGGGAGGCGAACGAGGATCCCGTGCCCCTATTTGGGGTGAGCGGGTGCCTGACCGAGCTCGGCCTGTGTAGCCCATGTACGCTTAGATGACCTGGGCGTATGTTTAGTAGCGTGAGCCGCCTCCTTGGTTGCATGTACCTCGGCTGTGAAAGTCGTGGTCTGATCCTCCGTTTGGAGGGAGCGCTCTGAAACATCCATTTTGCATCATGTTTTCTTACTATTATTTATGGTCCTTTTATCCATAATAGTGCTTTTTGGAGTAATTCTAATGCCTTTTCTCTCATAATATGCAAGGTACACACAAAGAGGGAGAATTCCGGCAGCTGGAAATCTGGACCTGAAAAAGCTATGTCAGGATACGTATTCTGCACAACTCCAAACAAGCTGAAACTTCATGGAGAATTTTTATGAAATGGCACGAACATGCTATGGTAAAAAAATTGTCCGATTTGGGACATGTTTTGGTATAAGCTTATACAAACCGGAGCTTCTCTCAAGAAGCCTCATGGTTCCGAGAGGGGACGTGTCACCTCTGTGTGTGAAACGACATACACTGCCTCTTACCGCCTTGATTTTTTTACAAAGGCAACATAGACCAGTAGGAGTAACATACTAAATTTTGGAATTAATCCGGGTTCGTCCAGCTTTTTATACATTAATTGGGTTCTCTAGGAATTTAATGTGCATATTTCAAATTTGAACTACAGGCACATGCTCCGGTGCACTAAATTTGGTTAAAAAAATCATATGTGTGTCCTTGAGTGAATGTTTAGGTCCCGTGCAAGAAATGAGAATGAATTTCAGACATCCGAACGCTGTGGCTCGACCGGAAACATGGAGAAACTTAGTTTTAAAATTTTTGTAAATCCAAAAGTCGCCTAAAAATTATGAAAGTTGGCATGGTGTCATGACATGGCACCAACATGTTGTGGTAAAAGAATTGTTAGATTTGGGACAAGTTTTGGTATGAGCTTCTTGCAAATCGGAGCTTCTCTCAAGAAGGCTCGTGATTTCAAGAGGGAACCCGTCACCTCTGTGTGTGAAACGACATACGTTGCCTCTTCCCGCCTTGATTTTTTACAGAGGCAACATAGACCAATAGGTGTTTCGTGCTAAATTTTGGAATTAGTTCGTTTGGCCTTTTTTATACATAATTTGAGTTTTCTAGGCATTCAATGTGCATAATTCAAATTTGAACTACATGTGCATGCTTCAATGCGCCAAAATGGGTTGAAAAATCATATATGTGTCCTTGGGTGAATGTTGATGTCCCATGCAAGAAATGGGAATGAATTTGAAACATCTGGGTGTCGTGGCTCGGCCGAAACTTGGTTTTTAAATTCCTGTAAATCTAAAACTCGCCTAAAAATCGTGAAACTCAGCATGTTGCCTTCACATGACACCAACATGCCATGGTAAAAAAATTGTCCGATTTGCGAAGGCGCACACATTAACAACCAACAAAGTCACTTTGGAACAAGAGCTGCCATGTTACAATTGGAAACACAAGTATTATTGAAACCATGGACGTTCTACTAACCATTTATGTGCCGCCATGCATCCCCTTTTTTATTGGCTAGGAGGCGTCGTGTGGGGTAGCTATTTGAGTATGGGAGGCGTGCAAGCAGACCCCTGTGCATGCTTATCGGGAGGCGAGCCCTTTGACCTCCATCTGTTGCCCACCTCTCTCCCAACTTCTCCATTAAAGGAACTCAAGCCCCTATTTTATAGGTGCTTAATGGTGTGGCTATGTCTCACTCGACTGATATTTAAGAGAGAGAAAAGAAAATCTGAAAAGAATTTTTTGCATGGATCTTGATGTAAGATCTGACGGACATATATAGCATCCAGTGAGACTTAGCCAGATTGATATAAATATAATGATGATGGCAATGGATAATAATTGTCTTACATATTTAGGAAGATAACTAAAAATGCCACATGACATGTGGCAACACCCGAAAGACACAAGGGCAAAAGAAGAAGGAAGACGCAGACAACAATCTGGGTCACTGCTCTCTACTTTCTTGATGCGTTGTTGTAGGGAGCGGAGTTCCTCCAACACATGTCTTCATCGCCTCCACGACTAGTTCTCGCAGCGAGCGGCGATGATCTCTTTCAGGTCCTCAATACATTGCTTGGCAGCAGCCACAAATTCCTTCACCAGCTTTTCACGCTCGATGCGGAGCCTGGCATTCTCGTCCATAAGTTTCTTGATGATGATGCTCATTTTCTTCAACAAGGTTGTGGTATCCTCGTGCTGCTTCCCCCTTCTGGCGATCTTCGCCCTTGGGAGGTCACGCTAGGTGCGGAACTTCACCTTGTCATCCCTTAGTCCCGGGGTGACGCCGGTAGCATTATGAAACGAGGCATTGATCTCCTCCTGCAGCTTCGCCCAGCCGAAGATCCGACCCATCAGGTTATTGAGCATAGCGCACATGCGCCTATGAGAGTCCTCTCCTGCCCGCAAGAGATCTTTCTAGGACGTAGCAGTTCGGGAGGACCTCTCTGCTGCATCTGCGGCATGATGCGACATATGTGTTGCTTCCGCAAAGCGGCTGGACCAGTCTGTTGCTTCAACACCGTGGCGGGACCTCTGTGCTACTTCGGCAGCGCGGAAGGCATCTCAGTTGCTTTCATGGCGATGTGGGACATCTCTCGTGCTTTTGCTTCCATGCTCACCTCTCCCTGGTAATTTCTCGAGCCAGAACTCCTACGGGCCATGGCAAACGCAAGAGAACGATGAAGAACGACTTGTTTGTTTGTTGTTGAGGAATTGAGGAGGAATGTGCAGTCATCTTGGAGTAGGTAGTATTTATAACCTAGTAATACGCTGCTAAGTGGGAAACCATTTAGGTTTTTATCGGTGTGAATAGGTTTGCAATTAAATATAGTGCGGTAATTTGGAATGTGACGGGAAGCAAGCTCAAAATTTATTGACAGTTCTAGTTTAGAAGTGCGGCACGATTCTCGGATTGCGTAACGTGGGCACGCGTTCTTGAATGCGTACATGGTGTTTGTAACCATAGGATGCACCGCAAACGGTGATGTCAGCACATGACTTGTTCCATCAACTATGTGTAGTCGTTATTACCATCGAGAACGCTTCTTTTAATTAGAATGTGTGCCCATCTAGCACACACACCTTGATCTATCTGACTGTTTCTGTTTGTTGTGGCTAATTACAAATAGTTCATCTGTGTGAAGTGTATGTCGTCTATCGCACATACCTTAATCTGGCTGACCATTTCTATTGTTTTTGCTCATCACAAATAGTTCAACCAAGTGAACTGTATGCATCTATCGCACACACGTTGATCTGGCAGACTGTTTCTGTTGTGTTGCCTAACTGAAAACAGTTCATCCGGTTGAACTGTATGCCGTCTATCGCGCAAACCTTCACATGGCTGACCATTTCTGTTTTTTGTCTCATCGCAAACAGTTCGTATGGATCAACTATATGCCACGTATCGCACACGCAATTCTAATCTGAATCATGCTTGATGTCACCGCCATCACACACAGTTCATAGTATTGGAGATTGTTTTATTATAACACCATTTGCGATTATTGCATCACACATAGTTTGGCCGAAGGGTCTCTGATCCATGTGTCACGTTTGGACCATCCTGCAGTAGTGAATGGACCATCTACTTGGAACCATGAGGCTTTCCTTGCTTGGGCAGGGGAGCCTTCAGGCTCATTTTTAGTGCGCAATGCATACAGGCTAGCCTTTGAAGAAATTCACCAATCGCCACAATCTTCGTCCAACAGCTCTCCTAATGGCACTCCAGGTATTTGGGCCTCGGTTTGAAAAAGCAATCCTCCACCCAACGTTCATTTCTTCAACTGGCGAGTGGCCACCAATTCTCTGGCTACATGGGATATGGAACATAGGCGGTCATTGGATGATCTGTGGCATTGAGAAAGAACACATGTTTCACGCTTTATGCAGGTGCAAATATGCGAGAGAGAGAGAGAGAGAGAGATATGGTTAAGCATGGCGGAGTGTTGTTCTCTTCCAAATATTATGGAGCACACTCGACTAGATTGGATTCTACATGCAGTTTCTAACATGCCCGCGGGGCAGCACTTAAACTTTTTCATGTTGCCATGGAGGATATGGCACACTAGGAATGAAGTAGTTCATCGTAAACCTGCACCTCCAACTGAACTCGCTAAATTCTTTCTAAAACGCTATGTCCGGTTCTTATTAGCGCATGAGCCGTCTCCGGATAAGGACCCGATCAAAGGCAAAGCTGTTGTTCTGGAGTGTGGCACAAGTCTGAGTGCATCGTCAAGTACTCCCTCGGTAAAGAAATATCTAATTGTTTAGATCACTAGTAGTGATCTAAATGTTCTTATATTTCTTTACGGGGAGAGTAATTCAGAGGTACATACTGCTTCTTGGGAGTGTCCTGATGATCAGCGGCTCTAAATACTGATGGATCATATGTCACAGCAGATGCACTGCACGAAGCAGCATGGTTCTGCGTGATCACTCGAGTGATATTATTTTCAGTGTGTGTTGTCATCTTGCTCACTACCATGATGTTGTTGAGGCTGAACTATGTGCTATAAGAGAGGGTTTCTTGCTTGCCTTACAACGAAGTGATCTTTATGTTGTCACTGAGTCTAATTGTTTGGAGGCCATTAATCTTTTGAAGTAGGGAGACATGGACAGATCTCGGCACACCTTCATTGTTCGTGAGATCATACAAATCATGGAAAGACGAAATTATTGTACTACTCACATTCATCGAACCAAAAACTATGTAAGTCATGCAATGTCATCTTATGGTAGAACTAGCAGTCGTACTGCAGTATGGCTTGGTTCAGAACCTGATGAGGTTGTACAACTGTAAGAATCATTGTAGCATTGCTACTTGAGTAAGGGCATCTCCAATGCTAACCCGAAAATTTGCTCCGCATCCGTCTGTAAAAAGGGGGGACTAGCCCGTGGACAAGGATGCGGGAGTGGCCATCCAACGCTACCCGCATACATCCAATCCTAATTGTTTTTAAGCCTGCACATTCAAATAGTCGCATGATACGTCTCCGTCATATCTATAATTTTTGATTGTTCCATGCTAATATTCTACAACTTTTACATACTTTTCGCAACTCTTATACTATTTTTGGGACTAACATATTGATCCAGTGCCCAGTGCTAGTTCCTGTATGTTGCATGTTTTTTGTTTCGTAGAAAATCCATATCAAATGGAGCCCAAACGGGATAAAAACTTACGGAGATTTTTTTGGAATATATGTGATTTTTGGGAAAAATAATCAACACGAGACGATGCCCGAGGGGCCCACAAGGATGGAGCGCGCGCCCTAGGGGGTAGGGCGCGCCCCTGGTCCTTGTGCCACTCCATAAGGTGGTTGGTACCCTTCTTATGGCTCAAGAAAGCTAATATCCGGATAAAAATCGTGTTAAAATTTCAGCCCAATCGGAGTTACGGATCTCCAGGAATTTAAGAAACGATGAAACGCCAGAAACAGGGAATGCGGAAACAGAAGGAGACAGAGAGAGATCCAATCTCGGAGGGGCTCCCGCCCCTCTACCGCCATGGAAGCCAAGGACCAGAGGGGAAATCCTTCTCCCCTCTAGGGGGAAGGTCAAGGAAGAATAAGAAGAAGGGGGCTCTCTCCCCTTCTCTCCCGGTGGCGCCGGAACGCCGCCGGGGCCATCATCGTGACCGCAATCTACACCAAGAACTTTGCTACCATAATCACCAACTCTCTCCCCCTCTATGCAGCGGTGTAACACCTCTTCCACTCGCTGTAATATCTACTTGAACATGGTACTCAATGCCATACATTATTTCCTAATGATGTATGGCTATCCTATGATGTTTGAGTAGATCCGTTTTGTCCTATGGGTTGATTGGTGATCATGATTGGTTTGAGTTGCATGTTTTATTATTGGTTCTGTCCTATGGTGCTCTCCGTGTCGCACAAGCGTGAGGGATCCCCGTTGTAGGGTTTGCAATATGTTCATGGTTTGCTTATTGTCTGCATTGCGTGAGTGATAGAAACACAAACACGGATAAGTGGGTTATGGCGTATGGGAATAAAGAGGACTTGATACTTTAATGCTATGGTTGGGTTTTACCTTAATGATCTTTAGTAGTTGTGGATGCTTGCTAGAGTTCTAGTCATAAGTGCATATGATCCAAGAAGAGAAAGTATGTTAGCTTATGCCTCTCCCTCATATAAAATTGCAATAATGATTACTGGTCTAGTTATCAATTGCCTAGGGACAAATAACTTTCTCGTGACAAAAAGCTCTCTTCTAAAGCTAACTTAGTTGTGTATTTATCTAAACAGCCCCTGGATTTTATTTTCATGCTCTTTACTATCTTGCAAACCTATCCCACAACACCTACAAAGTACTTCTAGTTTCATACTTGTTCTAGGTAAAGCGAACGTTAAGCGTGCATAGAGTTGTATTGGTGGTCGATAGAACTTGAGGGGATATTTGTTATACCTTTAGCTCCTAGTTGGGTTCGACACTCTTACTTATCGAAAGAGGCTATAGCTGATCCCCTATACCTGTGGGTTATCAAGACCTTTTTCTGGTGCCGTTGCCAGGGAATAATAGCGTGGGGTGAATATTCTCGTGTGTGCTTGTTTACTTTATCACTAAGTAGTTTTTATTTTCTGTTCTAAGTTGTTTTCTATCTTTAGTTATGGGTAGGAAACGCAAAATACCAAAAAAATAGTTGTACTACTAAACCAATTGTTGAAGAACCACCCAAAAAATCTATCATACTACTGGAGCTTTCTACTTGGATCATCTTTGATCTCTTTGTGCTCGTGTTGAAACCCCAACTAGCTTAGTTGAGGGCAAATCTTTAGATGAGCATGCTTGTTATGTGTGACACCGCTTATCTCAAAAAGGGAAACTTTTACTGGATCAAATTCATCGTTTGAAATGCTATGCTTGGAATTTATGTGAAATGTATGATTTTACTTGTTGTTTTGAAGACCCTAAGAAACACCTTCCCTACCAATGTGAGTTTAGTGATAATGGAATCGTATCTTCATATGCTAAGGGTGTTTATAATTACTATGATGTTCAACAAATTGAAGAATTTGTTGCTTTTAAGGGTGCTTATGAAATTGCTTCTTTGATTCAAAAGTATGATGCTACTCTTTACAAATCTGAAAATTTTGCCATACTTAATTATTTTTATGATAATTATGATTATAATGCCTATGTTAAACCATATATTGAGGAATCCTCCGCTGTCCAAGAAGAGACTAACATTTTGCAGGAGTCTATGGAAGAAGAAATTGATGAAACTGTGAGCTCATTGGATGAAAGAGATGATGAGGAGAGCGAAGAACAAAAGGAGGAAGAGCGGATTAGCTACCCATGCCCACCTTCTAATGAGAGTAACCCTCCAACTCATACACTGTTTAATGTCCCTTCGTTCTTACTGAAGGATGAATGCTATGATAATTGCTATGATCATGTTGATTCACTTGAAATCCCTTTTTGATGAACTTGATAATTCTCTGCTTGTGGCCAAGATGCCAATATGAATTATGCTTATGGAGATGAACTTGCTATAGTTCCTTATGTTAAGAATGAAATTGTTGCTATTGCACCCACGCATGATAGTCATATTATCTTTTTGAATTCTCCAAACTACACTATATCGAAGAAGTTTGTTCTTATTAAGGATTATATTGATGGGTTGCCTTTTATCGTTGCACATGATAATTTTGATGAATGTAATATGCATGTGCTTGTTGATCATACTTTCAATTATTATGAGAGAGGAACTACATCTTCACCTCTCTATGTTTCCAACACGATAAAATTGCAAGAAACTACTTATGCTATGTATTGGCCTTTACTTGATGTGCATGAATTGTTCTTGTATGACATGCCGATGCATAGGAAGAGAGTTAGACTTCGTTATTGCATGATTTATGTTGCTTTGTGCTCACTACTAAATGCCAAATCATTGTTAATTAAAATTGTTTTTGATATACCTTGGGATCCAGGTGGATCCATTACTTGAGCACTATATGCCTAGCTTAATGGCTTTAAAGAAAGCGCTGCCAGGGAGACAATCCGGAAGTTTTAGAGAGTCTTTTATTTCTGTTGAGTGCTTTTATAAAGTTTTAAAACAAAAAATATATAGAGGGGAACTTAAAACTTTTTCACAAAAGAGAAGCGATTGGAAGTTATGCATTGGAGAAGTGAGGGTCGACCTTGAACACTTGTGTTCATGCTCATGGAAGCAATGTAGAATTTTTCATGAAGATTCTCAAAAAAATAATTATGCCCTTGTACAGTTCCATTGTATTATAAAAGTAATGTGCCAAGATTTTCCTTTAGGATGATTAGATTGCTTGTTTGGTTTGTGCGGTGCAAAAACAGAAACTTTGGCTGTAGTGCGTGATTTTAAAAAAAAATTACTGGAAAGTCAAACGCTTTTGAAACTTTTCACACAGTACTTCTATACAAATTTTTTATTTTGTCCTAATTTTTCAGAATTTTTGGAGTTACAGAAGTATGGTTGATGTTCAGATTACTACAGACTATCCTGTTTAAGACATGTTCTGTTTTTGATGCATTGTTTGCTAGTTTTAATGAAACTATACATTTTATTGGTGGTATAAGCCATAGAGAAGTTATAATGCAGTAGCTATAATGCAAAAATAAAATATGAATGAGTTTGCAACATTACTTGAAGTGGTGATTTGTTTTATTATACTAATGGATCTCACGAGGGTTTTGTTAAGTTTTGTGTGATTGAAGTTTTCAAGTTTTGTGTGAGATCACGATGGATGAAGGAATAAGGAGTGGCATGAGCCCAAGCTTGGGGATGCCCGAGGCACCCCAAGGTAATATTCAAGGACTCCCAAGCAACTAAGCTTGGGGATGCCCCGGAAGGCATCCCCTCTTTCTTCTAATGATCATCAGTAATTTTACATGGAGCTATATTTTTATTCGTCACATGATATGCGTAAATCTTGGAGCGTCGTGTGCTTTTTATTTTTCTTTTAATAATGCACCATGCTGGTATGATATAGTCCTTGGTTGATCTACAAAATGCTCTTTGCACTTCACTTATATCTTTTGAGTAAGGCTTTATAGAATGCTTCATGCGCTTCACTTATATCATTTTAAGTTTGGATTGCCTGTTTCTCTACACATAGAAAACCTCCATTTGTAGAATGCTCTTTTGCTTCACTTATATTTATTAGAGAATGGGCATATCTTTTGTAGAAAGAATTTGTCGGTGTACAAAAGTAGGGGCCTTCTGTACCCCTTTACTTATGCACGGGCAGACGTAGCCACACCTGCGGCCGGGCTCGGTGGGGCAGAGGAAGCAAAGATACAGGGCTGCCAAGGTACCACCCAAGCCAGAAGCATAAAGAGCGAAGAAACAAGATGTGCTTCCCCCGGCAAGAGCCTTGCCGGGACGGCCTACATGGCCCTGGCAAGAGCCTTGCCGGGGGCAACTTGCCCAACACCGGCAAGACTGCCACCCTTGAGCCTGAGAGTCATGACGCTATCGACAACGTCAAGACCGAGGCTCGGGAGCACCTGCATGGTGCATGCAGATCTTGGTGAAAACCAAAGGCCTGCAAGCCTAGGTGAGCACCAAAAGACGAAGACCCCCGGCAAGATCCTTACCGGGGACGCTCGCAAGCCCCGGCAAGACCCTTGCGGGGGACACCCACGAGATCACGGCAAGGGCCTTGTCGGGGGCGTCTACGGAACCAAAGCCAGGCCCGCACTTGCCAAAGCCTCACTGCCTCGCGCCCGTTCCGACGTGGCAACCAGCCTACCAACTAGTTACGCACCCGCGTGGCAGGATGCAGCTTCTAGGCCAACCATCCAGGCACATGTGTGGTGGCATGCAGATCTTCCTGAAGCCCCTGCCACCACGCCAGCTCAGCAGCCAGCCAGCGTGGCGCTACATGCCTCGTCGCCTGGGACGCGCATTGAAGTAAGGTGAGGCGGCGATGGACGGGACGGGCCTCTTTACTGTCCCCGATAAATCAAGAGGACACATAGGCGGTACATTAAATGTGTTTGTCCTAGGATGTCAGGAGATAAACTTGTACACTGTACATACTTTCCACCTCCTGTGTGCCACTGTGGCAACCCCTTTGACATATAAAAGGAGGCCCGAGGTGTACTGAGGAAGGATTCAGACTTTTTGGACTGGGCATGCACGACAGCTAGTTCAAGAACTCAAGAACACTAAATACACACAAAGCAGGACTAGGGTTTTACGCATCGCTTGCGGCCTGAACCTGGGTAAAAATCCCACCGAGTTGATCTTCTAGACCCGCTCTTTGCGTAGCCCCATGCCCCGCAACCGTAGAAGGGATTCCGTCGAGGGATCCCATACACTACAAAAAAAAGACACATCCGTGACATTTTGGGCCGAACGAATTTTTTTCTGTCATACATATGACACTTCTATGACGATAATTGTGACAAAACCTGGTATCATCATAGATGTGGTGGGCTCCTACTTCTATAACAAAAAATCATGACATAAAATGGGCTTTTCGTCCTGGGCGGGCCGGAGACGCAGCTGCATGACATTCTTTGGGCCGTCCATGACGGAAAAACCATGGTAGAAGCGAGGGCGAGGAAAATTTTGGGGAGTTCCCAGTTACGGTGGGAGGTCGGGGGCCGAGCGATGTGCGCTTCTCTCATACACATACGCGTGTGTGTGCGAGGTGTTGGCTCTAACTGAACCCGAGCGAGGCATTGGGCTCTAACTGAACCCGAGCAATTGCATTGCAGGCTACGCGTTACTGAACCCGAGCGATCGATCGATGGCTGTTAACTGAACCCGATCGAGCGATTCCTTCGCTACTGCTGCTAACTGAAGCCGATCGATGCTGCCTCTGGGATGAACAGTGAGTGTTGCGGGGGGTTTGGATGAACAGTGAGCGGTGGCGTTGCCTCTGGATGAACAGGACCCCGTGGTGTTGCATATGGATGAACAGGACCCCGTGGAGGGCTGGATGAACAGGACCACCCCGTGGAGGGCTGGATGAACAGGACCACCCCGTGGAGGGCAGGATGAATAGTAGACGGTGGAGGGCAGGATGAACAGTAGCCCGTGGAGGGGTGGTTGAACAGGAGCCCGTGGAGAGGGCTGGTTGAACAGTAGCTGGTGGAGTAGCGCGCGGTGGAGGCTGGATGAACAGGAGCCCATGGATGAACAGTCGCAGGTGGAGGCTGGAGGAGGTCGATGGTGGATGAACAATAGCTCGTGGAGGCTGGAGGGGGTCGACGGTGGAGATGAACAGTATCCCGTGGAGTCCCGGTTTGCGGTATGCCACACCCCTCCCGATGAACAGGACCCCTGTTTCGACCGTAGCGCTCCAACACAAGTCTGTTTCCTCCATTTTGCGGTACGCCACACCCCTCCCGATGAACAGGACCCCCGTTTCGACCGTAGGAGGTCCGTTTCCTCCATTTTGTGGTATGCCAGACCCCTCCCGATCAACAGGACCCCGTTCCGAATGTAGGAGGTCCGTTTCCTCCGTTGTGCGGTACGCCAGGCCTCGTTTCCATCGCCTGTTCCGTCCAAGCCCTCCCGATGAACACGACCACGCATTCCGTTCCGACCCAGCCGGTTGGCTCCCACACGTTTCGTTGCCTCCCGATGAACACGACGCATTATGTTGCCTCCCCATGAACACGACAAATTTCGTTGCCTCCCCATGAACACGACGCATTCCGTTGCCTCCCCATGAACACGACGCATTCCGTTGCCTCCCCATGAACACGACGACGACGCTGTTTCTCCGTTCCGACCCAGCCATGTACACGAGCCCTGGCCGTACGTATGCGCAAGTAGGCATTCGAGACCCCGCCCGTATGTACACATATGTGGCCGTATTTTCTTTCTTGCACCCTGGCCGCTGTACGTACGTGTACATGCTACTAGCGTGCCTCTACTACGACACGTGCGCGCCTCTACATCGACCAGTGTGTACATACACGTTCGCGACCAGAATGACAACGCTACATACGCTTCGACCAGGTGGGTCTCGACTGTCAGGCACTTCCTTGCCTGCGAAGATGTAGCTAGTGGGTCCCAGCAGTCAGGGGCGAATCGTTTTTTTTGCCCGAACGCACTTCCTTGCGTGCGAAGATGTAGCTGGTGGGTCCCAGCAGTCAGGGGGAACATTTTTTCGCGAAATACAGTGGCTCGTCCGGTGGGTCCTAGCTGTCAGGTGGAGGAATCATTATTTTCTGCGTAATAAGGAGGCACTTCCTTGCTGCGGCCGTGGACCCAGCTGTCAGCCTCTCCACGTACAGTACACATCCGATGGAAGTCGTTCCTTGACCACGTTGACCACGCCGCGCCGAGAGCACCAGGGCGGTGGACGACGGCGAGGCCTAGGAAGGGGACGAACAGAGGCAGGGAAGACTCGGCAGTTGTTTCCCACACGGAGGGGAGTACGACTGTACGAGGGTTTACTGGTTCGTCTGCCATCACCGGAGAATAACAGCAGGTGTGGGTGAGTAGAGGGATGGCTAGGCCAGCGATGGGAGTACGGTCGGGCGGTGAGGCCTGCGCGGTAGCACAGCCGGCTGCGAGGAGGAGGGAGCAGGCAGTCCCGCCAGCACTTGTTTGAGCGGCTGGAGCAGGAAGAGCAGAGATTAAAGAAGCACGACGGACGTTGGATGCACATCCAGCAGTCAGTGCTTGTGCATCAACCTTTTTTTAGGAAAGCCTCAAATCTGTGGAAAACAGCATACAACCCATCTGCCATTATTTCTAATAATTTACAGCCCATTTGCTAATTCTTAAGGTTTTTTTGGAGCCCATATTCTTTTTGTTAGCATTACAGCCCATATTGTGGCAACGGTTAAAAATTATACGAAATTTTGCATATTTTGGTGCGGTCCGAACTGTTTTTAATCCCGAAATTTCGACTCACATTCAAACTGATTTTAAAAATAAATGTATATCAATATAAAATCCAACAAATTCTCCACACATAAAAATTTAAGTAATTTAAAATCTTGAAATGAAAAAAAGATATTTGAAACTAATTGTCGGTTTGATGTGTTTTAAAAATGTACAACCCATTTCTCATTACTGATGGGCCATTTTCTCGGCCAGCCGAATGAAAGCTCTCCTCGTCTTGAAAGATTTGCAGCCCAACAGGCCTGACAAAGCGACTTACTTGGCAAATCACAAAAAAATTGGGCTGTGGCCGTGGACCCAGCTGTCAGCCTCTCCACGTACAGTACTCTTCCGATGGAAGTCGCTCCTTGACCACATTGACCACGCCGCGCGGAGAGCACCACGGCGGTGGACGACGGCGAGGCCTAGGAAGGGGACGATGCGGCAGTGGAAGCCTGCGCGGAGAGGACTACAAGGGTTCACTGGTTCGGCTGCAGTGTGAGGGTGCCGTCGCCGCAGGGCCTGGCAAGCGGTGGGAATAGTAGGGGGCGGTGAGGCCTCCACGGCAGCACAGCCGGCCACGGGAGGCAGGAGCATGCGGCACGACCGGCGCTGCTTTGGGCGGCTGGAACAAGAAGACCAGAGGTTGAAGAAGCACTACGGCCGTTGGATGGACATCGTACGGTCACTGGAGCTAGAATCGTTCATATTGATTAAGTTGACAAAGCCCTTCGTCCCCGTCAACTTAGTAGGCCCACAAGTCAGCCTCCCAGCAAGGTGGGTCCCGGCTAGCCGGGGGAGTATTCATTTTATTGTGCGTAATAACGAGGCACTTTCGGTGGGTCCGAGCTGACAGCGGGGGGACATTTTTTCGCGAAATACAGTGGCCCGTCCGGTGGGTCCCAGCAGTCAGGGGGAAACGATTTTTTCGCAAAATACTGGTGGCCCGTCCGGTGGGTCCCCGCTATCAGGAGGAGGAATAATTATTTTGCATGTAATAAGGAGGCACTTCCTTGCTGCGGCCGTGGACCCAGCTGTCAGCCTCTCCACGTATAGTCCACGTCCGATGGAAGCCGTTCCTTGACCACGTTGATCAAGCCGCGCCGAGAGCACCAAGGCGGTGGACGACGGCGAGGCCTAGGAAGGGGACAACGTGGAGCCGGGGAAGACGCGGCAGTGGATGCCCACGCGTAGAGGAGTACGAGGGTTCACTGGTTCGCTGCGGTGTGAGGCTGCCGTTGCCGCAGAACAACAGGGGATGTGGGTGAGTAGAGGGATGGCCTGGCCATCGGTGGGAGTAGTAGGGGGCAGTGAGGCCTCCGCCGCATCGCAGCCGGCCACGGGAGGCAGGAGCACGAGGCACGACCGGCGCTGCTTTGGGCGGCTGGAGCAAGAAGACCAGAGGTTGAAGAAGCACTACGGCCGTTGGATGGACATCATACGGTCACTAGAGCTAGAATCGTGCATATTGACTAAGTTGACAAAGCCCTCCGTCCCTGTCAACTTAGTAGGCCCACAAGTCAGCCTGCCACTAAGGTGGGTCCCAGCTAGCAGGGGGTATTCATTTTTTGTGCGTAATAAGGAGGCACTTCCGGTGGGTCCGAGCTGACAGCAGGGGGAACGTTTTTTTCGAGAAATACGATGGCCCGTCGGGTGGGTCCCAGCAGTCAGGGGCAAACATTTTTTTTGTGATATACTGGTGGGCGTCCGGTGGGTCCCTGCTGTGAGGTGGAGGAATAATTATTTTCCGCGTAATAAGGAGGCACTTCCTTGCGGCTGCCGTGGACCCAGCTGTCAGCCTCTCCACGTACAGTATTCTTCCGATGGAATTTGGTCGTTGACCACATTGACCACGCCGCGCCGACAGCACCACGGCGGTGGACGACGGCGAGGCTTAGGAAGGGGACGACGCGGAGCCGGGGAAGACGCGGCAGTGGATGCCCACGCGGAGAGGAGTACGAGGGTTCACTGGTTCGGCTGCGCTGCCGTCGCCGCAGAATAACAGGGGGTGTGGGTGAGTGGAGTGGAGGGATGGCCTGGCCAGCGGTGGGAGTAGTATGGGGGCGGTGAGGCCTCCGTGGCAGCACAGCCGGCCACAGGAGGCAGGAGCAGGCGGCACGACCGGCGCTGCTTTGGGTGGCTGGAGCAAGAAGACCAGATGTTGAAGAGGCACTACGGCCGTTGGATGGACATCGTACGGTCCGTCGAGCTAGAATCATGCATATTGACTAAGTTGACAAAGCCCTTCATCCCCGTCAACTTAGTAGGCCCACTATACTGGGTCCCAGCTAGCAGGGGGAGTATTCATTTTTTTGTGCGTAATAAGGAGGCACTTCCTTGCATGCGAAGATATAGCTGGTGGGTCCGAGCTGTCAGCGGCAGTAACGTTTTTTTTTGCGAAATACAGAGGCCGTTTCGGTGGGTCCCAGATGTCAGGTGGAGGAAATCATTATTTTGCGCGTAATAAGGAGGCATTTCCTTGCGTGCGGCCGTGGACCCAGCTGTCAGCCTCTCCACGTACAGTCCACTTCAGATGCATGTCGGTCGTTGACCACGCTGACCATGCCACGCCGAGAGCACCAGGGCGGTGGACGACGGTGAGGCCTAGGAAGGGAACGACACGGAGGCAGGGAAGACTCGCTCGTTGTTTTTATTTCCCACGCGGAGGGGAGTACGACTGTACGAGGGTTTACTGGTTCGTCTGCCGTCGCCGGAGAATAACAGCAGGTGTGGGTGAGTAGAGGGATGGCTAGGCCAGCGATGGGAGTACGGTGGGGTGGTGAGGCCTGCGCGGCAGCACAGCCGGCCGCGGGAAGGAGGGAGCAGGCAGTTCCGCCGGCGCTTGTTTGAGCGGCTGGAGCAGGAAGAGCAGAGATTGAAGAAGCACGACAGTCGTTGGATGGACATCCAACAGTATACATGCCATCTGTGGAAAGCCTCAAATCTGTGGAAAACAGCATACAGCCCATCTGCCATTATTTCAAATAATTTACAGCCCATTTGCTAATTCTTACGGGTTTTTTTGGAGCCCATATTCTTTATGTTAGCATTACAGCCCATATTGTGGCCACGGTTAAAAAATTATACGAAATTTTGCATATGTCGGTGCGGTCTGAACTGTTTTTAATCCCGAAATTTCGAGTCACATTCAGACTGATTTTAAAAATAAATGTATATCAATATAAAATCCAATAAATTGTCCATGCATAAAAATCAATGCAATTTAAAATCTCGAAATGAAAAAAAAGATATTTGAAAATAATTGCCGGTTTGATGTGTTTTAAAAATGTACAACCCATTTCTCATTACCGATAGGCCATTTTCTCAGCCAGCCGAATGAAGCTCTCCCCGTCTTGAAAGATTTGCAGCCCAGCAGGCCTGATAAAGCGACTTACTTGAAAAATCACAAAAGAACTGGGCTAGCCATTTTCAAAAAGAAAAAAAACTACTGGGCTAGTCTGTGGTAAACATAAAAGAAAAGGCTGTCTAGACAGGCCAGAGTGTCTCGCACAGCCCAGTTGACACCCTGCTTCCGTCTCAAAAACCAATTAGATAAATGCCACTCCAATTATGGCGATTCATAAAAATGCCACTGCAATTTCCAAACTTTGAAAAATGCCACTGCAATTTTTGCAAACTTTGAAAAATGCCACTCCAGACTTCAAAAAATGCCACTAGAAATGGCATCAAATGGCATTTTTCAAAGTTTGGAAATTGCAGTGGCATTTCTCGGATACACCAGATTTGGAGTGGCATTTATCAAATTAACCCAAAACAAAAATAACTGGGCGAGTTGCTGGGTCCCTGGTGTCAGCCGCTCGTTGTGCAATTCTCTCGTTTATTGACTACATTGACAATGGCATGGGACCCAGATGTCAGAAGTCCACTAGGAGGAGCCATTTTTTTATTGGCTTGAAATAAGGAGGCACTTGCTTGCGTACTGCCATGACCTTGGCGGGTCCCTGCTGTCATCCTCTCCATGTACAGTACTAGTTAGTCGTGCTTCAAAACTGATCGGCACGCCATTAAAAAAATAAAGGTCGATAACTAATGCGGCACCTCGGGCCAACGCGGCCAGATCGCATTTTGCACGAGAAATTACACACCATGTTTCGTTGACATGTGGTCCCGTTCCAACATATCAGTGAGACGACGGCGAGTAGTAGGAGTATTTCCGAACGGACATGTAGGCCGGGACGCCTCTTTGTGAACCGTGGCAAACTCGCAACCGTCCACCAACTCTTCGCCTTTCCCCCTCGATTTGGAACTGCTGTCGCACGCTCTTCCTCTCCCTCCTCCATTTTCCTTCAGCCCTTCACCCTTTCTTATGCCATTGTTCGATCGTCTTCTCCATGGAGGGAACAGGCCGGAAACAACCCCGTTATTCTTGACCCGATCTGAAAGATGACGTGGTGGAGGAACTCATTGATCGGTGCGACATCATCACCTCGACTAGCATGGCAGGCTCGTTCAAGCCCATTCTTGACTCAACTAATAACATCATTACAAAGAACCCAAGAGTCGAGGAGCGGTTTGATCTCCCCTATCTTCTTCGTCGTGACCCTGATGACTGGCGTCGGCACGACGGAGGCCTCGCCCTGTGCAAGTTGATGCCGCTTGATAATGATACGTATGATGTTAAGATGCCATCGCTTGAGGGCAAGGCTTGGGCAGGCACAAATGGAGATTGGGTTGTTTACATTGGGTCCAACTGCGAGTGGGAACTTGTGAATGTGTACACTCGTCACCGGGTTCCACTTCCAAAAATCTCAGCACACTGCCCAGAGGTTGAGCACACCGGTAATGTACGCGCGTTCAAATACGATCATGGTGACTGTCTTCTATGGAAGATAGAAATTTGTCGAGTTCCCAACCGCTCTTGGAATTACAACAACTATGAAGTTGTCGCTATCTTCGACAAGCTTGTTGCCATCCTTAGTGGTTTGACTCGATGGACATTGCTCAAAAATCAGTTTCTGTGCACGAATGAGTATTGTGATGCAATGCAATACGAGGGCCTTGTGTTTTCTGCCACCACTCGTGGCACCCTTTTTGCATGGTATCCTCGTAGTTTCGGTACGTTTGTCTTCCACCGTAATTATAATTTTTTCATCCACATGCATGCGGGTTAGCAAGTTTCCCTTTACTAATTAACCTTCTTCTTGTGTTTCCAAGGTCCTATGAACATCCCACCACCTATACTTGAAAATTTGTATAACCAAGGGGGAGATGCCGATGGTGATGATCACGAGCAGCGCCGATATACTCTGTGGCGCCTGGCAACTAATTCCGATGGATCACCTCTTCTTGTGTGTATACAGCCCACTGATGATGTTACTACTAAGGAAGCAGGTGTCTCCCATGGTCGCACTCTGTGGACCTATTCCAACACCCGTTGCATGGTATTCGGGATGGATACTAGTGTGCTGGCACCAACTCCTTCTCCCTGTCACAGAATTGATAGTCTTGGAGAAAACTCGCTCTTCCTTGGACAAAACTATCCGATGATGGTGAAAGGCGATCCAACTGTTGTTGACACATTTATGAGAAGCAACTGTGTCTATACCTCGGACATTTGGGTGGTTCCCTACCCTGGTACTGATATAGTAGGCCGCTTCAGCCTGGATGATCAGTCCTGCGTTGGTCTCCAGATCGACAACGGATGGCCCATCCCAGAGAATCACTTGTGGTTCAAAGCAAGTGTTTCCAACGCCGCGGAATGGTTGAGTTGAAGTTCATTTCATGGATTGTTATTTGTTATGTGGTGAAAACTTTAGTATTTATAATGTATCCTCGTTGTCGATGTGGGTTGATGACCTGTTGTATGTAATAAAATGATATGCCTGTGATAAACTTACTAAATTTATGAATGGCTTTCGAGTCGCTTCTCTGAGTGAGTGGTGCGACGAGGCAAAAAAATATTTTCCGAATACATAATTGTACGTGCATTGCACCAGGTTATCGGATGAGTCCAATCAACAATAGTAGTACACTATTTGTACTAGCTTCACATGCTTCGCGCGTCGGGCGGGTGTTTTTACTGTAGCCATATGTTAATGTGTTTGCTATACATAACCAGCACCTCAAATCCTCGATACTAGTACTATATAGTAGGAGTAAGTAGTAGGAGTAGTAGGGTGGCATGGGCCAGAACAAGCATTCACGTCCAGGAGTACGGCACACGCCACCACCACGACATCCATCTGACACCACATTATTTCTTGGAGCCTGTGCTAGAGCAATCTCTTCAACCTCGTTGTTTCTCTAACTTCAGCCATCGCGCGGCGGGCGAGGTGGGGGTTTGCCGATAGTCAGTTTCCTTAACTGCGGTCCCACTTGTAAGGCCAACTCCAACGCACGACCCCAAACGGACCTCCGTTTTGCACGAACTCCAACGATAATTTTGACTAGAAAAGCGAGACCAAAGAAAACAAGAACCACAAGAATACATTTTACTACTCCTGTAAGTTGGAGTAGTGCCTTCTCGATGCATTCATTGTTGATCTGCGGAGGCTCGATCTTGTGTGCTTCTTTCTTCTTCGAGTGTAAAGAAGTAGACGTTGCTTCCTCGCATCTAGTCTCATGTCTAGCCTCTATTCTAGTAGGAGTATCAACAAGTGCACTAATCTCATCCGAGAGCAGAACCAAAGATTTGGTCGGGTTCTTCCTCCTTTTGCCGACACATGGGACATCCAGCATCCTGGTCGTGTCATGAAAGAAAATAGAGTGGTAGTTGAAGCCACGAGATGTGCATCTTGGGTTAAACTGTAAATAGAATCTTACTACTCTTGAGTAACTCCAAAAGTGGCCACCGAAGATCTTTATTGGATTTGTTTTTCATCACCAGCACGTCGAGGTGAAAGATGTACAGGTTCAGTGGGTCCTCTTGCTTTTTCACTGACATGTGGGGCCGCATGTGAGCAAATAGACGATGGGCTCCGCGCGTCCGCTGGCTGGCTGAGAAGAGAGATAGAGGAGGGCTGAGCATGCACTGCAGGAAATTTGTTCTACGTACCTCGATATAGGCTCGATATAGTGGGGTGGCATGGGCCATAACTCAGTAGCATTCACGTATAGCAGTACGGCACACGCCACCCACACGAGTCCCATCTGACACCAATTTTCTTGGAGTCCGTGCTACAGCCATCTCTTCTCCCTCCTGTTTTCTCAGCCATCACGCGGTGGGCGGGGTGGGGGTTTGCCGATAGTCAGTTTGCTCAACTGCGGTCCCACTTGTAAGTGAAAATGCAACACCGCACGCATTCCCGCTTGAGCGGCGTTCCGGACCAACCGTGTGGGGGTGCGACGCGAACACGGCAGGCTTTTCCTTTCGAACTCGTAACTTGTAAAATTTGGTTCTGCTCCATGGCGCGACCGATAGATAGAAAATAACGATTTTGCCTAGAGTAATGAGAAGTTTGGTTCTGGCGCCGTTCATGCATGGAGTACGTACGAAGATTATGAAGTTGATGCGAAAGGTAAGATAATTACTGTAGTATCATATACTACTACATGGATTTGACGGAAAGATAAAAATACATACGGATCCATCAACGTTCAACGACATCCTCACGCCCTAGTGCGCCGGGTCACCAACCGACGTGTGAGGAGCAGCGGCGTTGGCGGCGAGCTCAACGTGCTTCTGAACAGTGCCGTCCAAGGTTGCCCTGCGCTCCAAGAAGGCCAGCGTCCTATCGTCCTCCTCTTGCATGTAGTAGTCCTTGTGGATGATTTTGCGCGTAGACGTGGGTGATTATGTCGATGGTGTCTTGCTGCGCAAGGCGCTGCGCGGCGAGTGCGACCTCGAGGTGGACATTCTCCGGCACGACGGCGGGCAGTCGCAGGGCCACCAGTGCGTCGAAGAGGTTGTTACCATAGTGGATGTTGAGGGTGGCGGGCATCGCAGAGCCTGGGCGCGTCGGCTGGAGGCTTACGTCAAAGTCGTCCGCAAGCTTCTTGACGACGGTGAACTTGTCGAGGAAACCGACGAGGACCTCGTCGAACAAGGAGACGAAGCTGTTGTCCAAGCGGCCCCTCGCCCTGGCGGCCTCAAGCAGTACTACCTGGAGACGTTCCTCGGTGCCGATGGACGTGGTAGTACTCCTAAATCCAGACGGTGGTGCTACTAGTACTAGTAGTAGTACTACCAATGTAGTAGTAGGAGTACTAGCACTGTACTACCCGTTGGTCAAATTATTACGTGCTGCTCCTCACAGTGAAGTGACAAGACCCTGCGCCGGAGATGACACCTGAGTATAGGCGCCATGTTCGACATACCATAGTCAGCCTCACCCGTCTGCAGTCACTATCATCATGGCTGTAGAGCCAGCCTGCTTAAAACTAGCCCTGTTCGACATAAGTTCCCGTGCGTAGATGCCCGTGCATTGCACGGAACACCAAGATTGGGGGTGGATGGCTCCGACAGCGGCCATCGTGCCAGATTTTTCCACGGCCTTGTACTCCTAGATTATGAGAGACAAGGAGTTGTTTGTAAATAGGGAACAAGTACGGGCATCTTTTTGCAAAAATGGAGAAGCTTGGTTTGTATGCGTCAGATCTAGATCCGACGGCTATTGGTGAAAGATGGGAGGCACAACATCATCACCAACTCAGGACCTGTTTGATTCGCAGGATTTTGAAAACGCAGGAATAGGACACGGCAATATTACAAGTTTCAAACTGATATTACAAATGTTGGGAGTAATGTTGCACCTACGAAGAGGGAATTACTAGGAAGTTTACGTAAGAACTTCCGTTACTTTAGGTGGATGCAGCATTATTGTACAAACTAAAATCCACCGCCCTGACAAGTCACTAAAGGGCAAATAAGTTTTCGAGTCTCTGGCCACTTGATGTTTCAAAAACAAATTCAGCTTCTGCGGAGAAATGAGCTCCACCGTGTACCCGCGTGGGTGTGGATAGGCACGAAGCATGAGTACGTGCACGGTGCACCTATTCTCTTCTTGTATACGTACACCACCTACGTGGGGTTGTGTGAGAGAGATACAAACCTGGAGAGATATAGTGTGTGGGTTCTTGAGATTTTTTTTGTGGGGGGCGTCAATCAAAAAATTTAACATATGCAATGTGTGTGAAATAGAGTCCTGGATAAAAACATATATATAGAGGGGGCGATCCACGAGAAGAGAGTGGAGGTATCATCGGCTTGAGGGGTCCATAGAATCAAAGAGAGGGATGATGTGTGTGTGTGCGTGCGCGATCGATAAAGAGTGCCATCGAATTTGTGTGTGCCCACGTCAAAGATATAGAGTGGCTGGCCTACTAGAACGTGAGATGGGACATGTGCAGTTTCTCTCTGTGGCATGGATACCTACCTGCAGCGCTTGACTATCAATGTGTGGTGGGCGAAGAGGGAGGCCCAATTAACTATAGAGGTACAATGGCTGGTATATGTGTGGAGGAGGAGAGAGGCCTACCTCATGTATTAAGGAGATTGATCTGCCTCATGTATTAAGGGAGATCGATAGCCATCCATGCATATGTGCAGGAGATGAATAAGGTTGGGAGAAAGACAGAGCTAGAGTGTTGGAGGGGGTGGTAGTGGAGTTGCTTCTAACAAATGGTAGGATAGGCTTGCTAGACAAACGGAGGGCACGCCCGCAATATCAATAAGAGAGGAGATGGTTGCTTGTTGTCTGTGCACGTGCATGTGAGAGACGGATCAGGAGGCATGCACGAATGATGAGGGGGGACGATGTGGCTTGTAGCGACCAGACCTCAAACAGACTGATCTCTGTGCTCCGGTGTCATCCCTGGATCAGTAATGCTGACACCACACAGTACTCGGAGGATTTATAACAGAGTAGCAATCACACACTTATTACATCGAGGGTCTCAATAGAGAACTTATTACAATAAATATGACTTAAGGCCATCTGATAACAATAACAGCGGAAGGCTTGGAAGATAAGTGAGTCCATCAACTCCAACGGCATCACTGAGTATAGAACCACGACCTAAAAACTCCTTAATCGTCGTCTGAAAAGTCTGCAACATTAACGTTGCAGCCCGAAACGGGCCAGCACATGGAATATGCTGGCAAGGTAACACATAGAGAGTAATGGAATGAAACAGCTATACTATATGCATATTTGGCTGGTGGAAAGCTCTATGGTTACAGTTTTGCGTAAAGCCAATTTTTCCCTACTGCAAAGGAATAAATTTATTTAGCTATCATGGTAGTTGTTAAACATTGAGAATGGTTGACAGCATCCTCAATCCCAATTAAAAATATCATTAACAAAACCCAACAAAATTAATTTAGAGTAACATGTTGAGATTCACATGATAATCCAAGTACTAGATACTCAAGATGTCCATAACCGGGGACACGGCTAACCATGATTAGTTTATTACACTCTGCAGAGGTTTGCGCACTTTTCCCCACAAGACTCGATCGCCTCCGTTTGGTTTCTCGCACTACACGGTGTTTGAGAAGACGGATGACCGAGACATAGTCTTTCAGAAGCGCTAGCACCTTACGATGGATAGACCGTTACACCTACTTTCCCCTACATCTGGTAGTCTACCCTGTAAGAGTTCGCATGACTTATTCAACTATGTCGGAGCCCATAATGGCTTGTGGCTGCACACGGAAGTTTCTAGTATGAATAATCTCATGATCCCTTTGAGCCTGGGTGGCGGTCCAAAAGAAAACAGGCAAGTCCTGGACTACCCAGGTGCCTCAATCCACCCAGATGTGTGTTTAAGTTGCCACCTTAGATAAACCATTAATTAACAATACTCACATCTGTCAAGGATATCACTCACCCAATCCACGTCTACTAGCATAGCATGGCATAATAAGCAAACGTAGAAGTAACTCCCAAAGGTTTGGTAATAACAGGTAATAGGTACTACCTCATCTACATCCCATCCCTCAATTTAATTAGATCCTAATCATGCAATGTGTGAGGATTGATCTAATGCAATAAAACTGGGTAGTAGAAAAGGTATGATCAAAGTGTTACTTGCCTTGCTGATGATCCGGGAAACCTAGCGATTCGAAGTAACAAGCGGCGCACTCCGGGTATTCTATCCCGTGTTCAAGAATTCATCCGATTAACCAGTTAACTTGCCGATTAATCCCTACTCATAGGGTCACCGAGTAGCCAATAAACCGATAAATCGTCCGATTAATTGATTAAATGGCCGATTAACTTGCCGATTAGCCTATTAATCCCCTACTCGCCAGCCAACCGAGCAGCTACCAGTTAACGATTTCCTCAACAATGATTCTATCGCAGACAAACAAACAAGCATACAATAAGTACTCATCTAATGCACGGGTAAAACTCAAATAAGAGATCTAACCAGAAGGTTCAACTTAAGAACCCCGGTTGGCCAAAAGAATCAAATCGAACAAAGCAACGAAAATCATACGGCGAAAGAAAACAACTTTGTTCTACTAATCTGGATCTAAGTCAAATTTTACAGTAACAAAAACTTGTTTAAGTTGGTTAAACGGATAGAGGGTTTCGAGACGAAACTCCAGGCGCTTGAATCACCTGATTCCGATAAACGAGCGAAAAGTTATACTAAAACGAAAATCGGATCAGGAATCGCGATCAGAAAAATCGCGGATTTAATCCGAGAAAAAGAAAAACAACGAACGTTCGTTAGAACGAACGAACGGACGAACGCTCGCTAATTAAATAAATCAGAAAAACCGATCTATTTAAAAAAAACCGAACCTAAAAAAACCAACGAAAAACCGACGGTTTTTCAAAAAAAATAAAAAAAACGGGCGGAAATCGAGGCAACCTCGGGCGGCGTGCGGCAGCGGCGGCGGCGGGCGACGGCGGTGGCGCTGGGGCTGGGGCGGCTCGGGCTAGGGTTTGGCTCAGCTCGGCCTCCCCCCCGGCTTATAAAGCCTAGCGGGCCGGGAGTCCGGGTCAGACACGCCCCTAGGTCGATTCGTTTTTTTTTATAATTATGTGCGGAAGAAAAATAAAAAGAAATACTAAACGGACTCCAAAAATCCCGAAATAAATTTCCCCGGGCTTCTAAAATCAAGTCGCACAAGGTGAACATTTATTTGGGGCCTAAATGCAATTTTGAAAAACACACATTTTTCCTAAATTCAAATAAAATAACGAAAAACTCTGAAATAAAATCTTATTTGATTTTATTATTAAATCCTCAATATTTCTTTATTTTGGGAAATTCATTTTATTCCCTCTCTCATATTTTTGTAATAGAAATAATTGACGATAAAATAACAAAAATCAAATGATCCTATTCTCAAAATTTGAGAAAACTCAAATATGAAAATAACGAAATCCCCAACTCTCTCCGTGGGTCCTTGAGTTGCGTAGAAATTTCTAGGATCAACGAAAATGCAAAATAAAATATGATATGCATAGATGATCTAATGTATAACATTCCAAATTGAAAATTTGGGATGTTACATGGCTGTGGTAAGCAGACGTAACTACATAGGAAGATCAATCGCCCCTTGTAAGAGAAAGGAGAGACATAACTTGTGAGGTACGTCGATCGATGGGGGGTAGTTAAAGTCGATCTAGGTATATGTTGGGAGATCGATCGGTATACATGCATGTGTGTGTTAGAAGCAAATGAGGCACGAGGAGAAGGATAGAGAGAGAGGGATGCATGTAGGAGGTGGTACGAGAGGCATACTATATCGAGGGGGAGGAGTGTGCGAGTACGAGAACGATGAAAAGAGTGATGGGAGTGAGGCATGGACGGTGACAAGAGAAGAGGGGAAGCTTATGTTTGTGCTAGGCACACCTGGCTAGAGAGGCATATCGATCGATGTCTTCCGTGAAGAAGGAGCTGGGGGGCCTACACACACCGTGGGTGAACGACCTAAAGTGAAAAGACGAATTTGCGTGATGGAGCTAGAGAATGCTGAGGGAGGGTGAGAGGGATGCATGCGTGTGCATGCACAAGAGAAAGTTAGCGCTAGCTACAAAGATAAGAGGGTTGTGTGGGTGTAAAAGATGAATAGAGATCATATATACTTCATTATAAAAAGCGAATTCGGATATTTGAAGAATTTATCATAGTGTTTCAAACCGACGGATGTGTGAATATATATAACGGTGATACACATGGTGTGGTTATGAACATGGTATACTACATTTAATATATTTTATCTCTACTCTTATAAAAAATGGAGTTGTTGATGATGGTGTGCCTGCCATCCTGCATTATAGGCCGTCTGATTTATATCTGGCGGATAGCAAGGAAACTATGATGGTTGAAGTTGGCAACAATCATGATTGTAGATTCTTATTGAAATAGAGAAACGAATTCAAATTTAGTTTGAATTGCAGCGGTAGTATAGACATTTGGAATGCACTAAAATGTTGGTATGAGTAGGTTACATGCATTATACAGCAAGCGAAAAACTTTAATCGGACATAACATGGATTCATACTCCCTCCTTCCATCTATATAGGGCGTAATGAGATTTTTAAGACCGCCTTTGACTATTGACAAGATTAATAGTACATGACATGCACAACGTGAAAATTATATCATTGAAAGAACCTTTCACAGACGAATTTAACGGTGTGCTTTGTGTAAGTTGCATGTCATATATCATTGCTCTAATATTTGGTCAAAGTTAGCATCGAAAAACGCATTAGGCCCTATATAGATGGAAGGAGGGAGTAGCTTTGAATAGCATTTGTATAGTAAAACGGGGCAAGACTCTCTCTTTGTGTGGTGTGAATAGTTTTATTTTTTCGTTTTCTTTTTGGTTGAGGGAAGTGCGAATTGATTTGGTACGTACAGGTACAATATTACTACACGTTAGGCTTGTCCCTAAAATTCAACCCGCGTCTTATTATACCCCGAAAATTCAGATATCATGCTCCCAAAACTGGCGCCTTCACAACCAGCGCCTTGCTATCCCGAAATTACAACGCGCGCGAAAACTCCCTCTAGCTGCCAAATCCCGACACGCGAAATCCCCCTTCTAACCCTGAGCCGAACGGTCGCTAGTTCAAATTAGTGGGGGTACTTTTGTAACACACCCTACATTTTGGACAAGCGCGTTCCTAAGTCATGCTTCACCCCCTCCCATCGCCCTCTTTTCGCCATTCAAAATCCCAGGCCGCCATAACCTCTCCGCTCCAGCCGCGAAACCCCACCCTCCTCCGTCCGCCACGTCACCGCTGCCCAGCCGGAGCCTCTTCCCCGACGACGTCGTCCACCGCAACAGCTCGACATCCCTCGTCCACCTCCCTGGATGAGGATCCGTCGTCCATCTCGCCGTCTCGCTGGTTCAGCCGCCCCGTCCTCCACCTCCAAGGAGCTGCTCCGATGATCGCCTCGTCTATCGCGGCTGCTCCATCCCCACAGCGCCGCCTTAACCTGCTCCACCGGAACCGCAACATCCTCACCGACTCCTCGGACGAAGCCGAGGCCTACTCGGCGCCACCAAAGAGGTTGTACACTCATCGCATCGCACCTTCTCCTTAACTCGACCTCCCGGCGCTGACGGTGCTCCATCCCGCACCCCCATGGAGTGGCTACCTTGAAGCCGGCGCCGCGGGCGACATCTCCACGGCGGCTCTACCCCAGTGCGAGGCCCCTTCGGTGGCGGCGTCCATACCAGCCGGATCTGCTGCTGCTGCTGCTGCTCCGGCTCTCGCTCGATCGCTCGCTCGCCCAGCTGCTGCTGCTGCTCTCCCCCTCGCTCGTGATGCTGCTCTGCTCCGATTAAGCCACACTTTAGTCGACTGAATCGACTTTTGGCTCAGTCGATTTTCAGGGGTTGGGGGGGCTCGCCAGAGTTAAGGAAGAACCACCCGCAGCGGGGACGGGGGCTCGCCGGAGAGGTACCCCACTATCTATCTTAGGGTTCAGGATGGGGGCGGGGGCCCTAGAGGGCTAGCCGGGGCGGCGGTGGCGAGTTGTTTCGGGGCGGTGAGGCGGCGCTGGGGCCGGCGGTTCGGTCGGTGGTGGCTGGCGGCTCAGGGGGGTGCAGGTTGAAGATGAACTGCAGGCCCTCCCTAAACTACATGTCAAGTGCCTCTCTGCTACCATTGCGTTCAGTTTCGACAGTAGTATTCAGATTCCACAGTAAATTTTAGTTTCGACATTAAGTTCAGAGTCAACAGTTTTTACCTCATCTGTTGTAGTCAGGTGGTTTTTGGTGATGTTAATTTTACATCCATTTTACATCATCTATTGGAGATGCTATTAGAATCCCACTTGAGATTGACGATGTCTGTCTTGTGCTGCTTCAGCCTTAACGTCTTACGGCTCACCGGAGCTGCTCCAACGACAGAACGATCCGTCACAACAGAGCAGTGCCCTGGACGCCGTCTACAGATTCGTCAGATCTTCCTCCACACCTCCAAGAGCCACCTCTACCTCAACTTCTTCAGCGACCAACCCAATGATGCTGAGGTCGACACGGCTACGGCAAAGAGGTTGTACACTTGTTGCATCACTTATTACTATACATTCACGTCGATCCATTAGGGCTATTTTGGTTCAACGGAAAAACATCGATCCATTGGTTGTTACCATCACTCTAAATTTCTTAATGCTCTCCTTACATAATTTCACCATATTTTTTCGTATTCATGTCAGATATTGTACACAGTCATGCTGAACATGTAGAGAAAAAGAGAAGAGTTTTGCGCGGCAATACAATGTCATCCAGACATCGCTCCATGGTGGGTTCAATGGCAAACCCTCCCCACCCCTCTCCAGATTGTAATCCAGAGGAAGATATCTGTTCTGAGGTGGATTCAGACGCCGCTGACCACTCCTATTTACCCCCCAAGATGTTTGCTCTACCTTGGCATGATGATGTTAGTCATATCATGCATATGTTGCCTTGCAGTGCCTACTTTTGACATCATATATGTCATCTGCTTAGTTTAGACATGTTCTGTAATGCCACCTGTTTAGTTTCTATATCATATATGGGAATTATGCAGTCTCATGTCTTTTAGCCAGCCATAATATATGTGAAATGTGCAATGCCATCATGTTTAACCAGGCATCATATATTTGAATGATATCTTGCCCATCCTTTTCTTCATTACATTTCCATTTGTCGACAATGTTTGTACATTAAACTACTCTTCCTGTGAATCAGCCATTTGGGTGGGAGATGGAAAAATCTGGAGTGAAAACAAGGCCTTCAGAGCAGATAGTGCTACCTGTCGAAGCAGATCTCTTGTTGGGTCCCGATAGCTCCTCAGAGATGGATTCAGAGACAGATGACCAGTCCTATTCCCCCACTGAGGTGTATGCTCTAACTTGGCACGATTATACTGCTCATATCATGCATACGGTGTCTTGCATTGCATAGTTTAGACATCATATACACAATATTCAACACCATGTTCTTAGTTCAGACATCATATCGAATGCCCTCTGTTTAGCATATAAATCACATATGTGAATTAAATGATGCGATCCTGATTACTTAGATAACATGTAGGTGAATTATGTCATGCGATCCTGTTTAGTTATTCATCATATCTTTGAATTATGTTATGCTATGCTATCCAGTTTAGATAGACATCATATATGTGAAATTATGTCATGCTATCCATTTTAGTTAAACAATATACATGTCAACTATTTCATGCCCTCTTTTTTCCACACTATCTATTGCATCTATCTCTCATACAATGTCTGTACATTCAACTATGTTTCCTGTTTATCAGCTATTTGAATTGGAGCGGGTGATGCCAGTATCTAGCGGACTAAAAACACGATCTTCAAATAAACAGTGCTACCTCTTGGTGGAGATAGCACCCCAGTTGTACATGCACAAGAACCAGCCCTACCACACATAACCCAAACTCTCGCAGATTGTACCCCTACTACGATGGACAGAGAACCAGCTTCACCCAATCTAACCCCAACCAGCCGATAGTAACCTAGTTCCTGTTGACACAGCACCATCTCCACCATAGAGCTCCCAAACAAGAGAAGTTAGTAAGGCAGCTCCAGTGCCCAAAGGGCCAGTACTATCACGGCGAACCCCAACTCCGCCAGTTAGTACGCATATTCCTGTGGAGGAAGCACAACCAGCTAGTCGTACTTTAGCATCTATCGCATTTGATGTTGTTAAATCATATGTGCGTATCTTCCCATCTTGGAAATATTATACTGAAGATGAAGGAAAATGCCAGTTGCAGGTGTTTGTCCAGGAGTTATGTGTAAGTAATGTTATTCATGGCAATTACTTTGCTTCGTCCCATACATCCTACCTCCATGATGGTTATAATACAGCAAATTTTCCCATTTTTCTCTATAGACAAGGACCGATTTGGAAACTCAGGATGAGGTAACCTGTGCTAATACCTCTGCTATCTTCAAGAATGCTTGGTGGCAGTATCGGAATTACCTGAAGAAAACGTACTTCACCAGCAAAGAAACTCATCAAATTCCCTTACGTTCTCCTGAGACACATTTACTGGACGACGACTGGGAACGCCTTGTTCTGTACTGGTCCTGAACCAAGAATGTGGTAAGGTCTATGAGCTCATTTTCTATTTTTAAGTATTATATTCTTGCGTCTTACTGTACTCTGTTCATGTAGAACAAGTGCCTAAACCTGAAGAACAACTGTTCTAATTTAAGATTCCATTGCTACCATAGGACATAGATATATGTTTGTTTGATGCTTTTATTATGTACTAGTACTTGGCAATAGAAGACTTGGTAGTTTAATCCTGTCCACCTTACTAATGAACTGGTTCACCGAAATGAGTTTCATATACTAGTACATGCTAAACTTGTTATGTGTCTGCTTGTTTCTTCTTTTAGAATGCTGACAGAATATTGGGGAAGAGTGCCTTATTAAGCAACGGTAAAGGAAGTAATGCAGATAAGGTTCAGGATAGTGACACATCCTGTCTTGGTTTAGTGTTGGAGTTACTGGCCACTACCGCTTGCACAAGCTATTCAAACTCACTGTCTGAATCAGTTCGGTTTCTTGAGTCTCAACTACAAGCTGAAAGACATCGATCAGCTGTGCTGCGTCAAGAAGCGGAAGGACTGCAGAAGTCCCTGGAGCATTCAGATGCATACTTTCTGGTGCAACAGCAAGCGTTGAAGGATTTTAGCGCCAAACAGGACAAAGCTAATCAGCTTGCTAAGCTTATTGCCAGCATGGTGGATACCCAGGATAACGTTTCTTGAGCTCTTTTGAAGTTGTTTCAGTTATGCTCTTGTTTTGCTGCCGCGTTTATTTGCACTGGTGGCCAATTTTGATGGCCAGTGTATATGATATGCTGCTTTGTTCCCTATATTTGCACTGGTGGCGAACTTTGATGCCTAGTGGATGTAATATGTGTAATAGCCATGATAGCCTAGCGTTAGTTGCTTGCTTATTTATTTCCTTGTTGTCTTGTTTATTTGTTTGCTTGTAGTCATTGCAGTTCTTTTTCCGCGGTTAACTAGTGGCTGCAATAACCTATTTTTTAAAACTAGGCCACAATAACCATGGGCTAATATTTACTGTAGTGACACTGGGCCTCCTACGGGCCGTAGAAACAGTGGGCCTTCTACGGGCCATAGAAATAGTAGGCCTTCTACGGGCCGTAGAAACAATGGGCCTTCTATGGGTCGTATCATCAATGGGCCTTATACGGGTCGTATGATCGATTAGCCAAACATGGGCCAATAACAGGCCGCATTATGGCCGTAAACGGGCTAGAGTTGGAATCGTCCGTTCATGGGCCGACCGTAACGGGCCATCGTTAATAGGTCGTATTTGATGACGCTATGAAAACGGCCCAACGTATTAACGGACCACAAACGGGCCGACTGTAACCACAGGGTGAATTTGGCCCACAAGCAGAAAATGACAGTAACGGGCCGTAAGTAAACGAATGCTGGAAATGAGCCCAAGAATAAATGGGCTCCGAGAAGGCCGAAAGATAACATAGGCAGGAAACGGCCCAACGGAATAACGGGTTGTTAATGGGTATAAAGTGATACACTATTCATTACGGGCCAGTTTCACCACGGGCCGTTAATGGGTGTAAAGTGATACACTGTTCATTATGGGCCAGTTTCACCACGGGCCGTTAATAGGCCAAGAGTTACATAGGGCCTCATATGGGCCGAAAGACGTCATGGGCCATACATGGGCCAGAAGTGAAAATGGGCTGGAATCATATTGGATTGCCCAGATGACGCTACTGGGCCTAATTCGGATAGGGCGTAACGGGCCCTGGGTTAGCGGGCTGTAAATGGGCTATATGCGAACAGGCCGTTAAAAGGCTTTACATGGGCCGGCCCGCCACCTTTTGACCAAGTCAAACTGGCCGGCCTTTTCACAGGAATGGGCCTCTGTTGGGCCGTGCCACGTGTCGACGTATCATAGGCGCCTATCTGACCCACTGACGAGCTGACACGTGTTTCATCCGGCCAATAAGAATTTTACACGTGGAAATTTCCCATTGGTCGGGGCTGTTAACGGGTTATCGGATCCAAAACCCGACCCGATAGCTTAACAGCGTTCCGTTACGGTGGATGCCACGTGTCGGTCACCCTTGATGAAAGCACTTCTGTGACGCGCGATTTATCGTCATGGAAGTGGACACTTCCGTGATGATAATTTTGGTAATGTCATGGAACACTTCTACGACAGCACATGTATGACTATCTTGATTCTGTCATAAATTTGTCATGGATGTACATGCATGACAAAAAACGCGACCTACTGTGACAAACACGTATCATCACGGAAGTGTATTTTTTTTGTAGTGATAGGTGTCGTTCCAGAACCCCGACATCTTTGGCGCGCTAGGTAGGAGCACTGAGGTTGTGAAAATCTAGTTTCAAGGCCAACTCATCAACTCCTTCGTCACGATGGCTCCGAAGAAGAAGGCGATCATGGCGATTGGCTCGTGTGGGGCCAAACCACCCGTCCCAGCGCGGGCGGGCGACGGAGCGGTGGCGGATGGTGGCAGAGACGTGGCCCCGCAAGCATCCACGACACTCTGGCAATCGGAGCCACGCGAGCGGTGTCGTGCGTGCCCGAGATGACGAGCCACGCGCCGCTGGGCCCGCAGGCAGGGCCGTGCTGCCCACGGGCGGCGTGGGGATCTCCTGGACGCCCCAGCCGGTGCCTGCGCCGCGACCTTCCCAGGCCGCGCATGACGAGCAACGCCGCGACGTCGATGCCTCCGGACACCGCCACGGGAACATCCCTTTGCGTCACTCTCAAGACGCACCGGGCCGGCATGCGCACCCAGATGCTGGCGGAAACGGCGCGCGACAGCGAGACCGTGATAGAGCTCCCTCTAACATGGTTAGAAGTCAGAGCGCGTCATGGTCTACACAGCTTTCGCCGCCACCCACGCCAATGGAAGCGTTGGCACGCGCGCAACTACTCCTCGACTTCCCCCTAGCAGCGGAGAAGCTCGACAAGTGGAGGGTCACCATTCGAAGCCTCGTCAGCTTCGCCAACAAAGATGAGCCGCGCCCAGCAGGACCCTCGTGCCGGCGCTCTGGCGAGCCGGTGCATGCCAGCGGTGGGAGGACCGGGGACGCTGCGACCATGGTGCACTCTCCTCCCTCACGGCCATGACAACAGCCGCCGGCTCGCCGGGCCGACGCCCGCGACAATGTCTCTACGGCATCGTCTGACACGCGAGCCCACCGTGACCAGCGTCAAGTCCTCCAGAAGCGAGCTCAGGAAGACGCTCGGACCACTATCAAGCGGCGGCGAGACACGCGCCATCAGTCAGATAGGCGCGCGGGACTGACTGTGGACTGCCCAGCGCCGAGGGGTGCCGGTGACCTACCATATGAGGTGGGTTGTCCAGCCTTCACCTATGAGTTGCGGCAGTTCCAGTGGCCCACCCACCGCACGTTCAAGCCTGAGGTCGGAGAAAAATACAACAGCAATACTCACCCATCGGAGTTCCTCAGCATCTACACCATCGCGATGCAAGCTGTCGGGGCTCGCGACGATAAGGTGCTTGCCAATTATTTCCTGTTTGCACTTAAGCCCAACGCCATGTCATGGTTGATGCACCTTCTAGTGGATTCCATCTCTTCTTGGTCGGACCTGTGCCACGAGTTTGTTGGCGCCTTTACCGGAGGCCACCAAGCTCCTGGCCAGGCGAGTGATTTGCATGTCATCCCCTAGAAGGACGGCGAGTCCTTGTGCAAGTACATACAAAGGTTCAGTCGTGTGCAATACAACATCCCAGATGTTCATCCCGCCGCTGTCGTTAGTGCATTCCATCTGAATGTGCGCAACCACGAGATGCGCGAGGAGCTGGCGATGAGCAAGGTTAAGGATGTAGCCGAGCTGTATGTTTTGGCCGATAGGTGCACTCGGGCTGAAGAAAGAAGGAAGTACCCCGGCGAAGATGCCGGCGCGGAAACCGACTCCACAGACGAAGATGCCGCCTCCCCAGCAAAGAAGGGCCGACGCCGCAATAAGAAGCGTAAGGGCAAGACCGTCCTTGTCATTGAGGGATCCGGTGACCCCGACGCCGCCAAGAAGGCCAAGGCTGACGACCCCGGCAAGGAAGTTGCCGGGTGCGCCGCCTGCTGGGCCTTGGCGGCTGCCGACAAGCCAGGAGGCTCCGACAAGCAGTATTGCAAGATCCATCGCACCAAGGGCCACGACCTCCAGAACTGCCGACAAGTTGAGCTGCTTGTAGAGAAATAGAAAGCCGAATATGAGAGGCGGGACAAGGAGAAGGGCCAGGATGGTGCTGAGGGGTCCGGCAAGAAGCGTGGCGGCCAAGGAGGTCGCCGCGGCAAGGATAATCAACAAGATAGGCCCGCTCAGGGCCGTGACAAGAAGGAGGGGGTGATGATCACGGTGAGGATGACGGGTCTGGCGAGCACGAGTTCCAAAAAGCTACAGAGGCCATGTGTGTCGACGGTGGCGCCTCGTTGCATACCTCTCACTGCCGGCTGAAGTAGTGGGCGCGTGAGGTCACTGCGGTAGAGCCATCGTTCGATGCCTAGAAGCCACTAAAGTGGTCCAGCACACCTATCATTTTTGACACCGAGGATCACCCTGATCGCATAACTGCGGTCGGGTGTTTGCCGTTGTTGGTTTCACCAACAATACGCAACCTCAAGGTGAAAAAAGTACTAGTTGATGGTGGGGCCAGTCTGAACTTGATCTCGCTAGCTGTGATCGAGAGGCTGCAAATCCCCGATGGGGATCTCGAGGAGACAGGCACGTTTCGAGGACTCAACCCAGGGAGGAGTCAGCCGAAAGGTAAAATCATGTTGCCCGTTACGTTCGGGGGCGAGCTGAACTACCAGACGGAGAAAATTGTTTTTGATGTCGCCAAGATCCCCCTGCCCTACAATGGGATCCTTGGCCTCCCAATGCTGGCCAAGTTCATGGAGGCATCACATTACGCCTACAACACATTGAAGATGCCCGGGCCACTGAGCATCATCACCGTCCCCTCTAACAAGAAGGACATGCTCATCTGCGTTGGCCAGCTCTACTGGGAGGCAGTTGCAGCAACGGCCGCCAAGGCACTTGCTCCTGCCGCTGAAGCCCCGACAGGGAAGAATACCGGCAAGACCTCTGCCTCTGCCGGCAAGGCCCCTTCCGGTGAGACCTCTTCTGGCAAGACCTCCTGCACCCACTCCGGCAAGCGCGCCTCTTCAGAGTGCTGTGCTACCTCTTGAGCACTTGCGTTGGTTTTCCCTTAAAGAGGAAAGGGTGGTGCAGCAAAGTAGCGTAAGTATTTCCCTCAATTTTTGAGAACCAAGGTATCAATCCAGTAGGAGGCCACGCACAAGTCCCTTGTACCTACACAAACAAATAAATCCTCGCAACCAACGCGATAAGGGGTTGTCCATCCCTACACGGTCACTTACGAGAGTGAGATCTGATAGATATGATAAGATAAGATTTTAGTATTTTTATGATAAAGATGCAAAGTAAAATAAAAGGCAATAAAAATAACTAAGTATTGGAAGATTAATATGATGGAAGATAGACCCGGGGCCATAGGTTTCACTAGTGGCCTCTCTCGAGAGCAGAAGTATTCACGGCGGGGAAACAAATTACTGTTGAGCAATTGACAGAATTGAGCATAATTATGAGACTATCTAGGTATGATCATGTATATAGGCATCACGTCCGAGACAAGTAGACCGACTCCTGCCTGCATCTACTACTATTACTCCACACATCGACCGCTATCCAGCATGCATCTAGAGTATTAAGTTCAAGAGAACACAGTAACGCTTTAAGCAAGATGACATGATGCAGAGGGATAAACTCATGCAATATGAAATAAACCCCATCTTGTTATCCTCGATGGCAACAATACAATACGTGCCTTGCTGCCCCTACTGTCACTAGGAAAGGACACCGCAAGATTGAACCCAAAGCTAAGCACTTCTCCCATTGCAAGAAAGATCATTCTAGTAGGCCAAACCAAACTGATAATTCGAAGAGACTTGCAAAGATAACCAATCATACATAAAAGAATTCAGAGAAGATTCAAATATTGTTCATAGATAAACTTGATCATAAACACACAATTCATCGGTCTCAACAAACACACCGCAAAAGAAGATTACATCAAATAGATCTCCACAAGAGAGGGGGAGAACTTTGTATTGAGATCCAAAAAGAGAGAAGAAGCCATCTAGCTAATAACTATGGACCCGTAGGTCTGAGGTAAACTACTCACACTTCATCGGAAGGGCTATGGTGTTGATGTAGAAGCCCTCTGTGATTGATGCCCCCTCCGGCGGAGCTCCGGAACAGGCCCCAAGATGGGATCTCGTGGATACAGAAAGTTACGACGATGGAATTAGGGTTTTGGCTCCGTATCTGGTAATTCGGGGGTATGTAGGTATATATAGGAGGAATGAGTACGTCGGTGGAGCAATAGGGGGCCCATGAGGGTGGAGGGCACGCCTAGGGGGTAGGCGCGCCCCCCTACCTCGTGGCCTCCCGGTTGATGTCTTGACGTAGGGTCCAAGTCCTCTGGATCATGTTCGTTCCGAAAATCACGTTCCCGAAGGTTTCATTCCGTTTGGACTCCGTTTGATATTCTTTTTCCGCGAAACCCTAAAATAGGCAAAAAAAAATAGCAATTCTAGGCTAGGCCTCCGGTTAATAGGTTAGTCCCAAAAATAATATAAAAGTGTATAATAAAGCCCAATAATGTCCAAAACAGAATATAATATAGCATGGAACAATCAAAAATTACAGATACATTGGAGACGTATCATGCTGCACTCCCGTCGAGGACGTGCCTGAGAGCTCCACCGGCAAGAGCAAGAAATCCAAGGCAGCACCACCAGAGACCAAGAAGGTGCCCATCAAGGAGGACGGCATGGGCGGGGCTTTTACCATAAGCTCCACCCTTGACAGCAAATAGGAAAGTGCGCTCGTCGCCTTCTTGCAGGTGAATGTCGATGTGTTTGCATGGCAAGCATCCGACATCCCCGGTGTTCCCAGGAAGGTGATTGAGCGCCATCCTGCTGTCTGTCCTCATGCGCGGCCCGTCAAGCAGAAGGTCGGGAAGCAAGCTTTGGAGTGGTAAGAGTTCATCATCGAAGAGATCAGGAAGTTAGAGGCGGCAGACCTGGTCAGAGGAGTGCTCCACCCCACGTGGTTGGCCGATCCAGTGGTAGTGCGTAAAGCAAATGGGAAGTGGAGGCTGTGTATTGATTACACAGATATCAATAAGGCCTATCCAAAGGATCCTTTCCCTTTGCCATGCATCGACTAGATCGTGGACTCCACTGCCGGGTGTGACCTGCTGTCATTCCTCGACGCCTACTTAGGGTACCACCAGATCTTCATGATGAAGGAAGACGAAGAGAAGACTGCGTTCATCACCCCATGTGGTACGTATTGTTTTGTACGGATGCCTTTCGGGTTGAAAAGCGCTGGTTCGACGTTTTCCCGAGCGGTCCAAATTGGTTTTGATCCCAGTTGCATAGAAATATGGAAGCTTACATGGATGATATCATGGTCAAAACCAAGGACAAAGCTACGCTCGTGCAGGATCTGGAAGAAACATTTGCAAACCTATGCAAGATCAACCTCAAGCTCAACCTAGAGAAGTGCATGTTCGGCGTCCCATCCGGCAAACTTCTTGGGTTATTTGTGTCTCAACGCAGAATCGAAGCAAATCCCGACAAGATCAAAGCAATTGAGCAGATTGAGGCGCCGAAGGGAGTCAAAGATGTCCACAGGCTTGCCGGTTGTGTTGCTACTCTAAGTATGTTCATCTCCAAATCTGCTGAGCGTGCCCTCCCCTTCTTCAAAGTTTTGAAGAAGGCGGGTCCAATGAAATGGACTCCGGAGGCAGAGGCAGCACTGCAAGATTTGAAGAGGTACCTCTCCCCCACACCAATACTAGTCGCGCCAAAGCCACAAGAGCCGTTGCTGCTATATCTAGCGGCAACAAATCAAGTGGTCAGTGTTGCGCTAGTAGCACAGAGGGAACTCAAGGAAGAAGAAGCAGCGGTAGCGGAGCCGACAGATGATGGGCCAGAGCTCTCCCTGCAAGGGTCTGACGCTGGCAAGGCGAAACCCCCGGCAGGGCCCGGTCTCGGCAAGACAGAGTCTGCACAGATAGGCGAAGTTGAATAGAAGAAGAAGGTGGTGCAGCACCCGGTCTATTTTGTCAGTTCCCTCTTGCAGGGGCTAGGTTAAGATATTCTGGTATGCAGAAGCTTCTTTTCGGCCTCCTCATGGCCTCAAGGAAGTTGCGCCATTATTTCCAAGCACACGAGATCACCGTCGTTACCCACCTCCCTTTACAACGAATCTTGCGCAACCCGGATGCGATTGGGAGGATTGTGGAATGGGCATTGGAGCTGTCGAGCTTTGGCCTCAAATTTGAAAGTACTTCAACGATCAAGAGCCGAGCCTTGGCAGAGTTCATAGCAGAATGGACTGTGACGCCCGACGAAGAAATTCAAGAGACCACCCTTCCCGGCAAGGAGACGGGCCGTGACTGGATCATGTACTTGGATGGGGCTTTCTCGCTGCAAGGTGTTGGTGCCGGCGTGCTACTCGTCGCACCCACCGGAGAGCGCCTCATGTATGTGGTCCAGATGCACTTTCCCCGGGAGAAATCAACAAACAACACGGCAGAGTATGAGGGATTACTTGCCGGTCTCAAGATCGCGGCAGACCTCGGAATCAGGAAGCTCATCATCAGAGGTGATTCACAGCTCGTTGTCAAGCAAGTTAACAAGGGTTACCAGAGCCCGTTGATGGAGTCCTATGTGGATGAGGTGAGGAAGTTGGAGGAGCATTTTGATGATCTACAAGCGGAGCATGTTCCCCGAGCGGAGAACGGCATTGCCGACGACTTATCAAAACACGCTGCCCTCAAGAGCCTTGTCGAGGCAACTTTCCCAACATCGGCAAGGCCGCCACCCTTGAGCCTGAGAGTCATGACGCTATCGACAACATCAAGACCGAGGCTCGGGAGTGCCTGCATGGTGGCATGCAGATCTTGGTGAAAACCAAAGGCCTGTAGGCCTAGGTGAGCACCAGAAGACGAAGACCCTCGGCAAGATCCTTGCCGGGGACGCTCGCAAGCCCCCGATAAGACCCTTGCGGGGGACGCCCACGAGATCCCGGCAAGGGCCTTGCCGGGGGCATCTACGGAGCCAAAGCCAGGCCTGCACTTGCCAAAGCCTCGCTGCCTCGCGCCTGTTCCGACGTGGCAACCAGCCTACCAACTAGGCACGCACCCGCGTGGTAGCATGCAGCTTCTAGGCCAACCAGCCAAGCACCTGCGTGGTGGCATGCAGATCTTCGTGAAGCCCCTGCCACCGCGCCAGCTCAGCAGCCAGCCAGCCAACGTGGCGTTGCATGCATTGTCACCTGGGACGTGCGTCGAAGCAAGGCGAGGCGGCGATGGACGGGACGGGCCTCTTTACCATCCCTGGTAAAGCAAGAGGACACATAGGCGGCGCATTAAATGTGTTTGTCCTAGGATGTCAGGAGATAAACTTGTACATTGTACATACTTTCCACCTCCTGTGTGCCACTGTGGCAACCCCTTTGACATATAAAAGGAGGCCTGAGGCGTACTGAGAAAGGATTCAGACTTTTTGGACTGGGCATGCACATCAGCTAGTTCAAGAACTCAAGAACACTAAATACACACAAAGTAGGACTAGGGTTTCACGCATCGCTTGCGGCCCAAACTTGGGTAAAAATCCCACCGAGTTGATCTTCTAGACCCGCTCTTTGCGCAGCTCCACGCCCCGCAACCATAGAAGGGTTTCCGTCGAGGGATCCCATAGGTGTCGTTCTAGAACCCCGACAGAATTAAACTCTCTTGCTTCACTTATATCTATTTAGATAGTTGACAGGAATTGGTCATTCACATGGTTAGTCATAAAATCCTACATAAAACTTGTGGATCATTGAATATGATATGTTTGATTCCTTGCAATAGTTTTGTGATATAAATATGGTTATATTAGAGTCATGCTAGTTAGTAATTGTGGATTGGTAAAAATACTTGTGTTGAGGTTTGTGATTCCCGAAGCATGCATGTATGGTGAGCCGTTATGTGATGAAGTCGGAGCATGATTTATTTTCTGTTTGTCTTCCTTATGAGTGGCGGTAGGGGACGAGTGATGGTCTTTTCCTACCAATCTATCCCCTGGGAGCATGCGGGTAGTACTTTGTTTCGATAGCTAATAAATTTTTGCAATAAGTATGTGAGTTCTTTATGACTAATGTTGAGTCCATGGATTATACGCACTCTCACCCTTCCATCATTTCTAGCCTCTTCGGTACCGTGCATTGCCCTTTCTCACCTCGAGAGTTGGTGCAAACTTCGCCGATGCATCCAAACCCCGTGATATGATACGCTCTATCACACATAAGCCTCCTTATATCTTCCTCAAAACAGCCACCATACCTACCTATCATGGCATTTTCATAGCCATTCCGAAATATATTCCCATGCAACTTCCATCATCATCGTATACATGACTTGAGCGTTCATTGTCATATTGCTTTGCATGATCGTAAGATAGCTAGCACGATATTTCCATGGCTTGTCTGTTTTTGATATCTTTGCTATGCTAGATCATTGCACATCCTAGTACACTGCTAGAGGCATTCATATAGAGTCATATTGTTCTAGATAATGAGTTGTAATATCGAGTTGTAAGTAAATTAAAGTGTGATGATCATAATTATTAGAGCATTGTCCCAGTGAGGAAAGATGATGGAGACTATGATTCCCCCACAAGTCGGGATGAGACTCCGGACGAAAAAATAATAAATAAATAAAGAGGCCAAAAAAAGAGGGCCCCAAAAAAAACAAAAACAAAAATGAGAGAAAAAGAGAGAAGGGGCAATGCTACTATCCTTTTACCACACTTGTGCTCCAAAGTAGCACCACGTTCTTCATAGAGAGAGTCTCCTATGTTGTCACTTTCATATACTAGTGGGAATTTTTCATTATAAAACTTGGCTTATATATTCCGATGATGGGCTTCCTCAAATGCCCGAGGTCTTCATGAGCAAGCAAGTTGGATGTGCACCCACTTAGTTTCAGTTTGAGCTTTCATATACTTATAGCTCTAGTGCATCCGTTGCATGGCAATCCCTACTCACTTGCTTCGATATTGATTGATGGGCATCTCCATAGCCCATTAATTTTCCTAGTTGATGTGAGACTTTCTCCTTTTTGTCTTCTCCACACAACCTCCACCATCATATTCTATTCCACCTATAGTGCTATATCCATGGCTCACGCTCATGTATTGCATGAAATTTGAAAAGGTTTGAGAACATCAAAAGTATGAAACAATTGCTTGGCTTGTCATCGGGGTTGTGCATGATTTGAATATTTTGTGTGGTGAAGATAGAGCATAGATAGACTATATGATTTTGTAGGGATAACTTTCTTTGGCCATGTTATTTTAAGAAAACATGATTTCTTTATTAGTATGCTTGAAGTATTATTGTTTTTATGTCAAATGATAGACTATTGCTTTGAATCACTCGTGTCTTAAGATTCATGCCATGATTAGATTATATGATCAAGATTATGCTAGGTAGCATTCCACATCAAAAATTATCTTTTTTTATCATTTACCTACTCGAGGGCGAGAAGGAATTAAGATTGGGGATGCTGGTACGTCTCCAACGTATCTATAATTTTTGATTGTTCCATCCCAATATTCTACAACTTTTACATACTTTTCGCAACTTTTTATACTATTTTTCGGGACTAACATATTGATCCAGTGCCTAGTGTCGGTTCCTGTTTGTTGCATGTTTTTTGTTTCGTAGAAAATCCATATCAAATGGAGTCCAAACGGGATAAAAATTTACGAAGATTTTTTTGGAATATATGTGATTTTTGGGAAAAAGAATCAATGTGAGACGATGCCCGACGGGCCCACAAGGACGGAGCGCGCGCCCTAGGGGGTAGGGCGCGCCTCTAGTCCTTGTGGCCACTCCGTAAGGCTGTTGGTGCCCTTCTTATGGCACAAGAAAGCTAATATCCGGATAAAAATTGTGTTAAAATTCCATCCCAATCGGAGTTATGGATCTCCAGGAATTTAAGAAACGGTGAAAGGCCCGAAATAGGGAATGCAGAAATAGAAGGAGACAGAGAGAGATACAATCTCGGAGGGGCTCCCGCCCCTCCGCCGCCATGGAAGCCAAGGACCAGAGGGGAAACCCTTCTCCCCTCTAGGGGAGGTCAAGGAAGAAGAAGAAGAAGAAGGGGGCTCTCTCCCCCTCTCTCCCGGTGGCGCCGGAACGCCGCCGGGGCCATCATCGTGACCGCAATCTACACCAACAACTTCGCTGCCGTCATCACCAACTCTCTCCCCCTCTATGCAGCGGTGTAACACCTCTTATCCCCACTGTAATCTCTACTTGAACATGGTGCTCAACGCTATATATTATTTCCGAATGATGCATGGCTATCCTATGATGTTTGAGTAGATCCGTTTTGTCCTATGGGTTGATTGATGATCATGATTGGTTTGAGTTGCATGTTTTATTATTGGTTCTGTCCTATGGTGATCTCCATGTCTCACAATCGTGAGGGATCCCCGCTGTAGGGTTTGCAATATGTTCATGGTTTGCTTATTGTCCGCGTTTCATGAGTGATAGAAAAACAAACACGGATAAGTGGGTTATGGCTTATGGGAATAAAGAGGACTTGATACTTTAATGCTATGGTTGGTTTTACCTTAATGATCTTTAGTAGTTGCGGATGCTCGCTAGAGTTTCAATCATAAGTGCATATGATCCAAGAAGAGAAAGTATGTTAGCTTATGCCTCTCCCTCATATAAAATTGCAATAATGATTACCGGTCTAGTTATCGATTGCCTAGGGACAAATAACTTTCTCATGACAAAAAGCTCTCTTCTAAAGCTAACTTAGTTGTGTCTTTATCTAAACAGCCCCTAGATTTTATTTACATGCTCTTTACTATCTTGCAAACCTATCCTACAACACCTACAAAGTACTTCTAGTTTCATACTTGTTCTAGGTAAAGCGAACATTAAGCGTGCGTAGAGTTGTATCGGTGGTCGATAGAACTTGAGGGAATATTTGTTATACCTTTAGCTCCTCGTTGGGTTCGATACTCTTACTTATCGAAAGAGGCTACAACTGATCCCCTGTACTTGTGGGTTATCATCGCATATATAGTCTAAAATAGTTCAAATGTTCAAAAACATTGGTAGTTCTAATTAAAAGGTTCAAATATTACCCTCCAACATTGTTGTCCTCCTTAACAGCCCACATATGCTCAATCAGATCTTCCTTCAATTGCCTGTGAGTTGCTTGATGTCGAATTTGTTGATGTATTTGAACAAACTCTTCAAATGTGGTCGGATTTTGGTCGGGAAGTTTGATAGGATCACCCATGTTCTCAAATTCAAGACCTGCGCAACATCCTCACCCTCATCCTTCATGATCATGTTGTGCATGATCACACAACAGATCATCACCTCCCACAAGGTCTGGGAATCCCATTGTTTAGCAGGTCCACGGATAACTACAAAACTTGCTTGTAGGAGCGGATGGTACCTGAGCACCGGCCAGAGAACGGATGTGGAACTGCGATGGAGGAGAAGCGGCGTGGGGCCTGGGTGTACCGTTGGACGTGACAGACTCGTCGAGTTCCGGCAGGGGTGTGGCATGTCAGCCGTGCTAGTGGAGCGACGGCCAAGGCAAGAGGGAAAAAGGGAATGAGAGAAAATAGGAGGATGGAGGCACAGGGTCCGGGAGGGTTTTTGGATGGACCAGGGGTGTCGGAGTCCTACGTGGCTGCTGTCCGAACTCCTGCAAATCGACCATACCTTCACTTTGTCCCCGGTTTGTCGGAAAAGTACGTTTGGACCACTCAGCGGACCTATACATGCCCGCATTGAATGGCCCAACATGTTCGGCCCGTGGAGTCCGGATGATTGCAGACGCTTTGAGGATCCGTTTTGGTGATGCCCTAATACAAGTAATTTCCGGATAAAATGACCGAACAGGCGCCGAAATGGTAAAAAAGAGTCAAGAGTTGAGGGCCAGCTGCCAGTGGAAAAAGTCCATTATATCATTAAACTTGTAGAGCTTAGCTAAATCAAATCCCTAACTTCGAATCCCGGTCGTTGGTACCCTGAACTTATCAATCCCGGTTTAAATCGAACCTTGGAGTTGTTTGGTGCAAAGGGAAAGCAATGATCCTAGGATTACATCTCTTAGGTCACTCCTTTGATGGGCCGACCAACTTGCAAAATAGTCACGAGGTTTTTTTTAAAAAAAATGTGCATTATATTGAAAAATGTTCACAAATCAGATGAAATGTTTAGAAATTAAAAATATTCTTAAATACAAAAACTTCAGGAGTTCGATTTTTTTAAGAAACTCAAAAATTGTTTGTAAAATTGAAAAGGTTTCTTGCATTCGAAAAAAATTCATGGCTTCCATAAACGTTCTGAATATTAAAAATTGTTCATGAATTTGAAAAAAGATCACGAACTCTAAAAATGAAAAATATATATTCACAAACTCTAAAAATGTTAACAAATTTATAAAGTGTTGATGAATTTGAAAAAATGTTCATGAGTTTGAAAATCCTTTGAAAAGTTGAACAAATATGTACAAACTAGAAACATGTTCGCGAAGTCAAAAAATATTTTTGAATTTTATTTTTCATGACTTTTTGAAAACATTTACAAGTTTGAAAGATGTTCACGGATTTTTAAAAAAAATACGAAGTTGAAAATGTTCAACATATACTTAAGAGAATTGACCATGTATTGTAAAATGATCATTTTATATTCAAAAATATACATGAAAGTAGATACATAATGTTTAAAAAAGAAATCTGATAATAAAATAGAGAATAGGAAAAATAAAAAGAAAGAAAGAAAGAAAGAAAAATGAATAAGTAAATAAAAGTGCCTAAGGAAATTGTAAATTAAAAAAAACAAAAAGGGATATAAAATGATAATAGAAATTACGGAAACGGAAAGTCAAAAGAGGGGAAAAAAGAGTTACTTGGGCACAAGTACGAAAAAAAAGAATTCCGGAAACCAGTTTAAGTTCGCTATGCAAGTGGGCACAAATACAAAAAGAATTAGTTATTGGGCGGCCCTTACAAGACTAGAGGTGGAAGATAAATATGACAGGCGGGTCAAGTCAGCAGGCAAAATTAGCAAATTATCCCATTTTGGGATATATATTTTTCACGTGGAAAACAATTCCAAGATTTGATTTAGACCGGGATCTATAAGTTCTGGGTGCTAACAACCAAGATTCAGAGTTGGGGGTTCGATTTAGCTAAGCTCTATAGGGTCAAAGTTTAAAATGGTTTTTTTCGGCCGGTCGTCCCTGGGCGCAACTGTTGTGAGTTGTGACGCTTCATGTGGGTGTTGCGTGCCATGGCAACTGAAGGAGGCAACCGGCTGCGCCGCCAGTCTGCCGGAGCAGCCGTGCAGCCAGTACACATCCATGGCCAATGAGCAGGAGAAAGCTCGATTAATGCACAACACAAGAGAAGAAACGCAGAAGGCCAGGACCGCACTGCCCATGCCGGCCTGTTCACTGCCCCGTCAAGCAAGTCTCTAGCTACTAGTACAGCCGCATAGCCTGAAAAGAAAAGCAAACATGGCGGTGGTAGCTTTTGGGGGTGGAGGTGGATGGACCTGTGATGATTATAGTATTATTACTGGTGTCACTCGCGCCGCGTGTGGGGGGAATGATTGATGGCCAATGTGGTGCGCCCTCTTTCGGCCTTTTTCTTGGAGCACGGCACTCGATAAAGAGCCTCGCCCCTCGCATCCGTGTGTGTATACCGGAGACGAGAGATCGATCTCTTCCGTTCGTACGGTAACCGTAGGAGGCAGGCATCACGTGAGCATCATCACAACATACTCGAAGAGACACATTCCTATATGAGGATCGCATATGTATTTATAATTATTTATTTTTGACAACAGAGGACCGCGTATGTATGCACAATGTGGAGGGAGGGAATGCATTCGGTGCACCCACACTTGTGGTGCTATCGATGCACCGTACGCTGTAAAAAAAATTAAAATCCGAAAAAAATCTAGCACATCGACAAAAACATCGGTATATTGTCAGAAAAATTGTATCAAAATGTGTTGAGATAAAAAATGACAAGTTTGATATCAATGTGATAATGGGCCTACTCTAAAGCCCAATTTATGTTATGTACTCCCTCCGTCCGAAAATACTTGTCAAAAAATGGATATATCTAACATATTTTAGTTATAGATGCATCCATTTTTATTCATTTGTCCGACAAGTATTTTCGGACGGAGGGAGTACTGTTTAGTGTTAAATTTGTCATTTTTTTCTGAGTTATGCTTCAAATTTTGAGTTAAAATTTTGTGACAACCAAAATTGATGTTGTGTAAATGTGCTATTTTTTATATTTTAAAATGTGTGTTCGGTGCACCGGTGCACAAGATATTCTCCCTGTGGATGAAACCTAGCAACATTTTCTTAGTGGAAAAACCATCAATGCTTGTTGTGACCTGATGCTGCTCACTATTTCAGAAATACCATCCCCAATCCAGTGCACAATAACTGGGCCTGAAAGATGAACGGTGAAGCTAGGAGAAAATTTTATAAAGTCAAGTTGTATGTAGACAAGCTACGTTGTTGGAGCCGGTGAAAGCGATCGCGGCTCACAGCGCTCCCCCTCCCAAGAAGGGGAAGACTGCCTCACCTCCTGAAGAGGAGGACAACGACGATGGCAGTAGCAAGGAGGGAAGGATGATGATGAGCCTGATGACCCACACGTATAGGGGATCGCGACAGTCTTTGAGGGTAGTATTTCATTCAAATTTATTGTTTCGACACAAGGGGATTCTGAATATTTATAAGCCTTAGCATTTGAGTAGTCAA